>NC_135491.1:15333726-15633726 GCF_052094955.1 Ictidomys tridecemlineatus | reverse complement strand
TTTTCCAAAGTATCATGTGTGGTGGTGCGCAGTAATACAGGGCTTCCGTTTTTATCTTCTTCTATGACATGTGGCACAGAATGGTCAAAGGCAATGGCCCGCTTATTGACAAGAGTCTTCAGACCCACTAATTCCTGTTTTCTACGAACATGGTAGATATACTTGGGCACAAACATGGTCTCAAAGGAGAAGAAAAAGCCTGGTATAAAAGGCTTAGGGGCTTCTAGTACTTCATCTGTCATAGTCATAAAGGAAAGGCGGGACAGCACAGACGAGGGAAGCAGTTTTAAGCAAGATACCAGATACAGACTCTGGTTGAAAGTCACAAGCAGGTCACCCCGATCATTAGCAAAGCAGAGTGGGCCAAAGTGCAGTGAAGAGTCCAGCGTGGCTATGAGTCTACCATGAAAGTCCCATATCCGGACAGAGCCATCAATACCACCTGTGACAAAAAGACTCAAGGGCAAGCAGACATCAAAGGATGTGATGGCACATTGGTGCAGAGGCAAAGTCTCAATGAACTTTGAGCTTTCCTGTGACACAGAAGACAGAAAATCATGGAACTTCCAGAGACGCAGGCGGCTGGTGTCTGTGATGGCACCCACAGACTTAGGCAATAGTATCAGGTGTTTTAGGTGACAGCTACTGAGAATGCTGGCAAGGGGCCGCAGTTGTACTCTGATCTCAGATAACACAGCTTCTGACAGGTGTATATAGTCATCCATTCCATAGGAACAGAGCAAAGTGTTTTCTCGGCTAGCAAGAATCCCTCCAGACATTGTAGAAAGTGCCAGTACAGCCCCAAAATGCACTAATTTCTCTACTCGGGCACAGCTGTGCTGGGAGAGCACTCTTATCATACCACTCTGGTGCCCAGAGAATATTAGTCCTTCTAGCCCCCGGCCCAGGTGGAAATGCCCATAAGCCAGGCATTGTACAAAGTCATGAGAATCTGGTGATGTGCCTAAAAGATACTTAGCTGGGCAAGGGCAGCGGGTTGTGTCAAACACTAGCACCTCTGAGCCACCTGTTGCAACAAAGAGCTCCTCTTTTTCTGGATCATAGGCCCAATCCACAGCATTGTCCAAGATTGAGAAGGGCCAGGTGAGAATCAGAAGCTCCCCTGTTAGTGGGGACACAAAGCGCAACAGGCCATCCTCTGTAGTACACAAGATCCGGAACCAGTTTTCTCCACAGCAGATTCTACGCACCTGCTGTGGAGTAGAACCACAGACATTGAAGAGGGTATAGAAGAAGGGCAGACGGCGCAATGAAAAACTATGGGTAGTTTGGCAGAAGAAAGTAGTGTCATCAATGAATTGGAGGTCGTACAGCTCCTCACCAAGTTCTAGTCGCCGAAGCAGGTTACCTGAAGTCAGGTTCCACTCCTTGATTGTGCCTTCTCTGCCAGCTGTTAGCAGGGTGTGGGCCTCTGGCCGGCTGTGAATACATACCACTAATGAGGAATGGGCCTTGAAACTGTGGAGGGGATGGCTTCGAGTGAGGCTCCATACCTGGATTTCCCCACTCTTGTTTCCAGCATAGAGAAAGCCTTGATCAATACAGGTAAAACAGCAGGTGATAGAGGAGCCACTGCTGGATAGGAACTTCTTTGCCTCTCCCAGCTGGCCTTGGCCCTGGTGCTCAAGGACCCTCACTACAGTCTCACACAGAGCTAGGAGGGAGCCGTTGGGGCCATTCAGCATGATGTTCTGGACAACCTCGTCACCAGGCATGGAAAACATGTTGGCTATTTGGAGGCCCTTGCCACTTTGTTCAATGACCCAGGTGACCACGCCTCCCAGGATGCCAGACAGAAGCATTTTCACTTCTGGGTCATAGCAGAGGCAGTTGATATTGAAGCGGCAGGGCACTATGCCTAGTGGCTTGAATGCCCGAAAGTGGTCTCCAAAAAGCCGCAGGAGCAGGTCACCACAGTAGACCACGAGGATATGAAAGGAACCTGCGTGGACCATTGACTGAATAGGTGGCAGTCGCTCAGTCATGGAGAATGTTTTTTTCTCAACCATGTCCTCAGATTTGCTCTTCATCCATACTACAGCCTAGAAGATAAGAAGACGGAAACTGCCTAGAAATGATAGGAAAGGAGGAAAGGCCCAGATATTCAGCTACTTTTCCCTGTTCTTTTGCTAAGGAGGAATTTTACCCATGGTGATGGTAGGTGAAACTAGGGAGAGGTGGGAAGCTTGGGCTCCTTTTCCTATACTTAGCCTGTTTAGAGGACCCCAGAAGTTTACTCAACATGGAGACTGTAATTGGAGGAAGGATGAAAGGGGAATCATAGGTCTAATCATATTCAAGGTTGAAAGCTATCTGGGCATGGTCCCTTGAAAAATAGACTAAGAAGGAGAAGAAACGCAGTTTTACCTGTATTTCTTTTGTGTAGGATGTCACCCAAGAGAGGGAGGCAAAGAAGTAGGCCTCAGTGAAGTAATGACATATAACTGGCATATTTTGAGGATAACGAGATTCTTTAAACAGTGTCTGGGACCGGTCACTCAGCACAATTATTTCTTTATTTGAGTCATCTGAAGGCTATAGGGAAGAGAGATATGGCATTAACAAAGAGGTCAGGGCACACACTACACACTACATAAATTGTCAACAAATCACGTTGACCAGGCATGTTGGCACAGTCCCATAATCCTAGTGACTAGGAAGGCTGAGGCAGAAGGATCACAAGTTTTAGTCCAGTCTTGGCAATCTAGTGAGATGTGTCTGAAAATTAAAAATAAAAAGGGCTGGGGATGTAGTTCAATAATAGAGTGGCCCTGTATTTAATCCTCAATAATGCAAAAAAAAAATGTCACAAATCAATTCCCCAAATAATTTATCCTACCCCTCCTAACTCCTGCCACATCTACATGTGTACATCTTAGCACTTAGAGGACATCTCCACTTCACAAGAGTGTAATGGATCTCCTAACACATGAAGGAACCAGACTCCTCTAGGTCCTGTATGAGCAGATTTTATAGTGTGAGCACAAGGAAAAACTATGTTCTTTCCAACCTGAAGTTAGCTACACCTGTCCTCACAAAAGTACGTGTGTCATTAAAGGCATAACATCTAACAAATAACCCAAGTAAGTACATCACCTTATAGCCATGTGTAATATTACAGTGTCCCAAAAATCAATGTAGCTCTAAGTTATTAAATCTTAAAAATGCACAAATAAGACTTTTTAGGACAACCTATCTGGCAGAAGAACAGCACATATATGATATGTATTATCTTATAGTGATGGAACATGAGCTGTGAAATATACACCCGGGATCCATTTGTACACAGCCAGCAATAGCAAAACTGAGGTTGACAAATGTTCTTTCTAGCACTTCCTTTTAGGATCTCTCTCTTCCCAGAGGGTTGGTTCCCGTGACAATGCTTCAAAGTATTCACTTCCCACATCAAAATGTCCTTTTAAGGGGCTGGGGATGGGGCTCAAGTGGCAGCACGGTCGCTTGGCATGAGCGCGAGGCACTGGGTTTGATCCTCAGCACCACATAAAAATAAAATAAAGATATTGTGTCCACTTAAAACTAAAAAATAAATATTTTTAAAAAATGTCCGTTTAAGAAGTCTGTAAACTTGGGGCTGGGATTGTGACTCAGCGGTGGAACACTTGCTTAGCATATGTGGGGCCTTGGGTTTGATCCTCAGCACCACATAAAAATAAATGAATGGAACAAAGGTATTGTGTCCAACTACAACTAAAAAATATTTAAAAAAAGGAAGTCTGTAAACTTATTTAGAAATTGATGGCCCACTTCCTCTTAGGCGACAGCTCTCTTGATGGTCTACTCTGTTTATTCTTGCTTTCATGGAGAGTCTATGACTCTTCTGAAGTGCTTATTACTGTTAAGATAGAGGCTAGCCAATAGTATGTTTATGCCACATTACCTTTTTTTCTTCTATGATGTCATTTACAGCGTTTTTAAAATCCTTCCATGTGGGAATGAGTCGGGGGGACGACATCACCTAGATTTCTCCTTGGTCCTCTTCAGGATTCTTGCTTAAAAATCTGTGGGAATCCAAAAGAAGGTTTTTAATCACAGTTACTTTTCAAGGAACCTAGGCATCAGAAAGCAAGAACTTTGAACATGGGTTTCTTATACACCTTGTGAATGTCAGAAACTATGCGCAAGACATATCTTCTCATTTAATCTTCATTATGCTTCAGTGAGGTAGGTATTACCCCATTTTACAGATGAGAAAACTGACTCTTGGAGAGGATAAATAAAGGAGTTGGGATTGAATCTTTGCATTTTCTTATCTAGGATATTATAACCAAAGGAAACAAACTTAGAGAGGGGCTAGGGAAAAACACCTTCACAGGCAAATTATGATTCTTTGCTGGTTGTGGTGTATCAGGAGAGCATTTTGTGAGGACCCTGGGGTTTTCAAAGTGTGGTCTCTGGATCTCCTGCACCAGGATTCCTGTCAGAGGAGCAACATCTTCAATTACAGATTCTTTTTTAAAAAATATTGGTTTTTAGTTGTAGTTGGACACAATACCTTAATTTTTATTTATTTATTTTTATGTGGTGCTGAAGATCGAACCTAGCGCTTCACATGTGCTAGGCAAGTGCTCTACCGCTGAGCTACAATCCCAGCCCCCCAAATACAGATTCTTATCCCAGCAACTTGGGAGGCTGAAGCAGGAGGATTACAATCCTCTGCCAATCTAGGCAACTTAATGAGAACGCTATCTTTTTTTTTTTTTTTTTTTTTTTTAAAGAGAGAGTGAGGGGGACAGAGAGAGAGAGAGAATTTTAACATTTATTTATTTTTTCTTAGTTCTTGGCGGACACAACATCTTTGTTGGTATGTGGTGCTGCTGAGAATCGAACCCGGGCCGCACGCATGCTAGGCGAGCGCGCTACCGCTTGAGCCACATCCCCAGCCCCGAGAACGCTATCTTAAAATAAAATTTAAAAAGGACTGGTGATGTAGCTCAGTGGTAAAGCACCCCTGGATTCAAAAACAAAACAAAGAAAGAACAAAACCCTAATGCAAATTCCTGGGCCCCTGTCTGAATCAGAACCATGTGGTAAAATCCAGGAAACTTCATCTGTAAAAGCTCTCTAGGTAATTCTATTGACATTCAAGTCTTAACTACTGAAAGAGGAAGTAGAGGTAGGGGACACCTGGAATTAACAGCCCTACATAACAGGCTTCCCCAGGCTTGTGGCAGGAGGTAATAATTTTTTTTTCCCTACCCACCTCTCTTAAATCAGCAACAGCATTTATTATTATTATTAAGTTGTAATTGGACACAAACCTTTATTTAATTTTATGTGGTGCCGAGGATCAAACCCAGTGCCTCACATGTGCTAGGTAAGTGCTCTAGCACTGAGCCCCAGCCCCCATTCACGTAATAATTCCTTATAGAAGATAATCTGTTCATTGCCTGCTTCCCTGTTCACTTCTCTTTGGCCATTGTGAGGACAAACTTCTATGTTTCATAGTTGGATTGTGAGTAAATCTCACTTCTAACAATGCCTTCTGTCAAGCAGTTTGTCATACTGGTGTGACAATGGGTTTGCTTTTTTTCATTAGTGAAATGAAAATGCCAATCTTTAATACTTTGCAGAATGGGTGCAAAGATCAAATAGGATTATTCATGTAAAACCCCTTTAAATATACCCTGATGCAGAACAATGACAATTGCTGGTGTTAGGCTGACCTAGTCCTGAGACAGATGACTACTCATTTCCTTTCCTACTTGGTACTTTTTCAGTTCCTCTGGAAACATAACAGCTGAGTTTATAGTCTGGCCAGCAGAGGGCAATGGAGGTCAACCTTGCCTGCTAGATCAAGAACACATCAGCAGGTTAGAGAAATGATTGCTAAAGTGTGTTCCCTGGCCTGCAGCATCAGTATCACTTGAGTACTTGTTAGAAATACAAATTATTGAGCCAAACTCCAGAACTATTGAATTGAAAACTCTGAGAGTAGGGCCCAACAATCTGGGTTTCAACAAGCTCTGCTGCGGATCTTTTGCACCCTCACATGTGATGTTAGTGTTTTTTAGTGTATTAAGAATTCTTAAGCCAATCCCTAAAAAACAAATGCCAAATGTCTTATCTGATATAAGGAGAGCAACTAAGAACAGAGCAGGGAGAAAGAGCATGAGAAAAAGATTAACATTAAACAGGGACGAGAGGTGGGAGGGAAAGGGAGAGAGAAGGGATATTGCATGGGAATGGAAGGAGACCCTCATTGTTATACAAAATTACATAGAAGAGGATGTGAGGGGAAAGGGAAAAAAAACAAGGGAGAGAAATGAATTACAGTAGATGGGGTAGAGAGAGAAGATGGGAGGGGAGGGGAGGGGGGATAGTAGAGGGTAGGAAAGGCAGCAGAATACAACAGACACTAGTATGGCAATATGTAAAAATGTGGATGTGTAACCGATGTGATTCTGCAATCTGTATACGGGGTAAAAAATGGGAGTTCATAACCCACTTGAATCAAATGTATGAAATATGATATGTCAAGAGCTTTGTAATGTTTTGAACAACCAATTGAAAAAAAAAAAAAGAATTCTCAATCAGTATGGCCTGGGCCTCCCAAAGCAAGGTCAGCAGAACCAATCCTCTGGTATGACTTAAGTCTCGGTTTGTGTTGCACAGAGACTAGATGATGGGATTTGGGGAAAAGCAGCAAGCAAAGCTTACCATTAGAAGTGGGGGTGTGGCTCAGTGGTAGAGTGCTTGCCTGGCATGTGTAAGGCACTGGGTTCCATTCTTAGCACCACATATAAATAAATAATTAAAATAAAGGTCTATTTACCTTTACTAAAAAAATAAACTACTATAATCATCTTGCATGTATAGAGTGGTAGAGCCCACAAAAAAAACTTCACATTTATTACATCATTGTTGTTATTATTTTGGTGGTAGTGGTACTGGAGATTGAACCAGGGCCTTGAGCATGCTAGACAAATGCTCTGCTATTGAGATATATCCCAGCCCTTTTATTTTGAGACATAGTCTTGCTAAATTGCTAAGGCTGGCTTTGAAGCCTCAGCTTCTTGAGTAACTGTGATTATGGGTGTACACCACCATGCATGGTTCCTTAGTTGGTTTTTTTTGTTGTTTGTTTGTTTGTTTGTTTGGTACCAGGGTTTGAACCCAGGGATGCTTAATCACTGAGCACTTTTTGTTTTTTATTTTGCAACACTAAGTTGCTTAGGGTCTTGCTAAGTTGCTGAGGCTGGGTTTGAACTTACAATCCTCCTGCCTCAGACTCCCAAGTTGTCAGGATTACAGGCATGCAATCACTGCACATGGCTTTCATTAGTTGAAGTAATTCTGAGTGGTTGATCTTCTTTTCATTGTACACATGAGCAACATGCACTTGGATGCATTTGATGCTACACAGGAAAGACTGAAGACTAAGAGCCATTTCACAATTCTGGATTCTATATTAGAAGAGGACGAGGTTCTGCCAGATGATACTAAGGAAGCTCTCTGACCCCCAAATCCACTCACAGTGGGAATTGGGGACTTTAGTGTTCCTTCTTTCTCTTTCCATTCTTCTAGGCTGAATGCTATGTTCCTATTTCCCCCCATTTTCTTTCCCTTCATCTCTACATTGAATACTCATTTGGATGGTCTTTTTTTAAATTTTTTTTTAGTTGTTGATGGACTTTCATATTTATTTATTTATATGCAGTGCTGATGATAGAATCCAATGTCCCACACATGCTAAGCAAGTACTTCACCACTGAGCTACAACCCAGGCCCTCATTTAGACCACATTTAAGGGGACAGCATGATCTGCTTCGATCTTGAACATCAGTGGCTGGCTCTATGGGCCAGCCCTATAGCTTGGGCTAACCTCACTAGTTCCTTCTGGAGGCCCCAGAGTTGAAAGTAGTCTTCTATAGCAAATTTGCAGTCACTACCTTTAGTTCTTGTTGTTCCATATATCTTCTTTGGGTCCTACTTCTGGAACAGGGCTGGGGAGTGAGTTAGAAAAGGCCTTCAAAACCCAGGGGTTTGTGGGTTCAAGTGATTCTCCTGCTTCAGCCTCCAAATTGCTTGTGCCTGACTTGTATCTGTTTAAAAATATCAAATACTGTGAGTACATATAACAAGAAAACTTGACCATCCAAAAGGAGGGTGGTGTGTGCTCCACAATTTGAGGTAGGGCCATGCATGGTTTATACAGCCTTGCAGGTAATGTCTCACAGGGTGCAAAGTACAGCTGGCACCAGAATGATCCAATCACAGAAGCAAACTTGGCCTACTCTGTTCTTAAATGACATTATTGATAAGGAGCCCAAGTTTGTCCCCAGGGCTTTCAAGCAATTTCATAGTTAGGGTTGGGGCTGCAATTAACTTAACCTTATGGAAGGAAACAATTTTCTAGGCTGACAAATACATTAACAGGGTTTGCTAGTTTCTTTTGGGTAGAAGAGTTACCCAGTATCTTTGGGAGTAATGATAGCTAAATTATGGAATCATAATTTAGCTATCATTACTGTAAAGTGGTAACCAGTCATGTTACACATATTGTTTAAATTCTTAGGATGAACCCACAATTTAGCTATTATCCCCTCTCCCTTTAATACTTTTTTTTGGTGGGTCGGGGTACTCGGGATTGAACCTGGGGCACTCTACTACTGAGCTACATCCCCCTTTTTTGTATTTTATTTAGAGACAGAGTCTCACTGAGTTGCTTAGTGCCTTGCTAAATTGCTGAGGCTGAGGGCTGAGGTTGTGGCTCTGTGGTTAGAGTGCTTGCCTAGTGAGGCACTGGGTTCAGTCCCCAGCACCACATAAAAAAATTTAAAATAAAGGTACTGTGTTCATCTACAACTAAATGTATTTTTTTTCATTTTTTTTAACAGAGAGAGGGAGAGAGATAATTTTTTTTAATATTTATTTTTCAGTTTTCCGCGGACACAACATCTTTGTTGGTATGTGGTGCTGAGGATCGAACCTGGGCCACACGCATGCCGGGCGAGCGCACTACCGTTGAGCCACATCCCCAGCCCCAACTAAATGTATTTTTTAAAAATAAATAAATTCCTGAGGCTGGCTTTGAACTCACAATCTTCATGCTTCAGCCTCCCAAGTGGTGCGTTTACAGGCCTGCACCACTGTGCCTGGCTCTTTTAATACATTTTTAAGAGATAATGGTAAAAATTATTTAAAACATCCTAAGGGCACTATAAGGAACAGAAAATCACCTTGTCCTGTTTCCTCTTCACAGAGGTGACCCTGGTTGTTTTTCCTGTATCTATCTTTCTCTGTTGGTACTAGATATTGAATCCAGGGGTGCTTAACCATCGAAACACATCCCCAGCCCTTTTTTATATTTTATTTAAAGAGAACGTTTCTCTGAGTTGCTTAGGGCCTTGCTAAATTGCTGAGGCTGGCTTTGGACTCAATCCTCCTGCTTCAGCCTCCCAAGCTGCTGGGATTACAGGCATGCACCACCTAACCCAGCTTTCCTGTGTCTTTCTAAAGGTGTTCTGTACATACATAAGCATATGTGTGAAAACGATTCTTTTTTCTATATGATAGTATACCATGTGCAAGGTTGTACACATTTGCCCTCATAAGTAGAGATTAACTCATTCATACATATAGCTTTACCTCATTTTTCAAAAGTTGTCAGCAGGAGGGCATTCTACTGTGTGGCTGAATTGTTTATTTATCCGAATGTCTATTAATGCACATCAGGCCATTCTATTTCCTTTCAACATATTTAAATATATTTCCACTCTGTGTAACTTGGAATAATATTTTGGATATATTTGGGCTAAATAAGTTATTCAAATTGTTACTTGTTTTATGTAGAATTTAACATTGCACATGTAACTTGCATTACCTTTCTGTGAAATAGTACTGCTTGTCCTTGTCACTGTCTGGTGGTGGCCTATATCCCTACTGAACTGAGAGCTCTCTGAAGGAAGGAACTTAATCTGTCAGGCCTCTCAGAGGTACAGAAGTGCTCTGGAGACGGGAGCTGCACCTGACAATGGAGTAGGTGCTTAATAAATTTTTATTGATTGAATGGGCAATGAATGACCCTCTGCCCACTCCCAGGAAGAAATACATGCTTCCCAGCTCCAACTCGGATGGAGCATCTTCAGCAGGCTGAGGTAGGATGGGCTTCTTGACCACAGTCATGAATTCCAGTCAGTTTCCTCAGTAACCCAGATAGAGGAGTGGAAATATTGAAAGAAAGAAAGAAAAGGAAAGGAAGAAAGAAAGAAAAAAGAAAGAAAGAAAGAGAAAGAAAGAAAGAGCGGGGCATGGTGGCGCACACCTGTAATCCCAGCAGCTCAGGAGGCTGAGACAGGAGGATTCCGAGTTCAAAGCCAGCCTCAGCAACCGCGGGGCCCTAAGCAACTAGGTGAGACCCCGTCTCTAAGTAAAATACAAAAGAGGGCTGAGGATGTGGGTCAGTGGTTGGGTGCCCCTGAGTTCAATCCCCAGTACCAAGAAAAAAAAAAATCGAATGTTTGATTTTGTGGGCACGTAGTCTAATTTTGGACAAAATTTCCCAGGCGTGAATACTCGACACCTTCCAAGGGTAATTTAGTTACCAATGAATGAATGGAGAATAAAGCCTGGGCAAGTCCTCTAGGTCGTGGGCCTGAGGCTCTCATCGGTGGAGAGTTCTGCAGCCGCCAAGGCTGGGGAGAGACCACAGACCCAAGGCCTCCCGCACTCGGGCGTCTGGGCCCTCCGCGTGGGCGGGAGGGTAGGCGTGACCGCCTCTTTACCGCAGGGGCCGCGCCAGTTACCTGCGACGGGATTCCCTACGAGGGATGGGTACGACGTGTGTAGCAGCACCCAGGAGCTCCTCAGGGTTCACTAGGAGACCTAGGGGGAGCGTCTGAGAATCTACCTTGCGGATGCTGGGAGAGATGTCGGTCAATAAAACGGTCAGCCCCGCAACCCCTCGCCCAGCAGACTGAAAGAGGTGAGGGTCGTGAGTGCGCGTGCGCTCTGGCGCGCTCCCGCAGCGCGAGCGCGCGTACGCGCTCGGAGGGGTTAAAAAACAACAAAAATCGTCCCGCGTTAATTTAGGCCGGAGTCGGCCGGTGAGCGCGCGTGCGCGAATCGTCGCTCTCGCCCACCGACCCTCTCCGAGGGGGGTCTAGCGGATGGCTTGGCTTCCTTGGCGCTTCTGGAAGCTCGCGCCCTCGGGGTAAGTGACTCACGCCTTGCGGAAAGGAGGGTAGAGGGTTAGCCGAGTGAAGGGAGGAGGCTGACGGCTCTGGGGGAAAGGAGAAACAGCTCTGGCAGGGCGACGAGCGCGTCTCTTGGGCTGGCGTCGGCACGAAACGCCACACACATACTCACGCCCCTCGGGGCTGCGGAAGTTCTCCGGAGACCGGAGCCACACGGAGGCTATCAGTGGACTACGTTTCCCAAAAGGTGGCGCGGTGGCGCGCCTACTGCTCCCGGCAGCCCCCGCGCGCCGAGCCAGCTCTTTTTCAGCTCGCTGCCTCTTAGTGAGAAACTACAGTTCCCAGGAGGCCTTGCGCGAGGCGGCTTGGAAGTGGGCAGCCTGGAAGTCACTCGGGCCACTGGAGCTGGCGGCGTCTCCAGCGAGCGGCGCGGAGCCGGACGCCGCGGTCGAGGGCCCCGCAGGGCGGGCAGCCGGGACACCCAGGTGTGTGGCTTCAGGTGCAGGAGCGGCCTTGCGCAAGGCTGGTGGGGAATTGAAGAATGCTTGGACTCCGGGGGGTCAGTGCGGGCGGGCGACAGGGCGACCTGCTGGGTATGGGCACCGGCTGGGGTGGGGGGGCGGTTCCGGGATTCACGCCCTCCCGACCCGGGGGGACTCGGGCCGGCATGGCTCAACTTTCCAGACGTGCAACCAACCCGGCGCTGTGGTGGAGAAGCTTGGAGTCGGGGAGCTGTGGGTGCACGTCCCGGCTCCGCCACTCGGGAGCTGTGGTCCGAGGAAAACGCGCCGAACCTCAATTTTCCCTTCGATAAAACGGGGAAGGAGATTGTCTTTTGCTGGGGATTCTGATGGGATGCTGAGATCCTGCGAATAAAGCATTTGCTTCACAGAATGTACTTATTATGTGTTTGCGTTGTTGGCTTCTAGAGAGATGAGGCGAAGATGGTATTGATTGCATAGGGTGACGGTTAGTTGAGCGTGTTCCTGTGAGGAGCCTAGTCCATAGTTAGCACTCAATGCAGGTAGTTGCGGTTATTAGATTATTTTGTGAAGCACTTTGGTTTGTGAAGCAGAGAGACTCAGATTCAGATTTAGCTGAGTGACCTTGGACAACTGACTTCACTTCTCAGTGCCTCGGTTTCTCTGTCCATAAAATGGAGAGTTAAATAGCATCCACTTCATAAAGTTGCTTTGAAAATGTATTGAACATACCACGTTTGAAATGCTGAGCGCTGCAGCTGGTATATAGTTCTGAGCGGATGGTATCATTTATTCAACGTTTTCCTAGTGGCCCATAGACCCTCTGAGAGTGGGGCTCTGGCTGTAGTCTTGGTTTTCCCAGCGGGCCAGACTTAACACTGGTCCAGTTGATTTCCCCTTCCGTGATCTCAGGTTCTGCGTTTATAAAAATGGACAATAACCGAATCACCCTCAGAATGTTGTAAGGATTTGCGGAGATTGTATTCCCAGTCTGAGCCATCCCTCACTAAATAGCAGCCCTTATGTATTATAATTGTTCTACTTCAATATTCTCCATCTGGCCCAGAGATGCCTAACTGTGGGCTGTGACATGACAGCCCTGAGCTCCCGCTTTCTTTTTCTCCCAGCCTCAATGTCCCATCTGTGAAATGGTAGTCATAGGACTTTTGTGCCAGGATTGTTCTGTTTTCCAGAAGATAATTCATCTTTGGTGTTTAGCACAGGGCCCAGCACATATTAAGTGCTTAATAAATGTATCGTTTTTCTTTTTTCCATAGTAGGCCCTTTCCTCTTCTGTTTGAACCTAGAGAGCAGAGTGGAAATGAGGTCAGTGTTTCTTTCCCCTTCCCCCAAAGAATACTCACCAAGAACTAAATAATGGAACATTCTGTAGCATAAAGGCCCAAGAAGAGATCATGTTGTTATGCCATCATCAGTCCCCTGCATATAGTCTTACCCTCCAAGTCAGTATTTTCTCTCCAGTGCCTTGTTATTTTTTGGTGTTGGGATGGAACCCAGGACTTTGTACATGCTAAACCTGCTATTGCTGAGCTATGCCTTCAGCCCCAGTGCTGATTGTCCCAGAGTGGCCAGCTCTTGACTGTGTCTCAAAGCCACCCTAATCCCTTGAACTCCAGCTGTGGAACCTGTGCTTCCTTGATGTCCATGATGACTGTACTTGAGCACCGTGAACTCAACATGACCAACCTGAATTCCTCTTCTTCTCAGATCCAGTAGTCAGTATCTCAGCAAATGAGCCAACCTTGACCCACTTGCCCAAGCCAAAAACTCTGGAGTTGTTCTCCTTCCACAGCCTTCCCACATCCAATTGATTGGCAAGAAGTATGGAGTTGCCATGTCACAGAAACACCATTTCATTGGCTTCCTCCTTGGTCTCCCATATGATGGGAAAAGGCCTGGAGGTGGCCTTTTCTGATAGGGTTGAGTTATTTAAGTCACCAAAGATTAACGTAGGTAAACACAGAAATTCATAAGGGTCAGAAAACTCAATATGGACTTAGCTAAACTGCAGTGGCTCAGTGGCTGCTAATGTAGCACTGGCTTTCAGGGATCCCATTTCTTGACTTTTAGCCTGGCAAAATCAGCTGAGTTGTTATTTTCTTTCTGAAAATTTATACTCTTGTCAGTCAGATCAGAATTCCAGAAACTTGTCATTGTGATTTTTTTTTTTTTTTTTTTGTACTGGGGATTGAACTCAGGGGCATTTGACCACTGAGCCACATTCCCAGCCCTATTTTGTATTTTATTTAGCACCTCGCTTTTGCTGAGGCTGGCTTTGAACTCATAATCCTCCTGCCTGAGCCTCCCAAGCCACTGGGATTACAGGTGTGTGCCACTGTGCCTGGCTATGATTTCTTTTGGTGATGGAAATGTGTGGTCTCAATCAAATTTGTGATAACTATCAAATTTATCTAAGTTTTTTTTTTTGTGTGTGTGTGTGTGGAAAGAAGGCGATGACTTTAAAAAATTTTTTGCTTGGTCTCCACTGTTAGTGACAACAGCATGTGGGTTTTTTTTTAGCAGTCTGTGTAGAATGGTTAAAGAATTAAATGTGAGTATGTTTTTCAGACATTGCAATTGTTAGGTGGTAATCAAAAATGGACTTTAGAATATGCAGTGATTGGTGCTTTTTTATACAGATGTATTTCAAACTTAGGTTTACTATTTTGTGAAATCTAAATTAAATGTACATATGTTTAAATGAAAGAATTCATGGGCTGGGGTTGTGGCTCAGTGGTAGAATGCTCACCAAGCATGCACGAGGCACTGGGTTCAATCCTAAGCACCACATAAATGTAAAATAAAGATATTGTGTCCACCTAAAACTTAAGAATAAATATTAAAAAGAGGAATTCAATGGTTATTTCCTTTAAAGGATTTGTTTTTAGCTGTTAGAATAAGAGGATTGGACCATTTTGTGCATTGATATTTTCTTTAACACTGATGTGACTCCCGTTTTCTAGGATTGCTCTTTCTGGTCATGGCCTTAATTCAAGTATGTATATGAGATTGGTTGAATTTGCCTTTTTGGGGGGTGGGTACGTACCAGGAGTTGAACTCAGGGGCACTCGAGCACTAAACCACATCCCCAGCTCTATTTATTTTTTGTATTTTATTTAGAGACAGGGTCTCACTGTGTTGTTTAGCACCTGACTTTTGCTGAGGCTCGCTTTGAATTTGCGACCCTCCTACCTCAGCCTCCTGGGATTACAGGCATGCATTATTGCTCCTGGCTTGAATTTGGCTTTTAAAAAGCTCTGCAAGAGGACTGGGGTTGTAGCTCAGTGGTAGAACACTTGCCTAGCATGTGTGAAGCACTGGGTTTAATCCTCATTAAAAAAAAATAAATAAAAATAGAGGTATTGTGTCCATCTACAACTAAAAAAAATTTTTAAAAAAAGCTATACAAGGGGCAGGGGATGTGGCTCAAGCGGTATTGCGTTTACCTGTCATGCGCAGGGCGCTGGGTTCGATCTTCAGCACCACATAAAATAAAATAAAGATGTTGTGTCCACCGAAAACTGAAAAATAAATATTAAAAAAAGCTTTACAAGAAATACATGCAATTTATGACAAGTCAAATGATAAGAGATAGAAAAATAATAAGTGCACCCTTCATTCCAAAATTCCCATCCATTCATTCAGATTGAGTATTAATTGTCTATTGTCAGGTTTTAGAGATTCAGAATAAAAAAAATGGTTATGCACTCAAACTACCTGTATTTGTAACTTGAGTTTTTAAATTAATGATTGAGCCTATCCTTTCCAGTTGTTACTTATAGGCTCCTCCCGAGTCTCTCAATATTGAGGATTGAACCCAAGGGTACTTTATCACTGAGCTATATCCTTGGTCCCTTTTTATTTTGTTTTGACACAAGGTTTTCCTTGTTGTTGCCTAAGCTGTTCTTGAAATTGTTATCCTCCTACCTCAGCTTCCTAAGTAGCTGGGATTACAGATGTGGGCTTGACTTATTTGCTTAGAGGCTATACCTATATTTTTAAAAATTTAAAGATTTCTTTTTAAGTTGTAGATGGACACAATACCTTTATTTTATTTTATTTTTATGAGGTGTTGAGGATCGAACCGAGGGCCTTATACATGTTAGGTGAGTGCTCTGCCACTGATCCACACCCAGCCTTGTGCCTATATTCTTCAGTATGGAAAGAACCATGTCTTACTGCACCATTCCCCTATTGGTAGACATTGAGGTTGTTCCTGAGATCTCTTATACCTTACCAAACATAAACCCAGTAAGGCTTAAATGGCTTTAAACACAAGCTGTGTGGCATAGTGCTAAAATGCAAACTCTGGGGCTATATAGCCTCCATTTATTCTGACTTTGCCCCTGTGCTAGTTGTAATACCTTGGGCAAGTCATTAGTCCTCTTGGGTCTTAGTCTCTTGATCTGAAAAATGAGCATGATACTGGTACTTTCCCAATGGGGCAGTTGTTGAGAGGGGGTTCAGTGAAATAATCTGTGCTTTTAGGGTAGAGCCTGAAACCATTATTACACATGATCTTTCAGTTCCTAAGTAACTCAAAGCCCTCTGGGGCAGGGCTTGCAGGAAGAGCCAGTTATTAGAAATGTAAGGTAGAAGTAAAAAAAAAAAAAAAAAAAAAAAAAAAAGGCAGGAACCTATCTACTTTGAAAATGTTGGGCATCTAGGATAAGAGATCTAGCTGCTCTGGTATGAAGAGAGAAGTGGTCTGAAAAGGAAGGTAGGAGGCAGCAGGGTGGTCTGGTGGGGGTGAGGAGCAGAGGTATAGCATTAGTAGGAAATATCTCTCCTCATATTTACAAAAAGTGTGTAGTGGTTGAAAGATGGCTTAGGTGACAGACAGATCTGGGTTCCAATCCCAGTACAGCTACTAATTTGTAAGATGTGCATTGAACTTTTTTCCCTTCATTGACAAAATAGGTATGATAGTAGTCTTTACCTCAGTGGTTCTTGGAGACTGGTGAAGTGTCTGTAAGACTTTAACACACTGGACTCTCGTTAACTGTGTATCATTAGCTAGTATTCTTATTTTATTGAGTTGACAAATTTATTGAGCTCCTGCCTTGTACCAGGTCCTGTTCTAGGCACTGGGGATTCATCCGGGAACAGGACAGACAAGATCCATGCACTCATAGGGTTTGCATTTTAGCTGGAGAGACACATAAAAAATAAGATAATTTCAGATATTTTTTAAAATTAAAAAAAGAAAAACTGAGCCTGCCACTTTCAGATGGTTATAAGTATGATGGAGAAAATAATAGGGTAAAGACTAGAAAGTGGCTGATGGGCAGGAATAGTGGCAGAGAAGGGGTGATTACTGTTGCTCACGTGGTCAGAGAAGGCCTCCCAGGAAGTCATGTGAGCTGAGCTCTGAATGAGCAAGAGGCACTGGCTATGCCAGGAGCTGGAAGAAGGCCCACCCCTGGGCCTTTACATGTGCTGTAAAGGTAAAAGTGCATTTGTGACAAAAATAATATCAGCATGATTGGAAAAGGGTGAATTTCCGTTTTTCAAGTTTATCCTACTTTAATTTTTGTTAAATAGTAATAATGATAGCACTAACATTTACCAACTTTTACTCTGTGCTAGATGCCCTTCTAAGCATTTCACACATGTCCTTAGTTAATCCCAATAATTGTTCAATCATAAGTTAATTTTATTGAACTCATTTTACAAGTGAGGAAACTGATTCCAGGCTCCTGTACTTCACACTCTTTCTTCCAAGGCCTTCTTTACTAGGTAGAGCAAATCGAGGAAGTGGACAAAGTATTTCCTTCCAATATTGTTTGACGGGCAAAGCGCTGCAGGAGCAATCTGGGATGTTGTGGCATCACTTCTGCTGACAAGATATGATAGGGTGGGTTCCTGTTGGAATGGCTTGTTGGTTGCTTCAAAACCAAAGGTTCTTCAGCAGAACTGACTGCTTGACTGTCACATCAGCATGAAATAAGGTGTGTGGTCTAAGAGTGAGCAGGGCTTGTGTCTCATTTAGGTGAATTTTGCAAGGGGACTTGGGCTGCAGGGGACAAGGTGGTAAGCACCTACCCAACCTTGTGGATTGTTAAAAGTGTCACACTACAACTCAGCAATTAAAATGATGCCTGGCTCTGCAGGGGTCCCAGGTCCCTTATCTAGCACCATGACCCATGTCCGTTTTGATTTGGTGTAGTCTCGGCTTTATAGATTGTTAAATTCTTTGAATGAAGGGCAGGCCTGGTTAGATGCAAGGACAGTAGTGGGTGCTTTGAAGACCAGAAGTGTGGAGAGCATCATTCATCCATCCATTCATGAAACGTTTCTTCTAATTAGCCTTTGTGCCAGGTGCCATGCTAGACACTGAGAGCATAAAGTTGAATAAAACACTGGTTCTCAAGGTCCACAGCAGTGCTGTTCATCAGAAAAATAATGTGAAGGGCTGGGGTTATAGCTCAGTGGTAGAACTATGCTTGCCTCACATGTGTGTGAGGCACTGGTTTTGATCCTCAGCACGGAATAAAAATAAATAGCTGGGTGTAGTGGCGCACCCCTGCATTCTCAGTGGCTCGTGAGGCTGAGACAGGAGGATCATGAGTTCAAAGCCAGCCTCAACAAAGTTAGGTGCTAAGCAACTCAGTGAGATCCTGTCTCTAAATAAAATACAAGATGGGGTTGGGGATGCAGCTCAGTGGTCAAGTGCCCCTGAGTTCAATCCCTGGTACCAAATAAATAAATAGTGTCTATCTACAACTAAAAAAAAAAAAAAAAGTGTGAAGAATTGGGGGTATAGCTCAGTGGTAGAGCACTTGCTTAGCATGTGTGATGGCCTGGGTTTGATCCCCAACACTTTAAAAGAAAATGAGAATGTGAGCCACTGATGAGGACCACATTAATGTAATGTAGCACTTTCTAGTGGTCACATTTTAAAAAGTAAAAAGAAACAGATTCATTTTAATGATCCCCCACTCTCCTTGCAGGGGATAGAACCCAGGCTCAGGCATGCTAGGCAAGAGCTCTATCTGAGTTATACTCTCAACCCTAATGATATATCTTATTTAATCCAAAATAACATTACAATATATAATCAGTATAAAATTGAGATATTTTATGTTTTTTTCTTTACATTAAGCCTTCAAATTATAATGGTTTTGTTTTGTTTGGGATGGGGTCTTAAAAATTCCATCAAGCCCAGGACCTCCAACTCCTGGGTTCAAGTGATCCTCCTCTCCTGCCTCAGTCTTCCAAGTAGCTGGGACTATAGGTGCGTGCCACCGTGCCTGGCTTAAGATTTGTGTTTCACACTGGCAGCACATCTCAGTTTCCACCAGCCACATTTCAAGTGCTTGGGAGGTAGGTTCAGCTGATGGCTACTGCATAGTCCTGGTGTGTGAGACTCAAGTATATCAAAGGTGGTGGTTGATAGGTCAACGATGGTATCCCTGGGTTTGGGGCTTTTTGGTTTTTGTGCTGGGGATGGAATCCAGGGCCTAACACATGACCACTGAGCTACACCCCCAGCCCAGCCCTGATTTCTCTTGGTGAAGAAAGGTAAATGAGAGATAGAAAGCATCTTTACCATCTGCAAGCAGCACGGTGGGCCTTATAGCTGCCATCCATCCCAGGTGCCTGTGTACCTGGAACTGTGCTTAGTGTTACAGGTATTACCTGTGTTCTCAGGTAGCAGGTACTATGGTTATTGCCAGTTTACAGATGACGAAGTTGAAATGTGGACCAAGAGGCTGCTTAGTCAAGGTTGAGTAGTGGTGGAGATAGAATTTGAGCTCAAGTCCAGAGTCCAGACTTTTATGATTGGTTGATTGATGCTAGGGATTCAACCCCAGGGCCTTGTGCATGCGTACTATGCACAAGTTACACCCTCAGCCTCAGAGTTCATATTTTAAAAATCTCTTTGTAGATACTGCATTAGATGGTGTTTGGGAGGGATGGGATCCAAGTTTTGAGTGAAGAAAGCCATAGGAAGGATGTTTTACATAAACCGGACTCCAGTTTGTCAGCATTGATCCCTGAGTTTATGTTGGTGCTGAGGTGCTGGTTGAGACCTGAGTGATTACCAGAACCATTCCTTAAATTGAGTTCTAGGTTTGCTGGAATTAGAGACTTTACCTCCTAGGAAAGAGGGGAGTTTGGGGAGGAGGGAGGAAAGAGGAAGATGGGCAGGGAGAGAGGAAGGTAAGGAAGCACCATTTGGAAAGCTTATTTCTGATCTCCTTGGGGGCTGGATCCTCTTTCTCCATGAGTCTGCTGATTGCCCCTCATGGCTGGGGCCCCTGTGGAAGCTGAAGCAGTTCCTCCACAGCTGAGCTTTGCTGTGAGTCTTGCCTTGCCCCAAGCCAGGATGTCACTGTGGTTCCCTCTGCCAGCTCTGTGGGGGCCGCTGTTACAGGCTCTTATGTACTCATGTGGTTCAAGTTCCTCATCTCAGGGGCACGATGGATCTGGGCCTCTTACCCAAACAAAGATCTGGGGGTTGAGTTTGTTCTTGCCCCCAGGTGGTGAATCACCACACTCACCTCCTGCTGCTGGACAGCACCTGGCAAGTGCTCAGCAAGAAACTGCTGACTGCGCGAACCTTACCAGCCAGCTTTCACTGGGCTCCTTATGAACGAGGCACTGTTCTGGGGGCTTTGCATATAAGGATACCTTTTTAATCCATCCATCGGTTCCATGGAGTAGTGTTCCCATTTCTTTTTCTCCTCCAACATTTTTTAAAAATATTTTTTTAGTTGCAGATGGACACAATACCTTTTTTATTTTTAATTTTTATGTGGTGTACTGAGGATCAAATCCAGTGCCTCCAACGTGTGAGGCGAGTACTCTGCCACTGAGCTATAATCCCAGCTCTCCTACGTTTTTGTTGGTGTGTTATAGTTGTACATAATGATGGGATTTGTTGTAGCACACGCATTTCTTGTATGGGGAAACTAAGGTTCAGAGAAATTGAAATCACAAAGACACTGAGTCTAAAGCCAGGATTCAAACCCAGGCCACTGACTCTAGAGTCCAGGCTCTTAGATGCATATTCTGTGGTCTGTTCATGGAGGTCCGATGGAGGGGATGGTGAAGCAGGATCACCTGCGCTAGTTCCAGCCCACATGTGGCCTCTGATATCCTGTTCTGCAGAGTCCCACATCAGATCCCAGGCCTCTTTTTGTCTTGAGCCTCTTTGTGCCTGTGATTCTAGAACTTGCTCTTCCCCTTGCTTCAGAATAACAAAAATAATCTGGATATTTGGTATTAAGGAATTCTTAATAATTTTTCAGATATGATAATGATACTGTGGTTCCTTTTTAGAAAAAAAAAGTTATTGTTAATATGTACATTCTGAAATTCTTATGAATAAGCTGTTAAGATGCCTATGGATTTCTTCAAAATCTTTTTGGATGGGTGGAGAGTAGACTGGGGACAATATGAAACGAAACAAGAGCCGTGAGTCAACAGCTATTGAAGCTGGGCAGTGAGAACTTATTATGTGCTTCCTTTTACTTGTGTTTGAAGTATCCCATCATGAAAAGTTAAAAACAAAACCAGCAAATTTAACCAAGCATTTGTGTGTTTCAAGCTCAAGTGTACATGTGGGGGAAATTCCCTGCCTCTGCCTAGTTCATTTATATAGTAAAAATAGTGGCTGTTTTTTTTTTCCTTTTATGCAAGTCAGTACTTGGCCTGAGGCTCTGGAAAGCCCTTTGGTACAGCAGGCTGCAGGGACTACACCCTGAGAGGCTCCTGGGGCTACCACTTTCGCAGCTTGTCTGGAGCTCAGGCCACAGTGGCATGGGCCTTGGAGTCGGTTTCCTGAGGCCTCTCTTCCCCTGAGATGTGTTTCCCTTTGGCACTTGACTGTGGGCCCCTCCCACATTTTTTTCAAAGACCTGTTTCAACTGGAGGCCTCCCGTGCTCTCTTGATTCTCCCCTCAGGACAGACTACACAGCTCCTCTGATACTGGCCTTCCTCTCTGATGAATCTTTGTTACAGTCCCTCAAGGAGCCAGAATCCAGCCTTTGGTGTCCGCCTGCAGCACTGCAGTGGAAGAGCTGGAGAATGCCCTTTTCATTTCTGATTTTTGTCGATAAGAAAAGGGGCAAGATAAAGCTTGTGTCAGTATGTGGGACCTGATAACACCTCAAATAGAGCCAGCGGTTAAACCTTTACAAGCAGCGTGAACTCCCCATTCACAATAAGGAGAAGCTCCTGTTGCATTTATTATTTTGGGTCTGTAACTTCACAGCCAACCCCTATGCGATGGAATCTTCAGGTGGAAACGGCAGACAAAGAGGGGAACAGAAGCTTGGGGGTGTCTGCTGGTGGTATGTTTCTCGCAGGTCAGGATGGTTGATGTGAACAGGAGTGCTGGTTGGTCTGATCCTGCTAGAGTCCTGGTGCCCTTTGTTACTTCTGATGATTAACTCCTTCCTCCAGTGCCCTGCTGGGCTTGGTTTGCAGGGAGGAGGCAGGGGAAGTTCTGTAGCCCTTCTGACTCCCTCCAACTTCTGCTCCAGGGACCCCTTTCATATCTGTCCTTGCTTTTTCTCTCAAAGGCACTTTGTTTTGCAGTTCTTTCAGGAGAGAAGCTCTAAGGTGAGTCTGGTGTGGGGAGGACGTTGGGAGCAACATCTCCAGGGTAGGGGGCTTGACTTGTGTCTTTTCTTAGTGTGGACCTGCTCTTGTTGGATCTGAAGGTGGCAAACACCAAGTGCTGACCCTGTGCCTCTGATTTTTAAACTTATTCATTCAGTATGTACTCACTGAGCTGAGCTCTGTTCTAGGAACTAGGGATACAGCAGTGAGCAAGACAGACAACGCTTCTCGCCCTTCTGGAGCTGGAGTTCAAGTGGGCAATTGAAAAAAAAAAGGCAAGATTGCTCTATATGGTGTTAGATGTAGTAAGAGCTAAAGGAAAGTTTAGCTTCCCTTTAGCTCTTACTAAAACAAGGAAGGGGAGATGAAGAATTAAGGTAAAGGATGTTGGAATTTCAGGCAGAGTAGCCTGAGGACAGGCCCCAAGGAAGTGAGGGAGTGTGAGCAATTGGGGACTTCTGCACTGAGGCTGCAGCCAATGCAAAGTGCCCAAGGCCAGGGGCCAGGGAATGGGGAACTCATCAGAAGGCTCTTGTAGCTGTTAGCAGTATTTTCCGGGCCTGTGGGAGGGATGAAGGACAAGCTGACAGGTTTGCATATCTCTTTGTTTTTTTTTTTTTTAAAGAGAGAGAGAATTTTTTTAATATTTATTTTTTAGTATTCGGCTTACACAACATCTTTGTTTGTATGTGGTGCTGAGGATCGAACCCAGGCTGCACGCATGCCAGGCGAGCGCGCTACCGCTTGAGCCACATCCCCAGCCCTGCATATCTCTTTGGATCCAACATAGATGTGTCTTTTGTCTGATTGAGATGGGAAGATATTGCGAGGTTGAATGATTTATTAAATTTTGAATCATGACCCCAAGTGCATGGACCCAAAAGAACAAAAATAAAGTACCCGGTTCCCTTCTCTGGAGGCTACCACAACCGAGCTTCTTGCTGGTGACTCATTCCTTGACACTGCATTATTTAATTTCCCAACTGATATTAGACTGAACCATATGGAACTGCCTTTTTGTGGCCCAGGAATGGCTAAATGTTGGCAGTTTTACAACGTTCAACCTAATGGCTTCCTTTCAGGATCAGGAGGCATTTGGTCAATTCTTTTTTGCTCCAGGAGTTGAGGGGCACCCTTCTCTTTCAGTCATAGGCCCAGCCGTGTCTCTGATACCAGTAAATGAAAACTCCTGCCCCCTCTCTCGCCCCAAACCCAGGCTTTCTGGGAAGCCTGGCAAGGGGCTGCCTCTTCCTACTGGGACCTCACCTGGCTAGTAGCATTAGTCAGTCTTTGACTTTCTGCATCTTGGGACCACCGTTTTGAATTCATGTCTAGCTTCCAGTGGGAAAACACCTTTGGACTCTTGCTGGATGTTTGGTGTGAATCCCATATTGTGGGAATATGCTCTCTGAGAGCAGGAAAATTTTGGGCATTTTGACAGTCACTGAGCAGGGCATCTTGCAGAGTGCCCAGCTTGGAGTGCCTATGCTGGTGTTTCCTAGGACCCTGGTGGCTCAGGCTGTGGGAAGAGGCCTGAGGAGCCCTTGAGTGGTTGTGGTCTTGAGAAAGGCTGTCAGTCCGTCCTTTTGGTCTTCCTCTTGTGCTGACCAGAGACTACCTTGGGAGTCCTTGCAGAGAACTAAGGCACTGGATTGCAGCCTGAGGGGTAAAATAAACTTAAAGGCAGCACAGATCCAGCCGAGGGAGAGCTCAGTTGGGAAGTTATGGACAGTTGGTATGCAGGACTGCAAACACTAATAATAGTAGTAGCAGCAGCAAATAGGTAATTTATATTACCACTTATCTATTTAATTTGTTTACCATACTAGTGTATGCCAGACCCTGTGCTAGGTGCTTCTTCGAAGGTGACTTCATGTAAGCCTCCCAGGAATCCCATAAGATAAGTACTCTTATTATTCCTTTTTTGCAGATGAAGCAGCTAAATTTAAATAACTTGCTCAAGGTCACATAGCTAGAAACCGATGGTGACATGATTTGGAGCCAGGCAGTCTGACTCCTGAGGCTGTGCTCTCAAATCCTAAGCCCTGTGTGCTCTTGCAGGGGTTCCCAGACCGGAGGAGCATCACAGTGCCCTGGAGGGCTTACTAAAACACAGACTGCTGAGCCCCACCCTGAATCCAGTTTGAGAATTTGCATTTGTAACAAGCCCCTAGATGATACTGGTGTTTCTCATCCAGGAAGTACACTTTGAAAACCCTGATCTATTGTAATAGGAAGCCCACATGAAGTTAACCTGAAATAAGGAGATTTATGATCTCAGATAACAAAAAGGCCCATAGGTAGTAAATAGGTTGACTAAGCAGTTCCCACTATGCCTATAAGGACTCTCCTTTCTGCCACTCTGCCATCATGGTGTGCCTTCTGTGTTCTCAGGCTCCCTGCATAGTCATAGATGACAGCCAGGGCTTCAGTTAGCACATCCTGAGGGGTCATATTCAGCAGCAAAAAGAGGGCATCTCTTACTTGTGTCTCTTTGAAAGTGAGGAATCCTTTCACTGATGCCAAGGCTTCCAGATTCCCCTCATTGTCTTATTGGTCAGCACTGAGACACATTACAACAGACACAGTTTGTCCATGCCCGGACAAATCCTAGGCAAGAGCCAATCATGGTTTACTCAATTTGGGCTGAGGCTGGAGCCAGCCTTACTTGAGTGGCACTGGGAGGAGAGTGACTGCAGTAATAAATTCAGAATACTATTTAGGAAAAGACTGGGGAAACAGGGTGGGGATTGGCTAGACAACTGGATCTGTCACAAAAATGAGTGAAACAACTAATTAGAACAAATTAAAAAAATGAGTGAAACAAAATGGAATTTATGATATCCATGCATTGTTGTTATCTGTATCAACTTTGTTCTGTAATTACCTTAATCAGGACTTAGCTTTTTGTCTTTAATTATGTCCACCTTTGAAAATGTGCAACATAGAGTCCCTGTATCATGGGAACCTTGATCTTGTTGAGATACCAAATATTTCATCTGAAAATTTAGGCAGCAGGCTGAAGGATAGTATGCAGGGTTCTTGCAAGCACTTGGTTTGCTCAGCAACACCTAGATCTCCCCTCGCTGCCCCTCTCCCACTCTTGGGCACAGGGCTCACTTTCCCCTCTGAGGACCCTCTGAAAGGATGCAGATCAAGTGATTACTCCTAGTGCTCAAGACTGCAGGCTCTGCTATTAATACGTTAAGTGTGGTTCACTAACAAAAGTTACTTTCCTCTTGTAGATAAGTCATTTCTACATTTCTAGCTGTGGCAGTCTCTCATGGCCATAATGTAAATCCATGGCCCTGCAGTACTTCAAAGGGGACAAGGAATGTGTGTGCCCTGGGTTCATGTTGGGCTCCTGAGGGACATTGGGCAAGCCACTTAGCCTCACAGTGACTCAGTTTCCATGTCTGAAGGATGGTACTGCCAATGGTACTGTCTTCCTAGGTATAGGTAGGATTCAAGTGCTTGGAAAGGCATGTGGAGCGTTTGGGCCTGGCATAGAACACTGCAGTGCCTGGCCCATAGTAAGTGCTCACTGCATGAGTGAGCTGCTAGTCTTTGAATATTTTCTGCCAGTTCATCCACAGGGGACTGTAAGCTCCCTGAGGGTAGGGTCCGTGTGGTTCTCATTTAACACTTATCCCATTGCCTGACTCAGAATAGGCATTCTATTTTGTGTGTATATATGAAAAGAAGGGTGATAAAAGCCTTTATTAATTCTAAGGCCCATGACCACGAGTTGATAGCTCCTTGTTTTGGAGGTATAAGTGTGGATCGTTTGAATCTGAGAGCAGCATGTAATAACAGCAGCTGATGGTTACTGAACATTTTTGTGGGCCAGAGCAAAGTGCTCACCATGAAGATCTCACGAATTCTCATCCCCATTCCATTTTACAGATGAGAAAACTGCAGCCCAGTGAGGTACCTGCCTCTCCTCGCAAGAGGAAGTCTAGTGCTGAGGTTAAAAGCTGGAATCCCAGAACCACTGTGTCTGGATTGAATCTACACCCTGTCAGGTTTCTTTCTGGGTGACCCTCCAGCCTGTGACTTCTCTCTGTTCAGCTTTCTTATCTGTAAAGTTGGAATGGTTAATATTACTGAGAGGGTAACTGTAAGGGTGAGGAGAGCTTGTTCACATGAAGTGCTCAGAACAGCGCCCAATGCATAGCGAGCACCAAGGTGGTAGTGGTTGTTCTTAGCCAAAGCCATTCCATGGTGACTCCCAAGCTGGTTCAAGGGGTCCACCAGGGATGTTTAATCATTAAGCTACATTGCCTCTGTGAGCTGGCTTCCTTGAGGTGAGGGAGCCCACCTTTGGCAGGTGAGATGGTGGATGAAGCAGCCAGGTGTGTAAGGGCAGGGCAGGGACTGCAGGGCACAGATCCAGGCCTGGCTCCATCTGTGAATAGGTGGCCCTTCTCCTGGATTGGAGGTAACAAGCTAGCTGAGCTGTCTTTGTTACCTTTGAGCTTTTTCTTAAGTCCATTCAGACTGCCTGGACCACGTGTCCTTTATTTCCCTCCCCAAAGGGACTATTGGCAGAAGCTTTGGGAATGTGCCTGTTCATGAAGACCAGCCATCTCTTGGGGAACTCCGGTGGCTGGCGTGTTCTTGTGGCTGTTGAATAAGTCCCTGTTAGAAGCTGGCACGGCAGGTTCCCATTTCCGCATTCCAGACACCCACAGCAGCTTGGGGGAGGCACCACCCCAGGTCGGGCTGGGCTTAGGCAGGTGGCCTTCACCTTAAGAAGACCTGGGACAGCAGCCACACCTGGGGCTAACAGTTACCTGCCTATTTTGTGATCAGGGCTGTGTTCCGGACGCCTTCTAGGTGAGCAGTGTTGATTAACTTTGGTAGTGACTTGTAAAGAAAGTTAATAACGTGTTTCTTTGTGGGATTTAGACCGGTGGATTTTTTGTTCTTTTTTTTCTTCCCTCTTCTGCCATGAAATGTTTACCTGTCTGCTCCTAACTGGAGAAGGGTAGGCGGAGCATTGAGGAAGTGAGAAGAGAATGGAGGGCATTCATCCCAAGAGAAGGAGTCAGTAACTCTTTAGTTGAGCTCCTACTGGATGCAGACTTCTGTGCCAGAGATGGGGGACATCCAACCTGGTACAGATGAGTTGTGGGGTCTTGGGTGAGTCCTGTTCCCTCTCTGGGCCTCAGTTTCCTCTTATGAAATAGGAAATAGCAGGTCTCACTGAGTCATAATTGTAAAGTTCTCAGAGCCTGGGCACGGAGTGGTACTCACATGTCAACCATCCCTGTGTGTGTGGACCCCCGCACCCAACATTCTCAGTCTGACCTTATCTGTAACTTTGCATCTGCTTGCCTGATACACTCCAGAGACTCTGGCCTCTTGCTCTTTCTCCCTCTCCCTCGGTGCCTCTCTCTGGCTCTTCCCTCTGCCTGGAGTTTTACCCCCAGGACTCTCCTTAAGCTGCCTCCCTCCTCCCAGTCTCTGCTCAGATGTCACCTTCCCAGTGAGGCCTTGCTCTTCCTCCCTCCCTCCCTCTTTCTTTCCTTCTCTCTCTCTCTCTCTCTCTCTCTTTCTCTCTCTTTCTTTCTTTCTCAGTAAGGAAATTAAATAGCACCTTCTTGATCATGTTGATTATGCCCTAGCCCTTCACATTCCTTTATAGCATTTATTCACACTTGACTTATATTTGTTTATTATCTGGTCCTCAGCTCTGTACTCCATGAAAGCACAGGCCCTTCTGTCTCTGTCCTTGGAGGACAGTGCCTGGCACCTGGTAAGGGCAGGATAAATTATTTTATGAATGAATCTGTGATATAGGTACCCCATTGTCTGAGGGGGAGTGGCTGGCCTCATGGGGGGTTGATGAGAATGTCAGTATGTAGAGGAGCCTGTGGTAGCCGAAGAGGTGCACTCCCATGTGCCTTCTCCCCATGGGCACTCAGCAGTTCTCTGGGGTCTTGTGCAGGCTCTGGCCCTCTGGCTTCCTTTTCCTCGGCCCCTTCAGGCTATAGCCCTGACCCTAGCAGTGACTCATCTGGGTATCCTGGGAACATGTGATATAGCTCAGAAGTCCTTGGTGCTACTGAGTGTGGAGGATGTCCAGTGAATTTCAGTGGGGAGTGAATTTCTGGGTGTGGAAGACATCCTCCCCCCCATATACTCCTGCAGTGTACATGGAAAGTCAGCCTTTATCTCCAGATCCTGCTGGGCACTCCTGCAGCAGCGAGGCCAGAAGATGCCTGGGAAATAGGAATGAACCAGCCAGGCACAGTTTATCGGTCTCCCCTGCTTTAATAGGCAATAATTCTTGCTGTGGGCTGAGCAGGTTTTAATTAAATGGTGAGCTCGAAGAGTCTGGCTGTGTAATAGTTGACACACTCTCATCTGTTTTCTGACTCTTGGTGTCAGCAGTTGATTCTATAAAGATCTCCTGGGTAGGGCTTCCCCGAGCTCCGGGAGTGAGGTCAGTGGCCCTCTAAGATTTCTCCCAGCAGCATGAGCACTGAGGTGTCCGTGGATGTGGTGCTGCCCTATCACACATTATCATTCTTCAGGACCTGCTGCTATTTTAAGAATGTGCAGGGTGGTAGAGGAGCTGCTCCTACAAGGGGTAACTGTGTCTTCTAAGCTCCAAGTATAGTAGTTTTGGGGTTGAGTTGAGGAAAGCCCATTTTATATAATGCATGAGTCCTAGCACTGACTAAGCTGTGAGCATAGTACCTGTCTTCTCTGGGCTTCAGTTTCTTTGCCTGGAAAATGGTAACCGCATTAAGTGAGAAGTTAAAGGGCGATCAGGCAGTGTAGCACTGGGTCTAATGCATGGGAAGACTCAAGAAATGGGAATGGCAGTTATTTTTATTTCAAGTCCCTTTTTACTACTTTTATGCTGGCCCTTTTTTGTGGGCTCCTTCTCTTTACTCTGCTCTCTGGCCCACCTATGTTAGCATCCTCCCATGTTCTTTGCTGATGGTACCAAGTACTGTAGGTGTCTTAGATGTCTTTCCACATTTTTCTGTGGATTGTGTGTGTGTGTGTGTGTGTGTGTGTGTGTGTGTGTGTGTGTGAGCTATAGAGGAGAAATATTATTCTACAAGGGAAAATAAATAAAATAAAATAAAAACTTTTATTTTCCAGCATTTTGCTTTCTCAGGTAACAGTGCTGTGTGGAAATGCCTTTTGAGTCCTCGGGTAGGGTTCAAATTTGCTTTCTTTCTTTCTTTTGTTTTTCAGTGCTGGGGATGGAATCTAGGACCTGGAGCATGCTGGGTAAATACTCTACCACAGAGCTACACCCCCCACCCAAATTTTGCGGGGTGGCTTAGGCACTGGGCATTCAACCCAGGTCTAGCACAAGTTAGGCAAACACTCTACCACCTGAGCTCCAGCCCCAGCTCCAACCCCTTTTTTTTTTTTTTTTTTTTAAAAGTGACTTTGGGAAATAACTGTTTAAAAGCCATCAGAGAGGATCACATTTTGAATGAATTCGAACAGTTATTTTCAGAGAAAGGGTTTAAACTTTTTTTTTTTAAAGAGAGAGTGAGAGAGGAGAGAGAGAGAGAGAGAGAGAGAGAGAGAGAGAGAGAGAGAATTTTTAATATTTATTTATTTATTTTTAGTTCTCGGTGGACACAACATCTCTGTTGGTATGTGGTGCTGAGGATCGAACCCGGGCCGCACGCATGCCAGGCGAGCCGCTACCGCTTGAGCCACATCCCCAGCCCTCCAACCCCTTTTTTGATAGAGGATCTTGCTGATTTGCCCAGGCTAGCTGCTAACTTGTGATCTTCCTGCTGCAGTCTCCCAAGTGACTGTGTGCCACCTTGCTCCACTTAAAATAGTGTCTTTTTTCTTTCTTGTTGTTTCTTGGTACTAGGGGTTAGATCCAGGGCCCTGCACGTGCTAGTCAAGCACTCTACTAATGAGTCCCAGCCCTTTGAATTTGATCTTTCGAATGGCTGTGTAGTACATGGTGTGTAGGTATTCCATAATTTATTTGACCAGGGTGTTGCTGATGTGCATTTCTATTCCCCTCTCCCAAAATAATTGTTTTTATTTTTTAATTAGATCACAGATATCCAACTTGCTCAACCACTTTGTTCATCTGAGCTCTAGCCTTTCAGAATGTACATGAAATGGCAGTATAATGATGCTGTGTGTCCAGAGAGGAAGGGTATTTTCTGCAGGTTCTCACCAGGCCCAGCACAATGATAAACCATCTACTTTAAATGTTTTTTAATTATAGAAATGATGAATAGATTCATCACTCTTATACAGATTAGTTGTGCCTGATGGGCACTTACTGCAGAATCAGAGAGAGGGCAGGCTTATGTGTTTTCCTGTTAACCATCTTTGTTAGAAATCAGAATATGCAAGAGATTTTTGTTGGGATGTTTCTTGTTTTAGGTGGTGCTTTAGTTTGGGAATGTCTTTGTATTCATGAGATTTGTGCAGTGTTGTACTTAGATAAGGTTTGTCCTAGTTATCTGTTGCTACACAGTGAGCTACCCCCAAACTTAATGCCTTAAAAATGACGACATGCTATGCGAGCACTTTACTGCTGACCCACAACCCCAGCCCAGCGTCCCATTCTCGAGGTCGAACATGATGTGGAGTTACACTGGTCGTGTATTCATATATGAACATAGGAACATTATGTCCGATTCATTCTATTGTCTTTTCCTATTCCCATCCCCACTACTTTCCCTTCATTCACCTTTGTCTAATCCAATGAATTTCTACCAGTCCCCCTGCCCCCATGTGTATTAGCATCTGCACATATATCAGAGAATATTCGACCTTTGGTTTTTCGTATTGGCTTATTTCACTTAGCATGATAGTCTCCAGTTCCATCCATTTACCAGCAAATGCCATAATCTCATTTTTCTTTATGGCTGGGTAATAATTCTATTGTGTATATGTACAACATTTTCTTTATCCATTTATCTGTTGAAGGGCACCTAGGTTGGTTCCATAATTTAACGATTGTGAATTGAGATGCTATAAACATTAATGTGGCTGTGTCATTATAGTATGCTGATTTTAAGTTCTTTGGGTATATGCCAAGGAGGGGGATAATTGGGTCAAATGGTGGTTACATTCCCAAGTTTTCTGAGGAATCGCCATAGTGCTTTCTAGAGTGGTTGCACCAATTTGCATACCCACCAGCAATGTATGAGTGTTCCTTTTTCCCCACATCCTCACATATATTTATTGTCTCTTATATTTTTGATAATTGCCATTCTGACTGGAATGAGATGGAATCTCAGTGTGGTTTTAATTTGTATTACTCTAATTGCTAAAGATGTTGCTTATTTTTTCATATATTTGTTGACCAGTCATATTTCTTCTGTGAAGTGCCTGTTCAGTTTCTTAGCCTATTTATTGACTGGGTTGTTTGATTTTTATTTTTGGTGTTGAGTTTTTGAGTTCTTTATGTATCCTGGAGATGAGTGCTTTATCTGAGGTGCAGGTGGCAAAGATTCTCTCCCATTCTGTAGGATCTCTGTTCACATTCTTGATTGGTTCCTTTGTTGTGAAGAGCTTTTTAGTTTGAGACGATCCCATTTATTGATTCTTTTTTTTAGTTTTAGGTGGACACAATATATTTTTAATTTTTAAAACTATTTATTTTAGAGAGAGAGGATTTTTTAATATTTATTTTTTAGTTTTTGATGGACACAACATCTTTATTTTATTTTTATGTGATGCTGAGAATTGAACCCAGCGCCCCATGCATGCCAGGCAAGCGCTGTACCGCTTGAGCCACATCCCCAGTCCCCATTTATTGATTCTTGATTTTACTTCTTATGCTTTAGGAATCTTGTTGAGTTAGTTGGTTCCCAAGTCGTCATGGTGGAGAGAGAACAGTTTATTCTTCCTCATGAATCTGTGGTTGACTGAGGCTCAGCTGGATGGCTCTGCAGATCTTTCTTGGGGCCTCTTATGTGGCTACAGTCAGAGGTAGATGTGGGAGCTGGAATGTTTAAGGTGTTTTTCCTCAATTGGTCCCTTGGGGATGACTGGGTCCATTTTCCCATGTAGTCTCAGGTCCTCTTCTGTGTGGCCTTGACAGCCAGTAGCTTGGATTTATAACATGGACGCTCGTGACTCTCTTAAGCCTTAGGTCTAGAATTGGCCCCAGATCACTTCTATCTCTGTCTTTTGGTTAACGTGAGTCATAGTATCAGCCCAGATTCAGTGCAGAAGGGATGATGTAAGACTTGAGTTTCAGGAATTGTGGCCCATTGGGGACCATCTGTGGGGCTTGACTAGCATGTGGCTCATTTTCTTACAGGAGAAGAGCAGAGCTAGTAGGGTAAGGTCTGCTGTCACCTCTCATGCCCTGGTCCTCTCTATCTGCTTCACCATCATTAATCCCATGGTCATATGACACCTGCTCCACTTTCAGCCCCAGCCCTTGTTATAGGCAGGAAGAAGCACAGTTCTAAGGAAGGAGACAACACATCTGTTTAGGAAATCCAAGCCTTCCCTGAAGTCCTGAGCAGACATTTACTGTGTCTCTTGGGATAGTACTTTGTGACATGACCACCCCTGCTGCAAAGAAGTCTGAAAAATGCAGGTTTTTTATTTTTAAAATTTTTTTAGTTGTCAATGGACCTTTATTTTATTTATTTATATGTGGTGCTGAGGATCAAACCCAGTGCTTCACACATGCTGGGCAAGTGTTCTGCCACTGAGCCCCAGCCCCAGCCCAAATGCAGGTTATTAATAAGGTATATTGCCACTCTGAGCAAAGGGTCAATAGAAAAGGAAGAGGAGAATGGGCATATTGGGTAGGGACCTACAATGGTCTATTCAGATGACCATAGAAATGGGGGGCGGGTGGGTCGATTTAGGTAGCATACATTCATCAACTATTTAGTAAGTCCTAAGGTGGGCAAGACATTGGGTTTCTTACAGAGGCAGTAAGGGTCAAGAGAGTGAACACATCTGGGGGTTAACTGACCAGGATCATTTGTAGGCCTTGATCAGGTAATTGCTCAGTTCCTTAGATTCATGGTCATAATAGTAGCTGGTTCCATTAAGGGCTAAACTGCTGTAGTAATACTGTCTTGAGTACTTTTCATTAACTGATCTGTAAACTTCACAGTGGCCCTGTGTAATAGATGCAGTTATTATGATCTTTCTCAGATGAAGAAACAGAGGCCCAGAGAGGTTAAATAACTTGCTATCTGTCTGCCAGTGAGAGTTGACATGCTTCTCTGCTGGTGTGGCTCTGGAGATCACGTTCTGAACCATTGTGCTATACTATTTTAGTTATTGCATGAAAGGTTTCTTGTTGAAATGGATATGTAGGTGACAGTAGAACAAAACATTACAAACAAGTCACTTGCCTGGGATGGTAGCTCAGTGGTGGAGCCCTTGCCTAGCACATATGAAGATAAGTAAATAAGTAAAATAAAGGTACTGTGTCCATCTACAACTAAAAAAATTTTTTTTAAAAAGAAGCCACTCACTGCTCCATCCCTTCCACTCCCACTTCCTGCCTCATTGATGGACCTGTCAGTAACTTGTTACTTCCTCACCTGTATCTAAAGGTAACAATTTGTTGGGGATTGAACCCGAGGCCTTGCTTGCAGGGCTTGGCAAGCACTCTTAAAGCCACATCCCCATCCCTAAATGTATCCAATTTTAAAAATTGACCTTTGGTCATATAAAATTGGCTTAAATATAATCCTTGGTGCATGCTACATTGATGTTTGTGGTTCATGCAAAAACGTATATCGTAATAACAAGTAGCCATTAGTTTACTGCCTGTCTCACCCCCTGCCTATTTTTTCAGATGTGACCAGTACCGTGAGGTTATCATTCTTGGTATGTAGTCTTTTGGGACTGATGTTTTTCACTTAATGATTTTACGGTTGATTCAGACTGTTGGGCATAGCTGTAGTTTGTTCATTTTATATTGCTGTGTAATATTCTACTATTTGATACATCACATTTTTGTTTTAGACATTTCTATGCCAGTTGACATCTTGTTTTTAGATATTTTGTTTTTGTTTGTTTGTTATCCTTGAGCTACTGTGAATGTTACATGTATTTTCTGGTGTACATTGACAGAAATTTCTTTTTGGTATTTACTAGATACAAGATTGCTGAGTTGTTGGGTTTGATCATATTTTAACTTTGCCAGGTGCTCTCTAATCATACCCACCAAGGATGTGTAAGAAAAGAAAAACAAAAATAGGGCCATATAAGAGTTCCTATTGTCTTATGTCTTGTCACACTTGGTTTAATAAAGCTTTTTAATTGCTGCTAGTTGGATGGATATGAAATGAAATCTCATTGTGTTTAGTTTGCAGTCCTCTGAAGGCTAGTAGGCAGAATCTCTGCATTTGTTTCTCCTGGACATTGCTTGTTCATCTATTTTGCCACTTTTTCTTAATATATTAATTTGTAGGTGCTCTTTATCTTCTCTGGGCAGTGATCCTGGGGTAGCAGACTGTTAAACCTAATGAAAAATTTATGATTCTTAGGTTGTCCTTTCCTTAGTTGTCACCTCTCTCTTGTTCACCGCCAACCTCCAGCTCCCAGTGATTCTTTGAAATGATCTTCAATTTGGGAGTGTTTGTATACATTTGTGTAAGTATGTGATTAAACTTGTTCTATACACTCTGCCACAGATACATCAGTTAGGATTAATTTTAACTCTAGATAATAGAAAATGGTCTAAAACAAAATAAAAGTAGACTAACAAGATGGAAGTTTATCTTTCTCTTCCATAAATTAAGGAGCCCCGCGTTTAACAGGCCAGAGCTGTACTCTTTAGGGATCCAGGCTGCTTCTACCTTCTAGTTCTGTTATCTTTATCCTGCCACCTCATGGTTCAGGATGGCTGCTCAAGCTCCAGCCATTGTATCACAATAAGCAAGGAAAAGAAAGGGATGAAGATGGGCACTCTTGTTTCTTTAAAGAGACTTTATGGAAGTTGCACACAATAATTCCTTTTATACTCTTGCTCAGAATTTAATCTCAGTAGCCAAAAGGGAATCCAGGAAATGCAGCCTTACATCACATGGTCTTACTCTTGACTGAAAATTTAATTCCATTCTTAAAAAGGGGAGATGAAAGGCATAGGTAGTCAACAGCTTCACTATTCTGCAGTGTTCCCTAAACAATGGAAATTTATTTATTTATTTTTAATATTTATTTTTTAGTGGACACAGTATCTTTATTTTTATGTGGTGCTGAGGATGGAACTCAGTGCCTCAGGCAGGCCAGGCGAGCGTGCTACCATTTGAGCCACATCCCCAGCCTCTAAGGAACGGAATTTAAAGGAGTTGCCAGACACCAGGATGGTACCTGTACATGATGCCCTTTTTAATTTGTTGATTTATTACACAAATATTTATCAAGCACCTGTTGTATACAGAAGCTATTCCAGGAGCAGGGAAGACGGTAATGAACAAAACAAAGCCTTCACCTTTGCTGAGCTTCCATCATAAAAGGGCAGAGAGCAACCAAGCTCCGTCAGATGGAGGAGGATGCGAAGGATCCAAAGAAGCTGGCGGGATGAGCGCTCGGCACAGTGCTGTTTTCCACTTGGTGGCCAGGGAAGGCCTCTTTGATGAGGGGACATTTCACCTCATGAGGGAGCCATGTGGTATCTAGGGGAAGAGCTCTTGGGACAGAGGAAAGGCTGGTATGCAGGCCTGAGGCCAGATGCTGCCTCGTGGGCTTGAGGGACTGTGTCAGCCACTCTCCAGAGGGTGGACAGTGAGAGTGAGAGGTGACTAGGGCGGATCTTGTGGACCTCAGGGGCTGCAGGGAGGGCTTTTGGCTTTATCTCGAGTGAGCTGGAGCTTGGAGGGGTCCTTAGCTGGAGGGGGGCCGGGATCTGATAATTAGCACTTGTTAGTGAGAGCAATCCTGAGATGTCTCCAGTCACCCTCCTTTGTCGTCACTTGTGGACACCTTTCAAAATGAAGAAATAGTTTCAATTATTAACTCTCCCCCCTGGATTATTTTAAAGCTAAATAAATAGTATTTTTGTCTATAAAAGGATTTTTTTTAATAGACAAAACCACAAGATTATTGTCATGATAAGTAACAGTAACTCCTTAGTCATCCAGTATCTAGTCAGGGTTAACACTTAAGATATCCTAAATGTCTATCTAGAATCCGTTTGTCCTGGTCAGGACCCCATAAGTTTCCCACGGATTTACTTCTCAAGCTTTTTTAAGTCTTATTTAATCTGTGGTTTCCTCCCTCCCTCCCTCTGTCTCTTTCTTGTAGTTTATATTTTGAAAAAAGCCACGTCATTTGTCCTGTACGTGATCTAATCTGGACCTGACTGAATATGGCCCTGCTGTGCTGTGTAATGTGTCCTTCTGTCTCGGTGTCTTTCTGTCAGTGAGACTGGATGAGATTCAGGTTTGAAATGTACGTGTACACACACACACACACACACACACACACACACACACGCACGCTTACACGCTTGGCAGGGAGACTAGGGCATTCTCCTAGGTGTGGCCGCGTGTGCACTCAGGTCCATTGGAAGGTATGGAAAACTCATTGTCTCCTTCCGTGTTCAGTATGCTAGTGGCCATGGGTGACTCTTTTGCCTAGATTCATTGTGTCTGTGGTTTGCAAAAATTGTGACATTGTAATTCTATCCTCTCTTTATCTATTAGCTGGAATATCTCTCTAGAGAGAAACTCCCCTCATCTATTATTCAGTTACCCTGAGGGTACTGACTCTTCTGACTTTTGTTTATATTGGAAATGAGTATTGAGCAGTCAGGCTGCTGGTTCCTAATCTGCTTATGATTTCCTTTGGTGGTTCAGATCTTGTCTTTGATTTTTGGTTCATCCACTTCACATTTACTGGTCTCTGCCTCTGCTGTGCTGTCCTGGGCTTGGGGACTGATAAACTGCTCCCAGCCTTCTCCTGTGCAGGGTCAGGCCTCACCTTTGAACAGGTGGGGCCTCACTCGAGTTTGTCAGCGAAACCAGGAGAGGCGACTCTAGACTACTGCTGACATTTCCTTCTCTCTCTCTCCCAGCCATATATTTTTCAGACTTTACAGTCTGCAGAGTTCTTGCTCTGTGCCAGGGGATTAATTCTTTATGCTCGGGGCCAGAGGCTTTGGAGCATTTGGATTTTTCTGATCTGACCCTCCATTCCTAGACAAAAGAACAATAAAGGGCTCTGCTGCATTGGAGAGGCTAGTCCTTCTAGTAGCCTGGCCAGGCGTGAGCTCTGACCCCAGCCACCATTGTCTGGGTCATAAATTCTTCAGGGTAACCGCACGCTTGAAATCATTTGGATGCTTTGGGATCGGTTACACATTATATTGCAGGATATCTAAGGACCTCTTGACTTCTGGAGATTACAACGCATTCATTCCCTCTGGGAGGAGAATATTTCATGTGCAGTGATGTGCAGTTCATTAATTCGTTTAATTGTTGACCTATTCTGCAAGTATTTATTGAGCATCATGTGATTCAGGGGCTGGGGACCCAGCCTGAGAAAGCCCCTCCTCCTCCTGGAGTTTCTGTTTAGGGTGGGGGACACAGACAGTAAAGAAGCAAACAGATTAATAAGATCATCCACAGAGGGATGAATAATCCTGTGAAGTCACTAAAGCAGAGTGGTGAGCGAGACACACCTGGCAGGTGGAGGGGTCATGAGAGGCTGGACACCTGGGGTGGTTGGGGGGGGCTTCCTTGGGTGTCAGCAGAGACTGGAATGGAACACAGGTGCCAGCCTTGTGGAAGATGGGGAGGAGATGTCCTGGCAGAAGGAGCAGCAGGTGGGAAGGTGCTGAGGCAGGAATCAGTGTGGTGTCTCAGGGAACAGCCCGCAGCCCTGCGGCCTGGAGGATGCACTTGGAGGGTGGGGGAGGTGAGGGCCTGGGGAAGTGCCTCTGGCTACTGGAAGATTGAACAGGAGGAAGTAGAAGTGAGGCTGTGGCAAGGAGGCGACCAGGCCTGGATGAGGAGAGAGGTTTGACACGCAGCAGTGGCACTGGAGATAAGTGTGTGTCCTGCTGAACGTCACCAAGCGGTGGACAGCAGGGGAAGGATTTTCCTGGGGGCAGGCAGTGGCCCGCAGGTTCTGGGGGTAGTGATAACAGCCCAGCCCCCTTCCACATGAGCTGGCATGTTCTACACGCTCCACTACGCGCCTCCTCTCTTCGTCATTGCGGTAGGCTCTTATTTCCCATTTTGCGAATGAGGAAACCGAGGCCCAGAGAAGTGAAGCCTTGATCCTTGCCACACAGTTTTGTGAGTTGGAGTTGGAATCTGAGTAGCTGAAGCCATAGTATGACCTCGTTCCCATTTTTCCCTCCTTCCACCCACAGCCATTAGTGCATGTTGATGACACAGCCGTGCCCAGGAGGAGCCCATGTCCACCCTGGTGGCTTTTCTCCCCTCTAAGCTAGATCTTGACCTGCCTTTTATTACAGGGCAGAAAACAGGGACTTTTCCATTACTGACATAACTCACTTTACACGTGGCCCAGATAAGGTGTGTACACCCCCGACTTTGAACTCCAGAACCTGCTTAACTGATGGGCTGAGAGTCTCCTCACCCTTCAAGTCCTCCTTATCACCTTTTCCAGTGCTTTACAAGTAAAGGGAACCTGCCTTTCATAGGTTATGTTCTATATGGCACCTCACCAGCCAAATTAATTTCTTGCTGTCCCCTAAAAGGGCCTCTTTGAAAGGTAGTCTCAAGATTGGTACTGCCTATCTGCCCACTGTTCGCCCCTTGGTGGCACTGACAGATGCCAGTTATCCCTGCTCCTACTTGCATTTAGGCCTCATGGTAAGAATTTTATATTCAGGGATTTTTAAAAATCATTTTAAAAAATTTTATAAAACTTCCAGAAGCCAACAGGTTCCAACAGGAGAACAGCATGTGAAGCAAGGAAGTTCTTCTTTACCACCTTTTTTTTTTTTTTTTTTGAGGGGGGGGATGGAACCTTGGGCGCTTTACCAGTGAACCACATCCCCAGCCCTTTTTATTTTTTATTTTGAGACAAGGTCTTGCTAAATTGGTGAGGCTGGCCTTGAACCTGTGGTCCTCCTGTCTCAGTCTTCCCAGTGGCTGGGATTATAGGAGTGCCTGGCCTCTCTTCACTGCTTTGACTCTGTGGCTTGTCTTCCCCACTTTTTCTGCTCACTGGATGTTAAGTACATACTTTCACATTTTTCTATGTGCAGTGGATTGTTTTGTGAAGAGTCACAGTGCCTGGGTTCAAATCCTGGTTTTGGTACATAACTAACTGAACTTAGAACTTCACTAAATCTCTTTGTGCCTCCATTTCCCCATCTGCAAAATAATGGTGATGGTCCAGGCCTCATAGACTGGTCAGGATTTCATGTGTTAATGTATGCAAAAGTAGTGCCTGGAGTGTATTCACATGTTAGCTGTGTTTTTTAAAAAAATATATTTTTATTTGTAGATGCATACAATATCTTTATTTTTTTAAAGTTGCATATGGACACAATGCCTTTATTTATTTTTATGTGATGCTGAGGATCAAACCCAGTGCCTCACATGTGCTAGGCAAGCACTCTATCTACCACTGAGCCCCAGCCCCTCCCTGTCACCTGTTTTTGTTACCTGTAGCTATTTGTCCTCTTCAGCTGTTCTGTAGATGGTGCTTTCTTTCTGTAGTCTGTCATGGAGCAGTCCTGCCACCGCACAGGATGAAGGTCTGTGGCATTCTTTTTAATGACTGTGCAGCATTCCATCCTGTCAGTGATTTGCTGCTGGACATGCTGGTTGTTTCCACCTTTCATTATGTGGATGTCTCAGACACATACAAAACCCCTCACCCCTTTGTTTGCATCTTAGATTTTCTTTAGGACAAAATCTTAGAGTTGTAGTTGCTGAAACTAAGTATTCTGGAAAGGTTCTACAATATCCAGTCCAGTCAGCCTGATTGGGAGTCCAGATCTTCCTAGATCCCCAATAATACGGCTCAGAAAGCTTCTTCATCTTTGCTACTTTGACCAAAAACCAGTTCCAAATAACTTTAATTTATTTGATTTCTAACAAAGCTTGTATTTTATGTTTATTAATCATATGTATCTCTTTACTAATTATGAGTTTTCATAGTGGAGTATTTTTTTCTTTTTGATTTGTAGGAGATATTTATATATTGATGATATGAATCATTTTGTTATGTGTTGCAGATTTGAATTCCTGGTTGTTTACCTTTTTAATTCCTTTATGTGATTAAACATACTGAGCCTTTTAAATTTTTATGTAGTTAGAGCTATTTTTTCCTTTGTGGTTTAGCTTTTTGCCTTTATCTATGCTTTGCCCTTTAACTTAAAATGAGATAAATGTTATATTTTCTTCCTAGTTATGTGTTTAGCCATAATTCATATCTTTTAAGAAAAATTTTATTGGTACTGGGGAACTGAATCAGGGCCTTGTTGTACCACTGAACTACACCCCCAGCCGTATGGCTTCATTTTTTAACATTTAGCATCTGAAATTTATTTTGGCTTTAGGTTAAGATAAAGATCTCACCCACCTCTATGAAGTTTACCAATTGTTCCTTACTTTTGACTGAATAATCCATTCTTTTCCACTAATTTGAAAAGCCAAGCCCTGGTCTAGGTAATCTAATGTGTTCTTTCAGTCTTCTACCCCAACCCAGCGAGGCAGGTTGAGAGTGTTCCCACTCACAGTGAGGAACCCATGCCCAAGCAATGAGGTTGCTGAACATTGAACAACTGGGGTGAGGCAGAGCCTGGCTTGGAATATTGAGGAGTTATATAATAACCAGCCTCATAGATAGATAGATAGATAGATAGATAGTAGTTGGACACAATGCCTTTATTTTTATTTATTTGTTTATATGTGGTACTGAGGATTGAACATAGCACCTCGCACATGCTAGGTGAGCGCTCTACCTTTGATCCACAACCCTAGCTCCCCCCGCCCAGCTTTCTTGTTTTTAATGTATTTTCAGCTTCTCTTCCTGCATTTCGTGTTCACTAGTCATAATTTTTATTGTCCCATGCTGTGGTTCTGTTTTGAGGCCTATTCCTTGCCTCTTTGCCCTGGCCAGGACTTCCATTACTACATTAAATGTCAGTGTTGGCAGTGTGATGTCCTGGATGTTTTATCCTGCAGAGCCCCCTCTATGGGACCTAGTTGGGCAGGGATCAGGATGTTTCTGGATTCCCGTAAGAAGTCCATGATGGGGCTGGGGTTGTGGCTCAGAGGTAGAGCATCCACCTAGCATGTGCGAGGCACTGGGTTTGATCCTCAGCACCACATAAAGTAAAATAAAGACATTGTGTCTACCTATATCTAAAAAATAAATATTTAAAAACAAAAAGAAGTCTATGATGGCCTGGTGCGGTGATACACACCTGTAATCTCAGTGGCTCAGGAGGCTGAGGCAGGAGGATCGCAAGTTCAAAGCCAGCCTCAGCAAAAGTGAAGTATTAAGTAACTTAGTGAGACCCTTTCTCTAAATAAAATACAAAATAGGGCTGGGGATGTGTTCAGTGGTTGAGTGCCCCTAAGTTCAATCCCCAGCATCCGCCCCTGAAAAAAGAAGTCCATGATGGCTACTCAGGCAGTGCCCATGTCATGGAGGACATCTTTTCCCATGGCTGATCCAAACCAGGGAAGAAACTTGCATCAAGCATGACAACTTGAGTACTAGCCTCTGTGGGTATTGAGAGCCACAGCCAAAGCGCCCCAGCAAACTTCCAGCTGATTGGCTCCTCTGTGGTGACGCTCATGGGCTGTTTCCCCGCCCTTTCAGGCCATGAAGCTGCTCACTGGGGGGCTCTTTTGGCTTCGCCCACGCGACCCAGCCAATCTGCCTCAAGAGGGGGAAAATTGAAAATGACCTAAGAGTTCTGGTTGAGGTGCTCTCTGTAAGTGCCGGGCTCTTGGGGAATTCCTGGAGAGCTCCCTTGGTGCTGCATGGGTGCTAAAAATAAAGTTCATTCCTGCTTGACAAGTGGCTCGTGAATTGTGCCGAGCCAGCCTGCAGCATTTGGTGCTGATAACGCCAAGGTTGAGGGTTCGATTTCTGTATGGGCCACCAAATGCCACAGTCTGGCTGGGCACAATTCACCACACACAGGCCACCTCCAGCAAGCACCTCAACAGGAACTCTTAGGTCATTTTCAATTGCACCCCCCCCCTTGAGGCAGATTGGCTGGGTCGTGTGGGCGGAGCCAAAAGAGTCCCCCAATGAGCAGCTCTGTGGTCTGAAAGGGCAGGGAAATAGCCCAATGAGCAATCAGCTGGAAGTTTGCTGGAGCCACTTCCGGCTTGGGCTCTCAACATCTGGGCAATGTTCTGGGGCTGTTAATATGAGGAAAAAAAGAGAAGAAAACCCAGCAGACTGAGGGAGCCTGGCAGGAAACTAGCACAGTGAGCCAGGACATGTAGGAGTAGTCTCAGAGCTGGTTGGCTGCTGCCTTGGTGGCTTTTATGGTCCACCTGGATGTCAGGAGGCAAGAAGTCAGACTTCTGGCTTCACATCTCCGCTATGCCTCTTCCTGATGAGGTAGACTTTGGTAATCTGGTTTTCAGTTTCATTTTTTGTAAAATGGGGTGATGGTAGCACCTATCCTAGGTTTTTTGAGGGTTTAATTAATCAAGCAATGTTAAGTGCTTAGAAGAATGGTTAGCACATATTCCCAAACACCTGCAATACAGCACATAGTGTTAGCGCTGCAGCAGGGCTCAGGGAGGACACAGTCCTCTATGCTCTTTGTCTGACATTCTAGAAGGGAGGTGGACACTAAACAAACAGATAATGTCATGTTAAGTTAGGAGTTTAAGAAATCAATGAGCAGGGGTTGGGACTGTGGCTCAGTGGTAAGCGCTTGCCTAGTATGTGTGAGGCACTGGGTTCGATCCTCAGCACCACATAAAACAAACAAACAAATAAATAAATAAATGTATTTTTTAAAGAAAGAAATCAATGAGGGGAAGGGTAGAGAACAACCAAGACGGCTGTTTTGCAGAGATTATCAGGGCAGGTCTGGAAGGGTAATGTTTGAATGGAGACCTGAAAGATAAGGAGCCAGCCACGGAACCCTGTGGGAAAGGGGATTCCACAGCAGAACAGCTCATGCAAAGCCCCGAGGCTGGAACTTATTGAGTTTGTTCTAAGAAGTGTAAGGAGGCCAGTGTGACTTGAGGGCATAGAGGGAAAGGAAGAGCAGCAGGAGACAGCTTCAGAGAGGGAGCTGGGCGGGAAGACCTTAGCCTAGGTTATTTTGGTTGAACATAATAGAAACCTAAAGGAATTTTGAGGAGTTTCTTGAAACCTGGGTCGGGCATCATCTCCATCATGAGGAGCAATAGGCCCAGGGCTCACATGGTTTTCTCTTTCTACCTCCCACCTTTGCCTCTTCTGAGTCCTTTCCTCTCTCGGGGTTTCCAGGCATTTGATTGTTCTAGAACTCCTTCCTTGATGGGGTTTCCAGTTCTCATCCACAGGCAAAGAATTGATTGCCTAGCTGCATCCCAGGAAAGAGATCCGATTGGCCCAGCTTTTGGTCAGGTGATGACCTTTCATCCAATCATAGCCTTTTCACCTGTGCTTGTGTCATGAAAAGCTGACTTTAGGAAGCTTTGCAGATCCAATTCGCGAGCGCTCCTTGGCCAGGGTATCACTCCCCTTCTCATATATGAAGCAATGCTGTGGACTGATTCAAAGCTCTGCCGCTTGATATCTATGTAGCATCAGGTCATCACTTATCAAGGCCTTAGTTTGCTCTCGTGTCAAATGAGAATGTTAATCTGTTTTGTCACATCATCCCAAATAAGGAACACCTACAAACAGATTGATCAACAAATATACCACTTATGATAACTTTGAAATAATATTTGAGTACTTTTTATGTTCTCAGAATTAGAAAATTGAGAATGTGTTTTAAAGGCTTCTACTTTTGGGGGGCATTAAAAGCATTAAATTTATGTAAAGTACTTAGTCTAAGCCAGGAACATAGTAAGCACTCAGGAAGGATTCATTCTCATCCTTATTTATCTTTCCTAGGCAGGACAGTGCCCTGTAGTTGAAACTGGGACTTGGGAATGAGACATTTGTATTGATCCCAGCTTCACTACCAGCCTGCTGTGTGGTGTTGGCCAAGTGAATTTCCCTTTGAGCCTTGGCTTCTGCATCTGCATAATGGAGAATAACAAGCAGGATGTATGTTTGTTGTCTGAAATTCGGGGTGACTGGCAATTCAAGAATGTCAGGGGCACAGTGGTATACACCTATAATCCTAGTGGTTTGGAAGGCTGATTCAGGAGGACCACAAGTTTGAGACCAGCCTCAGCAACTTACCAAGCGAGGCCCTAAGCAACTTAGTAAGACCGTGTATTAAAAAAATAAAAGGGCTGGTGATGTGTCAGTGAGAAAGCACCCCTGGGTTCAATCCAAACCCAAACCCAAAACTTATAAATTAAGAGTATCAGAGTTCACAGCACAATTCACAATAGCCAAACTGTGGAACCAACCTAAGTGTTCATCACCAGAAGAATGGATAAAGAAAATCTGGCATATATGCACAATTGAGTTTTATTCAGATATAAAGAAAATGAAATATATAATTTGCAGGAAAATGGATGGAACTTGAGGCCATTATGTAGAGCAAACTACATAAGCCAAACTCAGAGGGTCATATATTTTCTCGTATGTGGAAGCTAAAGAGGAAAAAGAAAAAGAAAGGTGCATGTGTGGGAGGGGGCGTCTCATGAAAATCAAAGGAAGATCAGTAGAGGAAAGCGATCAAAAAGTGGGCGGAGGGAAGGGAAGGGAAGGGAGGTGCCGGGGAATGATATTGACCAAGTTATATTGTGTGCATCTATGACTATGTAACAACAAATTCCATCATTATGTGCAACTACAGTGCACCAATAAAAATGTTGAAAGAGGGCTGGGGTTGTGGCTCAGCATTAGAGCTCGCGCCTAGCATGTCCGAGGCCCTAGGTTCGATCCTCAGCACCACTAAGATTAAGTAAATAAAACAAAGGTATTGTGTTCAACTGCAACTAAAAAATAAATACTTTTTAAAAATGTTGAAAGAGAAAACAAAAAAGTGTCAGGGTTCGGTGCAGCCCTAGCTGTGATCACACCCCATGGTTGTGAGCCGCTGGTGGGATTGATGTTAGGACCCTCATATACACAGCAGGGAATGCAGCATTCTTCCTGCCTGTGAAGAACAGAACTGGACAGCAGCTTCTGAGGAATGTGTTTGTGTCTGGTCATATCCATTCCTCCGAGAGTGATTTTTAAATTTTTTTTTCTCCCCCTTTTCTTCCCACCTCCCTGTTCTCTATCACACCTGCTAAATGAGCACTGGACCTCTGAGCTGCAACCCCCGCCCTAGAGAGGGACTCCTAAGCCTAGCTGTCAGTTAGCCTCACTTGATGATCTTGCTTGGGATTCTCTGGCCCAGCTCTTGGAGCAGCTGCTTCAGCAGGTGTGAGAGGTCATCATCCGCTGGTTGGTCCACCCAACAACCATCCGTCATTCTTTTGGGTTTTCCTTGGGGGAACTTCTCTTCCACTATCCCATCCATTCATTTACTGAGACTGCTTCCTCTAGGCATTGGGGCTGTGGCAGTGAATCAGACAGAAAGCCCTGTTGAGAGTGGAGTAAGGTTTGTAAATTAGATAACAGTATTGTATGACTGTCACTTCCTGATTTGAGTACTTGTTCTGGGGTTGAGAAAATATCATCCTTCTTAGGAAGTACCCACTGGCACCTTTGATAGTTAAAACAAGAACAAATTCATGAAAAAAGAGAAGAAACAGTATTGGCTGAATAAACATGAAATGACTAAAATGTTTATCCTTTTTTTTTTTTTTTCCAGTTTGTAGAGGATTGTTATGAAGGCTCAGGCACAATGAAATGCTTTTGGTACAGGGGCTGGGTTATGGCCCAGAGGTAGATCGCTCGCCTCACACATGCAAGGCCCTGGGTTCCATCCTCAGCACCACATATAAATAAATAAAATAAAATTATTTAAAAAAAAAAAGAAATGTTTTTGGTACAGAATAGAGTTCTATTCAAAAAAATCAATGCTCATGTGCATAGCTTTGAGTTTATATTCCAAAATAATAATAATTATATTATTATTTAAATAATGTTATTATTTAAATAATAATAGTATTATAATTTAAATAAATATTAATATTGTTAATATTATTAGTTTTGAAGTGAATCTTGCTGTATTGCCCAGCTAGTCTTGAACTCCTGGGCTTAAACAATCCTCTGTGTTTAGCTTCTTGAGTAGCTAGGATTACAGGTGCATATGCCCAGCTCCTACAATTCTAAATATTTAAATTATTGGGTTGATTGTAGGTTATTTTCATTTCTTCTTAATGCTTTTTAAAATTTCTTTTTAAGTTGTTGATAGGCCTTTATATGTGGTGCCGAGAATCGAACCCAGTACCTCATATATGCCAGGCAGGTGCGATACCACTGAGCCCCAGCCACTGCCGCTGCCGCTCTTCCTCCTCCTCCTCCTTCTCCTTCTCCTTTTTTAAAATATTTGTTTTTTAGTTATAGCTGGACACAATACCTTTATTCCATTTATTTATTTTTATGTGGTGCTGAGGATCGAACCCAGAGCCTTGCATGTGCTAGGCGAGCACTCTACCGCTAAGCCACAATCCCAGCCCCCCAGCCCTTCTTCTTTATACTTTTATATATTTTTCACATTTCCTAGAAGGAACTTTTAGAACAGAAGGGGAAAACAACTAGAGAAAAGCCTCACCATGGAGTGTTCTGATCCATGTGGCTTGGATGTAGAACCACCTTCATGGCAGGGATGGGCCATTCACAACATTCCTCCCCTTTCTACCACAGTAATTGGTTCAGGGAGGGCTCAGGAGTCTAGACAGTCCAATCCAGCTCCAGGTGTTTACTGGAGCTACTTGGGTAGAGGCTGTTCTTGCTTTCTATTGGGATGCTAAGTTGTCATGCATAAACTTAATGCTGCTGAGAGCCGTCTTTGCCCAAAGGGCCAGATGGAAAGGAGATGGATATGATTGGTTACTGATAAATTCTTTGGGTAACTGGAAATTGGAATTACCCCAGAATTTTTCAATAACAGGAACCAAAAAATTGCCTTCCTGCCTCCTTGAGTCAGTTTGAGTTGGATCTCTGACATTTGCAATCAAAAGTAATAAGTAATTCAGTTATTTTAATGGGCCCAAGAATCTGTGGTCTAAAAAATTCTCCACAAGTAATTTATATGAATCAAATGTTTGGGAAATACTTTGCTAGTCTTTTGTGAGTAGTGTTTCTCAAACTTAGGTAAGCAACAGATTTTCCTGGGGGAACTTGATAAAAATACAGAGGTACTGCTCCACATTGCAGTAAATTCTGGTTTGTGGCTAGGGCCTGGGCATCTGAGTTTTGGGTAACATCCTGGGGGATTGGGTGTATCGGTTCAGAACCCCTCTGATAAAGTGCATGAATCACATGCATCCTAGGGCCTTATGCATAGAGGGGGCCAGGATCTTTATTAGATGAATTCAAGTGGACTTTGAATCTAGATCCTTTTTAGAATAAGTCATGCCTTTCCTACCCGTTACCCAGTCTTACACACCAGCCTCTGACATAAAGTTAGCACACAGCATCGTGTTTTAGGAGGAATTTCATTAGATAGGTGAGCTTTATTAGTATAATAACTTGGCCAGAATGCATCCCGCTCACATAAGTAATTTTGGAAAGAATTGGATGTAGTCCATGCTTGAAATGTTGCTATAGATTTAGAACAAAGTCTACTCTTGAAGAGAAATTTTGCTAATATGGAAATCATTCAAGAGGATGATCACTGGCTTAGTCCAACATAATTTATGGTGAATGCTCTCTGTGTGTGTGTATGTGTACACACACACACACACACACACACACACACACACTTGGAGGTGAAAGGGAGGGTGACAACCCTTTTACTTGAATGAAAGAGAATCCTTTGAGTTGATCCACTGGGCCAGAAAATCCCTTTTCAAACACTCTCCTGTAGCAGCTTTGCTTTTGAAGCCCCTGAATGAGCTGGGGGAGAGGGGATCTGAGGCCTGACTGACCCCGCCCTATTGGCCCTACCCCCCAAGGCACGTGTAATTTTGCCATTGTAGGAAACCTCTTCCCCCCAGGATTTGTATCCTATGCTGTTTCTGCAGCTCATCCCCTAGGAATTAGGACATGGGTTAGCTAGGATTACTCAAATTTAAACTGATCATCTTCAAACATTTTTGTTTGTGAATCCTCGACAGAGTTCTGATAAGCCTGTATCTCCTTGTACATTGTAAGGCTAGCATCTAAAATAATCTTATGTAAGTACTTTTTTTTCCTTATTTATGAGAGAAAGAAAATAGTATATCATTTATAAGATGAGTTAAAATGAAGTTGGGCGCAGTGGTCATTCCTGAAATCCAAATGGCTGGGGAGGCTGAGGCAGGAGAATCATGAGTTCAAAGCAAGCCTCAGTAAAAAGTGAGGCGCTAAGCAACTCAGTGAGACCCTGTCTCTAAATAAAATACAAAATAGGGCTGGGGATGTGGCTTAGTGGTTCAGTGCCCCTGAGTTCAATCACCAGTACCCGCCTCCCCCAAAAGATTAGTTAAAATGAAGATTGACTAATTGAAATAAATATTGTGTGATATTGTTAGAAAAAGTGGTTTTCACAGCTGGGCATGGTGACACGCATCTGTAATCCCAGCTATACAGGAGACAAAGGCAGGAGGATTGTTCAAGCCCAGGTGTTTGAGACCAGCCTGATTGACATAGTGAGATCTCATATTTTTTAAAAAAATGGAAAAGAAATGGGGTGTGGGGGTGGATATGCAGTACCTTACTAATAAAATAGAGCATACAAAATCCAAAAGAAATCACACAAATTTTTCCCTGAAGATTTTTTTCTGGTGACTTGAAAAATTTGGTAGCCCTGAAAACCATACTTTTAATTGAGTCAGGGCCACCAGCATATAGTGCTTTGGTTGTTCATGATCCTAACATGAGTCAGAATATTCTGTTTTTAAGTCCAAATTTCATATTTGACAGATGTATAAATCAGAGAAGGACAAGCAGTCTGGGGGCTTAAGGAGCTTTATTGTTCTTCTGTTGTTTCGAGTCCTAGAGGTTCATACACTCCATAGGTGCCATCCATTGGAGAGACACGGAAAGTTGTTACTGCAGTGAACCCTTGAAAAGAAGGCAGGCTGGAGGATCAGAATATTGTTTCCCTTGAAAACATTTCTGTTGGGTACATTAAAAGTTTCCATAAACCCCCAGAGATAAGCATATCCAAGCCTCAAGACTGTTGGCTTAATTACAGCATTTTCTTTTGGAGGGGGAAGTCCAGAGGTAGGTAGTTATAGAAATTGTGGTTACCATCATCTATATATGTATGTGTGTGTGTGCGTATATACATACATATATACATATATCACATGTGTATCCCAACCCAGGTACAATTCAATGATTTTTGGCAAATTTGTGAAGTTGTACAACTATCACCACAATCTAGTTTTAGCATATCACCATCGCCTGACCCCCAAGTTTAGTTCTTATTTTCACACTCATCTATGTCATTACCAGTTTGCTTTTTGTCTCTCTAGATTGACCTTTTCTGAATATTTCAAATATATGGAGTCATAAATTATAGTCTATTTTGCCCCAGGTGTCTGCCATTTAACGTAATGTTTTTGAGGTTCCTCCATGTTGCAGCATGTATCAGTAGTTCATTTCTTTTTATTGATGAATAGTATTCTATTGTGTGCGCATACCACGTTTTGTTGATTCATTCACCAGTTGATGGGTATTTGGATGGTTTCCAGTATGGTGCCAGCATGAGTAATGCTGTTATGGAAATTTATATACCACCACCTTTTGTGTGGATATGTTTTCATTCTGCCCAGGAATGGAACTTCTGGATCATGTAACTGTAAGATTTTAAGAAACTGCCGGATTGTTTTCCAATATGACTGCACCACTTTGTGGTCCTATCAGCAGTGAATTGACGGGTCCATGTTGGGTATCCTCACTGAAATGGCTTGGTACTCCCGCCGTCCTGGGGGTGTGCAGCGGTCTCTCAGTGTGGTTTTGTTTTTACGTTGCCCTGATGACTAATGGTGTTGGTCATCTTTTTATGTGCTTATTGCCCATCTGTGATCTTCTTTGGTGAAATGTCTATTCAGATTGTTCTCACATTTCTTAGGCCTGTCATCCTTACTGAGTTGGAAGAGTTGTTCACATGTTCTGGATACCACTCATCAGATGTATGATTTCCAAAATTTTCTCTCAGAAAATATTTCAATTTTCCTAATTTTGTCTTTCAAAGAATCAAAGTTTTTCATTTTTAAAAATTCAGATTTTATCAAATTTGTTATGCATTATGCTTTTGATGTCAATATGGAAGAAGTCTTTGCATAACTCATTGTCATAGCACAAGCCTATGATCCCAGCGACTTGAGAGGCAGAAGCAGGAGGATCACAGGTTCAAGACCAACCTCTGCAACTTAGTGAGAACTTGTTTTAAAATAAAAATAAAAAGGACTGGGGATGTAGCTCAGTGATAGAGTGCCCCTGAGTTCAACCCTCAGTACCACAAAACAAAACAAAAAAACCTGGATTTTTCTTATGTTTTCTCTTAAAAGCTTCATACTTTTAGATCTATAATTCCTTTTGAGATCATTTTTGTATATTATGAATCAAAGGTCTAAATTTATCTTTTTGCTTGTGAACATCTAATTGTCCCAGCACCATTTATCAAAAAAAGATGATTTTCCTACTTTGAATTATGTTAGCATTTTTGTTGAAAACCGGTTCACCATTAATCTGATTTATTTTTAGATCATCAATTCTGATCCATCCTAGACTTGTTGCCCCAGCTGCTTAGTAGGCTGAGAAGGGAGGATCACTCGAACCCATGAGTTCGAGACCAGTCTGGGTAACATGGTGAGACTGTGTCAAAACAAAATATATTCTTTAACAGACATTTGTCTATCCTATTGCCAATACCACAGTCTTCATTACTATAGTTAGTTTATAAATTAGGGAGTGTAAGTCCTCACTTTATCATTCATTTTCAGAATTGTTTTGGCCTTTGTGGGTCCTTTGTATTTACTTGTAAATTTTTGGATCATCTCATCTCATCTGCACAAAAACCTGCTGGGATTTGATAGGCTTTATGTTGACTCTGTGTATCAATTTGGTAAGGATACAAACCTGAAGCTTCCAGTCTGGGAACAGGAATGCTTTTCCATTTATTTAGATGTTCTTTAATTTCTCTCAGCAGGCTTGTTTTATAGTTTTTGGTGTATAAGTCTTCCAATTCTTTTATTAAGTTTATTCCCATGTATTTTTTTCTTTTTGACGATGCTGTGAATAGGTTTCTTAAATTTCATTTTTGATTGTCATTGCAAATACATAGAAATGATTGATTTTTGTCTATTTATCTTAGATCCTTTTGACCTTGTATAATATTTATAGTTGTATATGTGCGTGGGTACACATATGTGTATTCCTTAAGATTTTATATATACAGGGTCATATTATCTGCGAATATGGACAGTTTTACTTTTTTCTTTTCTAATTTGACTCCCTTTAATTTTAAACAATTTTCCCCCTTATGGAGGACTACCTGTGGTACAGCACTAAATAGGATAGACATAGTAGACTCCCTTTCCTGTACCCTTTTTTTTCTTTTTTAATTTTTTTTCCTGTACTTGTAGATGGACAGAATACCTTTATTTTATTTGTTTTATTTGAATGTGGTGCTGAGATCGAACCTCATGCCTGCTAGGCAAGTGCTCTGTCACTCAGCCCCAGCCCCAGTCCCCCTATTCTCTAACTTAAAGGGAAAAACATTAACTATCATGTTAATTGTAGTTTTTTTTTTTAAGTATGTACTTTATTAGGTTATCTTTTAACAAGTTATCTTTTCTTCCTTACCTTGAGAGGGTTTTTGGTGTTTGGTTTTGTCATTTATTATGAGTGGGTATTTGCTTTTGTCAGATTCTTTTGCTGTGTCTATTGAGATTATCATCCACTTTTTGTTTTTATTATAACATGTTATATTATTAATTTATAGATGTTAAACCAAGCTTAAATTATTGATTTAGAGCTATAAATACTGTTTGCCTTGCTTTAGCAAGGTCCCATAGATGTTGACATGTGGTGTTTTTATTTTCATTCCATTCAGAATACTTTCTAATTTGCCTTACAATTTCTTCTTTGACTCATGAATTATTTACAAGCATCTTCTTTGCTGGGTGTGGTGGCACATACTTGTTGCCCCAGCTGCTTAGTAGGCTGAGGAGGGAGGATCACTTGAACCCATGAGATGGAGACCAGCTGAGGTAACATGGTGAGACCTGTGTCAAACAAAGTATATTCTTTAATCCAAATATTTGGAGGTTTACCACATTACCTTTTTTTTCTTCACTATAAGAGCATTATAGTTATACATAGGAGTTGGCTTTGTAATGACAAAATCATACATGCATGGAATCTGACCCCACTCCATTTTCATCCCTGTTCTTCCCCCATTTTTAAATTTTAATTCCATAACTAAAATACTTTGTATAATTTCAGTTCTTTAAAGCAATTATTTTTCCTTTTATTTTGAAATAATTTCAGCCCCTGAGGAAATGACAAAAAATACTACATATAGGACTTGGATACTTACTTCATACTATAGATCAGAAGCTTCAATGTAAGAATTAAAACTATAAAACTCTTAGAAGAAATCATAGGAGTATGTCTTTATGATCTTGAGTTAGGGAGTGGTTTCTTAGATATGATACCAAAGGAACAAGCAACAAAATAAAAAAAAAGATATATTGGACTTCATCAAAATTAAAACCTTTGTCATTTGAAGGACACCATCAAAAATTTAAAAAGACAACTTATAGAATGGGAGAACATATTTGCAAATTATATGTCTCATAAGGGACTTGTGTACAGAATATACAAAGAATGCTTATAGCTTGTCTAAAAACAACCCAGCTGGGCTCAGTGGCACACGCCTATAATCCCAGCAACTTCTGAAGCTAAGACAGAAGATTCCAAGTTCTGGGTGAGCCTAACAACTTGGCAAGATCCTGTCTCAAAATAAAAAAAAAAAAAAATAAAAGAACTTGGGGTATGGTTCAGTAATAGAATGACCACCCCTGGGTTCAACCCATGTACCAAAAATAAATAAATAAATAAATAAACAAACAAACAAACAAATAAAAACAGACAAAACATATGAATGGGTATTTCTCCAAAAACTAAATTCAAGTAGCCTATAAATATATGAAAGTGTGGCCAGTATTATTAGTCATGAGGGTAGTCCTAATCAAAACCACAAAATAACATTTCACACCAACTAAGATGTATATAATTTAAAAAGATGAGTAATAACAAGTGATGGTAGGAATGTGGAGAAATTAGAACTCATATATGACTGGTGAGATTGTAAAATAGCGTAGCTACTTTAGAAGACAATTTGGCAGTTCTTCAAAAAGTTACACATATAGTTACTGAATGATCTGTTCTAGCTATACTCTCAAGAGAAATATAAACATATGTTCATATACTGTGAACCCAAATGTTTATAGCAGCAATGTTCATAATACTCAAAAAGTAAAAGTAGCTCGGGAGGCTGAGGCAGGAGGATCACAAGTTCAAAGCGCCAGCCTCAGTAACTAGGCGAAGCCCCAAGCAACCTAGTGAGACCCTGTCTGTAAATAAAATATAAAAAGGGGCAGATAATGTGGCTCAGTTTGAGCACCCTGGGTTCCATCTCCAGTACCAAAAAATTTTTAAAAAGGGGGAAATAGTTCTTTAGTTTGACTACGCTGTGTCTGAGTGCAGATCTCTTTTTATTTATCCTGTTTGCTGGACTTCTTAGATAGTTCAGCATCCATCAACTGATGACTGGCCAAATAAAATGTGTTATGCAAACAAGGATATACTATTTTGCCATAGAAAGGAAGGAGTACTGATATATTCTATAATGTAAGTAAACCTTGAAAACAAATGAATGAAAGAAACTACAAAGAAAAGACTACATATTATATGATTTGAAATGTTTAGAGTAAGCACATCTATAGAGATGAAAGGAGATTTCATGTTCACCTGTAGCTGGGGATGCTATATAAGAGAGTGATTGTTGAGGATCCAGAATTTATTTTTGGCATGATGAAAATTTTATAGGGTTAGGCTGTGGTGATGGTTCTTAAAAAATCTACTTCTGGCTGGGCATGGCGGTGCACGCCTGTAATCACAGCAACTCTGGAGGCTGAGGCAGGAAGTTCAAAGCTAGCCTCAGCAACTTTTCGAGGCCCTGAGCATCTAGAGAGATCCTGTCTCTAAATATAAAAGGGGCTGAGGATGTGGCTCAGTGGTTAAGCACCCCTGGATTCAACCCTCAATACCCGCGCCCCCCCCAAAATCTTCTGATTAATATAAAACTTAGTTCTAGTTAAATATAGAAATTTTGCTCTAATATAGCTCCATTTCTCCCTCTTCTTTTGTGTTGCTATTGTTATATATTTTTAAATGTTATAGGCCCTACAATACAGTTTTATAATTATTTTGTAAAATCTTACATCTTCTATTGTTGATTTTGTTTTGGGTACTGGGGATTGAACGCAGGGTCTCATGCATGCTAGTTAGGTATTCTATCACTGAGCTACACCCCAGTTTTAAGATCTCATATCTTTCAAATCAATTGATAAGAAAAGCAAAAAAAATTAGTCTTTTATATTTGCCTGTTTTTACCTTTTTCCATGTCAATTGAAATTATCATATGGTATCTTTCCTTTCAGCTTAAAGGACTTCTGTAGTATTTCTTATAGATCAACTTTGGGAATGCCTTTATTTTACCTTAATTTTCCAAGAACAATTATACTGGATGTAGAATTCTTACTTGACAGTTTTTCCCCCTCTCTTCATTATTTTATTTTTGTTTTTGTGGCTCAGGAGATGCCAAGATCTTGTGCATGCCAGGCAATGCTCCACTCTGAGCTGTATCCCCAGCCTTCTTCATTATTTGAATATGTTATCCTGATGTCCTCTAACCTCCCTGGTTCCTGGTGGGAATGAACTGTTGATTGTGTTGATACTCCCTGTGTGTGAGCTGTTTTTTTCTCCCTACTTTAGAGATTTTTCTGTATTTGTTTTTCATCTGCTTGACTACGCTGTCTGAGTGTGGATCTCTTTTTATTCATCCTGTGTGGAATTTGTTGTGCTTCTTGGATGTATAAACTAATATCTTTTATCAACTTGGGCATTTTTGGCTATTATTTATTCAGATGTGCTTTTTCCCTGGCCTTTCTTCCTCTCCTTCTAAGACTCCCATTATGCCTATGTGATGGTGTCCTCAGATCTCCAAGGGCCTCTCTATTCTTTTTTTAATTAATTAATTAATTAATTTTTTCTTTTTAATATTTATTTAGTTGTAGATAAACACACAGTATCTTTTTTAATTTTTAGAGAGAGAGAGAGAGAGAGAGAGAGAGAGAGAGAGAGAGAGAGAGAGAGAGAATCTTTAATATTTATTTTTTAGTTTTCCGTGGACACAATATCTTTGTTTCGAAGCCGGGCTGCACGCATGCCAGGAGAGCGCACTACCACTTGAGCCACATCCCCAGCCCATTTAATTATTTATTTATTTATTTATTTTTTTAGTTGTAGTTGGCCACAATACCTTTATTTTATTTATTTATTCTATGTGGTGCTGAGGATGGAACCCAGCTCCTTGCACGTGCTAGGTGAGGGCTCTACCACTCAGCCCCAGCCCCAGCCCCAGCCCCTCTTTTGATTCTTATTCAATCCTCTTTGTTTCCATTTGTCCTGTTGCTTATCATTAAGTATTAATTCATTCTTTTTCCATCTCAAATCTGCTATTGAGCCCCTTTGGTTGTTTTAATTTTTAACTTCAGAATTTCCACTTCTTTCCCCTAATTTCTATAGTTTCCATATTTCTTTAATTCCTTAAACATGATTCCCTTTGGTTTTGGAGCACACTTATAACAGCTATTTGAAGTCTTTGGTAAGTCTGCACACTCTGAAAACAGTTTCTGCTAACTGCTTCATTTCCTGGGTAAAAGTCACACTTGTCTATTTCTTTGCATGTCTCATGGTTTGTTTTGTTTTGGTTTGGTTTTGAAATCTGAACGTTTTAGGTCATAGAGCAGCTCTGGATTCTGATCTCACCCTCCCTAGACCATTGTCATTGTTGCTTCTTTTCTCGTTTTGTTTATTTAATGACTTTTCTGGGCTAATTCTTCAATTTGTCTCCCTGTGGTGTGGAAACTGTTGTCTTAGCTCTTTTCTTTTTTAAACCTTGTTTTAATTTTAAGCATAATTTACTAGGGATTGCCTAATTGCCCATGGTTCAGCATGATTTAGTGGGCAGCAGACACTTGATCAGAGGTTATGCCGAAACACCTGGATCTAGATCCATCCTTTGCCAGCAGATCTGTGTGTGGGTTGGGGAATTTTTTCAAAGTTCAAGCAGTTGATGAATCTGCCCAGCTATTACTCTCTGCCTGTCCATCTGGTGTCTCTCTTACATACATTCAAGATTTGTTCAGCTAGGCGTGTGTAGATAGCTAGGCCCTGTCTAGTCCCTCTGGAGTTTCCCTGCAACCTTGCATATGCATACATTCTTTTAGATCATAGGGATATAAGGCCCAGTATGGCTGTCTCATTTCCTGGATCTTCCTGTTAAACTTCAGATTAGTCTGAAGGTCTGTTGCTCCCTCCAACAATTTGTAACCGCCGTCTGTGATGTTCATCATCTCCTTTTCTGTGCTGCTGTTCAGCAACTTCAAGCGGTGTGGCTTCCTTGCTCTGTTGCAGGTCAAGCTCCCCACCTCCAGCAGCAGAGTTTTCATTGCTTACTCTGCTTTGGTTAATCTGATGGAGCTGGAGTGTATGATGGGAGCAACCTCAAATAAAACGCCGGTTCTCCCACTATTCTTACTTGGAAGTTCAGCATTTTTCTTGAATAAATGCTTTTTAGATTGTTGTCTGTCTTTGGTTGATTTCATATAGCTGTGTTTGACAATTTTGTCTATTTTATTGTTGATTTTTGGGAGGACAAATTTGGGAGAACAAAGCACCTCACTTTGCCATTCCAGAGGTCTCGTTGCCAGTTTTGACTTTTGATTTCCTCTTTAAGACATGCCCAGACGGGGCTGGGGATGTGGCTCAGCGGTAGCGCGCTCGCCTGGCATGCGTGCGGCCCGGGTTCGATCCTCAGCACCACATACCAACAAAGATGTTGTGTCCGCCGAGAACTAAAAAATAAAATATTTAAAAAAAAAAAAAAAAGACATGCCCAGAGGTCCTTCCAGATTGCAAATTTGAAATATATAATCCTGCTTACACATTTTAGTCCGTGGGAAAACTTTGTAAATTGTTGCTTTCAAAAATATATATTTTTAGTTTTAGATGGACACAATACCTGTTGTTTTATTCATTTATTTTTATGTGGTGCTAAGGATCGAACCCAGTGCCTCACACATGCTAGGCAAGTGCACAACCACTGAGCCACAACCCCAGCCCCTAAATTATTGATTTTTTTTTAACATTTTACTTTTTATTAAAAACAATTACAAACATACAGAAGTAAATCATATATTATTCATGACTAATCTTGGTTTACTTATATTTTTATTTTGCTGGTTCCCCTGCCCATTGTTTTGAACAAGTACCATACATATATCACATCATTTCACCCATAAATATTTCTGTATGTAGTTCTAAAAGGAGATGGTCTCTCTTCAGAAGCATAACAGTAATGTCACTATCACATTAAACACAGCTAAAACTGTGTTTATTACAGCTCAAACAACAGTAATTACTTACAATCATCAGATACACTTGTGAAACCTTGAAAAATGCCCAGTCAAGTGAAATCAGGCTCTCTGGGGGTGAGGCTTGGGCATCAACATATATTAAGCTCCCTAGGTAATTGTGACATGCTCCTGACATAGAAAACCATTGAGTTTTCCTTATCCTTTTCCAAATTACTTTAGGGAAATTTGAAAGAAAAAAAATTTTTTTCTAATAAGGATCAGCTTTTATGAATATTCCATGGATATTTTATACAGATTGAGTCTTATCTGTTTTCTGGCAAAGAGCTTTATATAAACTTTAAAACCCAGTCACCAGTGTGTGTTATGCAAATTCTCTCTAGCATGATTTTGGTCAACTTTATGTATTATTCTTCTGAAAAGAAATAGTATGTATTTCCCACACCATTTATGATTTTGTAAGTTCTCCTTAGGTTTCTAATTACTTTTAAAATAAAACTTTCTTGTTTTTTTTTTTCCAGTTTTGGGGATCAAATCCAGGGCTAGGCAAACATTCTAACAGTGAGCTACAACCCCAGCTCTGTTTTAAACATTTAGATTCATGTTTTCTTCATAAAATGTTGTCATGAAGTGTTGAGGAAAAGAACAGCAGATTGTTCTCTTAGCCCCACCCTCAACCCCACTCCTGCTCCAGTTACAATATAATTAAGGATACATCTCTGGATCCTTCATTACATTTGGAATGTTTTCTGATATCAGATTCATCAAGTGTGTTGGGTGGCATCAAATGCCGTTTCAGTCCTTCTGCAGTAGGCTCTGTCTCTCCAAAGTTCATGTCAGGGAGCCAGCCTTCAGTGCATCTGGGCATTGCCACATCCTCAACCACCTCAGAAGCCCCTGTCACGGTTCTGATTTTTGTGTGTGGTGGGCACTTTGGGGAAAATGTGTACATTAGAAGCAACAAACTAATTTAGCACCTTATTTTGCATGGCCCAAGTGTGTTCCAGGCTCGGTTCTCCACCCCCTCTGTCAGCACCATTTGGTCTAGACACAGAATCCCCCCCACTCCCCTGCTGTGTGATCCGCAGCTTACTGCTTTTCCAGAAATAAGTGCTAATTGGTTTTCAATTCCGCTTGGATTTGAATGCTGCCCACTGCAGCCTTGGTCCAGAAACACTGATCTGTTTGAAGAAATATCCTTTAGAAGGAGGATTGGCATTTGAGGAAGCTGGTAAGCTCTCTCCTTCCCAGCTTGTCACAGTGGCCTTGGGCCTCTGCCAGCCACATATGCCCCCTGCCTCAAGCTTAGGAAGGGATGTTTTGTAACAACTTGCTTGGGATGGTAAAGGCAGGTTTGTACAGAATGTCCTTGAGTGTCCTCCTTGTATGGATTTGTGGAAGCGGGAGGAATGTCATTTGACCAGCTTGGAGTGGTGGGTCTCAGACTCCTGATCTGTGATCCAAGAGTATCCCCAGGTCTTCTGGATGATCCCTACCAGTGGCACAGAGCCCCCCACATTGTCTGGGACTGGCTCTGTTCTCTAGTCTGCTGCAGGAGAGGCTGTGTTGCCTCGTGCCAGCCATCTGGGGCAGGGAGGGGATTTTGATCCGCCTCCACCCTCCTCCCCGTGTTTTCTTCTGCTCAGAACACTGTTCAGGATTGTCCCACTCCAATGCAGCCTCCAGGAACGCACCCTCCTTCAGTCCCATTCATTCTCCTCACCTGCCCAGGCCCTGGGGGTGGGGGAGGAAGGTGTCAGGTGGAGAACAGGAGTCATGGAGGGGGGTGGGACAGCACCCACAAGACAGGGACAACAGTACACAGGCTTCCAGGGAGACAGGCCCAGTACTCCCACTGCTGGCTGGAGAATTTGGAGCAGGTGACCTCACCCCTCTGGGCTTGGTCCTCTTCACAGTAGTAGTTTGCTAGGGCTACCATAACAAAGGCTTAAACAGCAGAAATACATTGTCTTAAAGTACTAGAGGCTGGAATTCCGAGTTCACTTGGCTCTTTCTGAGGTCAGTGAGGAAGCCTCTCTCAGCACTCTCTCTCCTGACTTCTGCTAGCTGGCTGCTTTGTTTCATGTTTGTGTTCTTGATTTCTGCTGTATCACCCTATCCCTGTCCTCTTCTTCATGAGGCATTGTCCATGTGTGCATGTCTGTGTTCAGTGTGTTCAAATTTCTTCTTCTTCTTCTTCTTCTTTTTTTTTTGACTGGGGATTGAATCTGAGGGTGACTTACCACTGAGCTACATTCCCAGTCCTTTTTATTTTTTACTTTGAGGCAGGGTCTCACTGAGTTGCTGAGGCTGGCCTCGAATTTGTGATCCTCCTGCCACAGTCCTCCAAGTTGCTTGGATTACAAGTGTATGCCACTGTGCCTCGCAGATTTCCCCTTTCAAGGACATTAGTCAGTTTGAATTGGGGCTACCTTACTGGAGCATGACCTTATCCTAACTTCCTGCATCTGCAACAGTGTTGTCTCCAAATGAGGTCACATTCTGAGAAGCTGAAGGTTAAGAGTTTGACATATGAATTTGGGGGTGACATGATTTGCTCCATTGCAGAAAAAAAAAATATCACTGTTAATAGTATCCATGCACTGGGGTTGTTATGTTATTAATTCATGCAAGTAAAGTATTTAGCTCAGTTCCTGTTACCTAGCAAGTACTCAGAGAACATCTAATTAGCCTTTTAAAAAATATTTATTTATTTTTTAGTTGTAGTTGGACACGATACCTTTTTTCCATTTATTTTTTTGTGGTGCTGAGGATTGAACCCAAGGCCCGGCATGTGCTAGATGAGCACTCTACCGCTGAGCCACAATCCCAGCCCCTCTAATTAGTCTTATTATGGATTTTGATGCCCTCGTCTCTCAGTAGGACATGAGCAGTCCTCATTGGCCCACTGCTTCTACTCTTACCCACTCTATTTTGTTCTTCAAAATCAGAAAGCAAATCATGTTATGGGTACCCCATGCATATATGTGCCTTCAGTGATTTCCCATTTCTAGCAGTCGGGATCATAGAGTCTTAGGTGAGAGAAAACCAAACCCAAACTGGCATGAGGAAAAGGAGAAGTTATTGGCTTAACAAAATTAAGTCCAGGGATAGTTGCTATAGGTGCCACATGATCCAGAGCTCAAGTAATGTTGTCACCAGAACTTGTTCTCTTTGATTTCTTGGTTGGTTCAAACCTCAAATTGGTTGTTGTGTAGTAGTTACAGGATGATTGGTAACAACTCTGTCTTCGAATTGTGAAGTTCAGGTTCAGAGGAAAAAGAAGAGAGCCCCCCCTTTCTTGTGTGGGAACATCTGTAAAAGTGCTGAAACTCTGAGCCAGAGTAGGTCATCTGTCCAACTCTTACCATTGCTGTGACCAGGGAAGGTGGCTTAGTTAGGCCTGGGGCAGGCGGGAAGCCCCACTGACACCTCATAACCTGAAAGTGGAAGCCATCTGGATGCTTTTTGAGAAAAGAGATAATGGATGCCAGTGGGGGGCAAATGAATTATCTGCTAATACAATCTAATACTTAAAATAGTATTCAAGGGGAATGAGGGGAAATACTGGGCAATGATATTAGCCAATTATATTATTATATTGTGTGCATGTACAAATAGGTAACAGTGAATCCCACCATTCACTGTACAACTGTAACTCACCAATAAAAATATGAAAAAATAACATTCAAAAATCCTTGCTATCGGGCTGGGGTTGTGGCTCAGTGACAGAGTGCTTGCCTCGCACTTGTGAAGCACTGGGTTTGATCCTCGGCACCAAATGTAAATGAATAAACAAAATAAAGATATATGTAAAATAAAAAAATCCTTGCTATGTATGGCCTGTAGGTTCCCGATGGTATAGCCTTTGCCACCCTTGCCCGGGGACACCAGCCAGTCTTTCATTAAGTTTCTTAAGTCTCACTTTCTTCCTGCTTTTGTTTATGCTCTTCCCTGTGCTCAAAATGCTTTTCCTGATTGCCCAGTCCTGTTGCCTTAGATCTCAACTTACATATCGAGTCTTCCCAGAGGCCCTCCTGGACCGTGCTGAAGCTCAGCGAGCTCCTTGTTATTCTTGCCTGGCAAAGCTTCATAGCAGTTATCATAATATTTAATTACATGTTATGTTTGTCTTCACATGTTTAATGCCTATCTTCCCCACTGGGCTGGAAGTCCCAGGAGTTCAAGCCCAGACCTGTTTTTTTTTTTTTCCTTTGCATTGCAACTACACTACATACTAGGTGCTAAAAAAATAATCTTTATTGAATGAGTGTGGTTGAAGTGGAATGATTTATTCACTTAAAATTATGGCTAGCGTGTCACTGAACTGGAGCAGGAATGAAGTCTGGTCAGAAGTTTTAAAACCCTGGCGGTGAAATTTCAAAGTGAGAGTTTTACAAGATGAAATGAATGCATGTTTTGGCTATATTTTTATACGCCATATTTTTTGCATTAGTGATGCCCAAAAAGTGACTACCTTTTGGAATCTTGGGACAGTTGAGATAGTTACTATTTCCCAACAATAAAACTTCACCACATTAACTAGAGTACAGTGATTGACACACTTTTTAAACTAGCCTCGGAGTCATCTTCTGTCTGCAGAGGCCAGGCAGAGCATTTTGGCACTTGGTTATTTGAATACCTCTAAGGAGCTACACGTCAGGCTCACGCTGTTCTGAATCTCCTCAGTCCATCAAGGATCCTGCTGCTGGAAGCCTTTTTCCAGGTCATACTTTTCTCACTGAACCTCTAATTCTCACGAAGCCATCTGCTCAGCCTCAGTGCAGAGTGAAAGATCATTAGACTGGCATGACAGCAAGGTGAATGAACCCTCTTCTCCAGCGGGAGGTAGGGGTGGGGACCCTTGAGGATGTGCAGCTGGTATGTCTCATGGAAGAGTTAACTTCAGCCCTCATCAGCTAAAGCCAAAGTGCTTGGAGTTAAGATCTCCTATAACATTTGCTCAAGATGTCAGGAGTTAGTTGGATATATGTTTGGCTGCTGGACAGACCTACAATAGCAGTGGCTTAAATGAGAGAACAATTTATTTCTTTTGAGAAATGAAAATGTTTTGAGAGTGAGCAGCCCAGGGCTGACAAGGCAGCTGTACTGTGTTGGGGACTGAGGCCCCTGTCATCTTATTGCTCCCTGTTCCTGGGATGTTGCTATTGGTCCAAAATGATTCCTTATCACCATGTACGCATTCTGGCCTAAGTGAGGGGAGGCGATGAGAAAAGAGACATGTCCTTCCTTCCTTCCTTCCTTCCTTCCTTCCTTCCTTCCTTCCTTCCTTCCTTCCTTCCTTCCTTCCTTCCTTTCTTTCATATATATATATATATATATATATATATATACACATAGTAGATGGACACGATATTTTTATTTATTTTTATGTGGTGCTGAGGATTGAACTTGCCAAGTGCCTCACACTTGGCGAGGCAAGTGCTCTACCACTGAGCTACAGCCTCAGCCCACGTCCTTTCTTTCTTTTTATTTTTTATTTATTTTATTTTTTTTTTAGTTGTAGTTGGTACAATATCTTTATTTATTTATTTATTTTTATGTGGTACTGAGGATCGAATTCAGTACCTCAGACATGCAAGGCAAGCGCTCTACCACTGAGCTACAGCCCTAGCCCATGTCCTTTCTTTTTAAGGCAGGAGGTTTTTTTTTGTTGTTGTTGTTTGGTTTTTGGTATTGGGCACTTAACCACTAAGTCACATCCCCAGCCCTTTTTATTTTTTATTTTGAGAATGGGTCTCCCTAAGTTGCTGAAGCCGACTTTGGTTTTGAAATCCTCCTGCCTTTGCCTCTCAAGCGGCTGGATACCGAGTGAGCCACTGTGCCTGACTAGGGGGTTCTTATTTTCTTTTTTAAAGATATAATTCATAGAGCATAATATTTTCCCTTTAAAAATATACAGTTCAGAGGGTTTCATTTTTGTTTTGGTACTGGTTATTGAACCCTGGGGCACATTTCCAGTGCTTTTATTTTTTAATTTGAGACAGGGTTTCACTAATTAGCTAAAGGTCTTGTTAAGTTGAACTTACTGAGGTTGCTTGAATTTGCAGTCCTCCTGCATGAGCCTTTGTTGGCTAAATAATATTATATAGTGTATGGATATATCACATTTTTGGTATTTATTCTTCAACATTTGGGTTGTTTCCCCTTTCTGATATTATAAATAATGCTGCTGTGAATGCTTATTTACGTACAAATTGTATTTATTTATTTATTTATTTTTTGGTAGTGGAGATTGAACTCAGGGGCACTCAACTACTGAGCCACATCCCCAGCCCTTTTTGTTTTTTATTTAGACTCAGGGTCTCACTGAGTTGCTTAGGGCCTTGCTATTTGTTAAGGCTGGGTCCTCCTGCCTCAGCCTCCTGAGATGCTGCGATTATAGGCATGCATTACCCCACTCGACCACAAATTGTATTTTCCAGTTCTTTTAGATATATACCTAAGAGTGGAATTGCTGGGTCATGTGATAAGTGTGTATAACTTTTTGAGGAATAAGGCAAAGCTCTAATAATATCTCTGTGCCTCAGACTCTTTCTTATAATCTCATGTTTCTAAATTCATAAAACATGAGATTACAAAGGAAACCAGTTGTATTGGAATAGTTTTCCAAGGGCTGGAGTTGTGGCTCAGCGGTAGAGCGCTTGCCTTGCGCGTGCGAGACCCTGGGTTCGATTCTCAGCACCTCATACAAAAATAAATAAATAAGTGAAATAAAAGTGTTGTGTTTAACTACAACTAAAAAATAAAATAAAAAAAGAAAAATCGTTTTCCAAATATGATGATAAATGGCAAAATTCAATGGTTAATCTGATAATTAGTATCATTTCCAAGGAATAAACAACATAAATGCTATTTTGAGATGTCTTATAAGAACCATAATTTGATGAGAATACCTCCAGTTTCTATTGGTGACAAGTTCACAGGTGTTGTTGTGTTGTGGGTTGTTTATGCTCCTAATTAAAGGAAATGCTGAATTTCAGTTAAAGGTTAGTGGAAATAAACAGGTAATTTTTATGCAGGACCCAGAAGTTACACATACCTCTTCCACTCTCACCCCATCAATCTGAACTCAGTCACTTGCCTATACCTAGCTACAGGGAGGCTGGGAAATGTGGTCTTCATTCAACTCAGCCATATGTCTATCAGGGTTCCGTTATTAAAGGAAAAAGGAGGAAGTGGATATTGGAGGTCAGAAGTCAATATTACATTACACCTGCTGCAGCTAGTTTCTCTCCCAGGTTCAGAACCCCAATTTTTTCTTCTGATAAGCACTTACCAAAGGAGTTTATTTCTCTTTAGAGGCCATGTTGTATGAGGAAAAAATTGTGCATATTGAATCAATAGATGCTACTCAAAGTGGGAGCTGGGCCCCTGATGAACCGAGCCTGCCTAAGGCAATGGCATATGCTCGCTGCCCATCTCCTATTCACACCAGAGCAGGTGCTCATGAAGTGGAATGCTGACATCTGTTCTATTCCACTATTTGTCCTTTAATAAGGGGTGGGGGGGTCATATAATTTAATTTATATGAGGTAGACATTGGATACAACTTCTCTGTGCCTTTTTACTGTAGAATAAGATGTGTGGTTGGCTTCTCAGATGACTGGATGGTGATGTTATGTTCCAACTCTTGACTGTGTTAAAACCCTCCTCCATCACCCAAGGCAGAAGAGGCACTGATTGGCCCAGAGTCCTAGAAGATAAGCCACACAAGAGTAGGGAGCTTGGGCCTTGTAGTAGCAAACAGCCTGTAAGGCCCATTGGTAAAGTGACCACCTTATTTCTTGGTTGTAGGGGCTGAAGAGAGTGATGCAGAGGCTAATTATGGTAACTGCTGTTCTTTATTGAGCACTTGCTGTGTGCCTGGTAGCGTTCACGGGTGAGCGTACTTTACAACAACCTTTTGAGATGCATGCTGCTTTTGACACCCATCTACCTGATGCCCAGTAGCTAGCTGACCTGCCCTAGATTACATACTCATGTTTTTGTGGCAGAGGGGGGATTTGAACGGAGGGCCTGATTCTGGCCTTTGTCCTTAATGAACCTTAATGTTGGTAAGGGTGGAAGATAAGACGCAGGAGCAAGAGACCTGAAATTCTGGACAGGGGAGTTGGTGTTTACTTCATGTTTCCGTTTCCCTAGTGTTTATTTTTAATGATGACTTTAGAGTTTATGTGGTTGTGCCATCCCAGACTCTCTTGCCCCTGCTCCATCATCCAGAGGTGTGTATCCCTCTGCTCCAGTGCTACCATTTCAACACCCAGCTCTGTTCTCTCCATTTCCTTTGATTCTAGGCCAACCCTTCACCCTGGTTTCTGTTTGTGAGCGCCAGCATTTTTCTGTCCTAGTTTTGAACATGAATTTTTAAGAAAGAGTTGGGCTAGGGGTGGAGCTCAGTGGTAGAGCACTTACCTAGTACGGGTGAGTTCCTGAGTTCAATCCCCAACACCCTGAAAATAAATAAATAAAAGGAGTTTGTTTGTTACTCAGCAGATGTTATACAGTGCCTACCAGGTGCCAGATCTGGGCCTCTGTATGTCATCAAGCAAGTTTCTACCCTCCTGGTACCAACAGTCTGGAGGGAAGGCAAGAGTCTCAGATGTCCTACAAGTGACTTGAGAGCCCCTGTTGCAGCTGGGATAAATACCCTAAAGGGAAGAGGAAGGGGGCTAGAACATATCTGCACGGGGAACTCAGGCTCTTGAACTGGGGGTGGAAGTGAGGGTGGTGCAAAGCACACGTCCATGCTGGGGCCTAGAGCACAGCACCCCCTGGCCATCTGCAAAGCCCATCATAGTCCCTACTCCCATGGGAGTCTAAGGAGATGGCCACACATCCAGCCTCCCCCATCTACTAACTGGAACACAGCCTGATCTGTATGAAGAGTGATCAGGGTCACGGTCCTCATTGCATTGATGAATGTAAGGCTTCTCTTGGCAGGTGACACAGGGTTCTATGAATGTTAATAAGTCATTAAAATTTGCTGTGGGACAAAAAACAGCTAATAAAAAATATTAACCCAGCCTAGGTCCAAAATCCAAATCAAGTAAGTGCTTGATAGAGGCATCCCGAAGTGGGGACTTGGTGTGGGGGGTCAGGGTTGCAGCTGACCAGGAGGCATTCATGACTGTGGGAGTGGATGCTCTTGATCTCAGAATGAGTAGGGGGTATGCGAAACCAGAGTTTAGGACCTGGGTGCCAAGGTCATGCTAATGACCTGTAATGCACAGAATTGGTCCAGTAACAAAGGATTGTTCAGCAGCCCATGAGGAACGCGGTCCCCTAACTGTTCCTCTGGTTCTCCTTCCTGCTGTGTCTCCTATTGGGTTTCTCTCTCCAGGGTAGAAGGATGGTTGCTCTTGGAGATGCAGGCTGTCCCCAGATGCCCTGATACTGACTCCCCTTCCTAAAATGTTTATAAGGTGCCCATGCACTGTGGCACCTGGAAGCCTTGCCAGCTGGTCTGGCAGAAAGTGTGAAACCAAGTAAGTGATCCTTTATCAGTCAGGATTCTTGGGTTGCAAGCAACAGGAACCATCTCAGGTCACCTGTGACCCTAAGATGAAACCAAGGGGAAGCCACTCTGGAACCTTTCCAGGTGGATGTTCAGAGGCACCTTTTTAGGGCCCTGCTATCCCAGGGGTGGAGGAGTTCTTGGAGAGTAGCACTGATGAGCTTAAGACTCTGCAGCTGGCCTCCTGGGCATGAATCCCGACCTCACCACTTACTCATATGTTTCCCAACCTTCCCGTGCCTTGGTTTGTGGGATGCAAGATGGGGATAAAAACTGGAGGAGTGCCATTCGGATTTAATAAGTTAATTCTTGAGGCTTATAGAGCAGTGCCTAGTAGAGAGTATGCAGCTAGACGGTTAGCTGCTATTATTTTTATTTTATTAATTTTGTTATTCCCATTATTATCAGCAACTTGAAATTAAAATTTCTCAGCAAGAGGAGCTGATTGGCCCAGTTTGGATCCTGTGGGTGGGTGAGTTCTATTTATTGCCAGTCTCCCTACCTCTGAATTAGGAATGGGGGAGCAGCAATTTCCCCAGGAGAAGTGGGCTGTTGTCACTAGAAGTTGGGGCAGAAACTCTGGGCTTAGTCTGCAGATGTCCTCCATATTCAGTAATTTCACCCAACAAATATTAGTTACAACACTTATAGTTACTGCCTTGTGCCATGGCTGTGCTGAGCACAGTGAACACAGAGGGACACTGATTTGCAAGGTCCCTTCTTCATAGGTCTCACAGCCCAGAGACAAACAGCTGGAAAATGAAGGTCCTGGTTAAGATCGAGTGCCTAGAACAGTGCCTGGCCTTGAGGACATCCTTAATAAATATTTGTTGAATGAATAAACACAGGGAAATGTGAGGGGTTTATGAGAATACACAACCAAAGCACCTTGCCAGTAATTTGAAAAGAAAATAGTGTTTGCAGCACAGCCTCCACAGTGAGGTACAGAGGATCTTCCACCCGCCACCGGCGTGTTCTTGCACACAGTAGGTGGTTAGTAACTAGGAACTGGATGATGTGTCAGATGCACAGTCCTGCAGTCTTCCCGGTGTGACAGCTGGGGGCAAATCCCAAGTTGGGGAGCTGACTGGCCGAACTCTCTGTTGAACCGGATGTGCAGATGAGGCTCCAGGATGCTTCTCTGGAATGCAGTTACTAATACAAATGAGCTTGCTTGCGTCACAGGTGTCTCTTATGTGGAGAGTGTTGACAGGGTGGGCTCTTGAGGGGAGTCTCATAACCACGCTAATGATTAGGGGTTCCCTTTGAAGGAGGGCTTTCCCCACCAAATGACTTTTTTAAAAATATTTTTTTAGTTGATAGACCTTTATTTTATGGATTTATGTGTGGTGCTAAGAATCAAACCCTGTGCCTCACACATGCCAGGCAAGTGTGCTACTGCTGAGCTCTAGTCCCCAAATGACTCTTAATAACAAAAAAATAGTAACCACCACTTTCCGATGCCAGGAATTGTGCAAAAGGATGAACCTGTGGAGTCCTCACAGCAGATCATTCTTAACCCAGTTGTTCTGAGATTCAGAGAAGTAACGTAACTTGCCTGTGGGGTGCAGAGCAAGAGAGGAATTGAGCTAGGAATGTGGCCGTGGTCTCCATAAAAGCTTGGGTTCTTCCCTCCATTCCATGTATAGCCCTTTTTCCTTTCAGTACTAACCTCAATACTGTTATTATTTGGGTCAGGTGTGTAGCTCAGTAGTATAGAGAGTGCATGCTAGCATTCATGGGGCCTTGTTTGGCACCCAAACAAATTTTTTAATTAAAAAAATTAAATTATTTAAATTAATTCGTACATCCTACATTTAAAAATATTCTCCCTTCCACAACTGAGACCTCGACAGAAGCAGCCACTGTGACCAAAACCTCTGTTTCTGTAAATTCTGTACATACATACAACAAGCAAGTAAACGTCGCAAGCCATACTCAACATAAAAGGGGTGGCAGACTCTACAGCTCACCGGCTGAATTTGGCCTACTGCCTATTATTGTATGGCTTGGGAGCTAAAAATGGGTTTTATGGTTTTACAAGGTTGAAAAACAATCAAAAGTAGATTTCCTGACATGTCAGATTATATGAAACTCAGGTTTCATTGTCCATAAGTAAAGTGTTATGGAACACAGCTGTGCTTGTTTGGTTCTGTCTTGTCTGTGGCTGATTTTTGGAGTTGAACAGTTGCAATAGAGACAGTATGGTCCCCAGACCTACGATATTTCCTCTTTGGCCCTTTGTAGAAAAAAAATGGCTGATCCCTGCATCCACACTTTTCTTCACTCCTGTGTCTTAGAGATGGTTGGTGCTTAGCATTTTTCTTGCCTCCTGTGTTCCATCCCCACCCCCTGTCCCCAGGCAGAGCCCAGCTGCAAGCTGTGGGCTAAACCTGGGTGTGTGGCCGCAGGTGGGTCTGTTGCTGCCTCCACTCACACACTGGCTCTGAGCATTGCTTGGGCACCAGCTGCAGGGCAGGCCCCTGGCTGGCAGCCAGAGCAGGTCCAGGCCTGCCCTCAGGAATCCGCGGGTGGGGCGGGGGCGGGGCCTATCTGGTAGTTCAGGGATGGATGTATTTATTCAGACTGCTCTCACAGGACTTCTGTGACCCTCTCTCTTGTTCCTACTTTGTTTTTACTTGGGGCACTTAAAAAAAAAATACAGCTATGCAGTTATTTACAGCAGAAATCAATTCTGTGTGTGTAAAGATATGAACAATGAGAGGTCTCTCTGCTTCCCCTTTCCTTGCCCACCTGGTTCTTCCACCCTTTAAGTAATTATTTATATTGTTTCTTGGGTGTCCTTCTGCAAATTGGAGCAAATAGAGGGCTCTATTTTTATCTTCCCTTCCTTTCACAAACAAAAGGTAGCCTGCTCCACACCCTGTTTGCACTTGGCTCTCTTACTCAACAGCACATCCAGGAGATATCTCTTTATCTTCAGCTTCTGACTGATATTGAAGTGTGGGTAGTGTTAATTAGGGGGAAGAGAAAGGTGGGTGGGGCTAGGGGAGAGCATCCTAGTGTGAACAGCAGGAGGGGTGGGGGGCCTAGACGGTGGAGGAAGGGATCATGGCCTTAATTCTGGGAGCATTTAGGTGTGGGGTTCTGCTCTGTTTCCTCTGTGCTCTGCTTTTCTCTGTGGCCAAGCACACATGGCCTTCATTGCATGTGATCAGGAAGGGGCTAAGAATGTCCTTGAGAGCTGGTTATTGACCGTGGTTAATAATGAAAGAATTTCTCCTGCAAGCTGTTCCCAGGAGGCATAATCCTGGGTCTTGAGGTCTGCAGGCCTGTACCTCCCACCCCCACATCCTTTCTAGTTATCTGACATGGGGCGAGTCCCATCACCCCTCATCTTTCAGTAGACAAAGGCCACAGTACCAGCCGTGGGTTGTTTGAAGGTTGACACGAACACTGCACTGTTGGCCCACGGAACGAGTGCTTATTATGTGATAGTGATGGCTCAGGATCTTTTATTGTGACTGGCTTGGGCTCCTACTTTGTTAGCTTAGCTCATTTCAAGGATTTCAGGGACAGGCATGGTGACCCACTCCTGTAATCCCAGCTACTGAGGAGTCTGAGGTAGGAGGGTCACAAGTTCAAGGCCAATCTCAGCAATTTAGCAAGAAGACTGGGGATATAGCTCAATGATAGGTCACTTACCTAGCATGGGAGAGGCGTTGGATTCAACCCCCAGTACTGGAAGGAAAAAAAAAAAACAAACCTTTGATTTGGTTCCTGAATACCCGAGTTCCGCACCCCCTCTGCCACTTTTAGTGTTGGGCAAATTATTTACCTTCTCTATACTTGACTTTTGCTATCTGTAAGTGAAGATACGAATACCTGTTTCTTGGTCCTGTGCTAAGGATGAAATAACATTTGTAGTGTTCTGAAAAAATCGTGCACAGCATGTAGTAACATCAATGGATGCCAGCTGTTATTATAATTACTATTATTTCACACCCTCTGCTTTCCGTCTGGAGCTCTACTGTACAGTAAACTCAGGGGACTCGATGGCACTGATTTAGCTCATCAGCGTTCCAGGAAGTCAGTGCCCTCCATTAGTGATAGCGCCTCCCCTTTTCTGAAGGATATCTGCAAATGTTTTTCTGTTGAAGGGGGTTGGTAGAGTTAGGATGTGGATATTTAGGGAAGGAGGGCTCGGAGAAGAGGATTGTCTTGTCAACTCTACCAAACTTCACTTTATGAGTCATTGACTGTATGAAGCCACATGACCATCCTTAACCACGGGGAAGCCCAGAAATCGAGAGTTACCTAATTAATCTCCCCCTATAGAATGTAATGTCATAATCGCAGTCATGCCAGAAAATATTTGCAAGCACATGAACCATTTACCAATCTACCCATCATGAGGAGCTGTCCACCCAGCATTTTACACATATATCTGTGTTGTGATCAATTTGCAAAATGTTACCTGTGGTTCTCGGCCAAATACTAGACCCCCACCAGAGTGCAGGAAGAGGACTGTGAGAGACATAGTTGTTCTGGAACCTTGGAAGTATCTTTCTAATCAGGGAAATAATCCTCCCAGATCAAAACAGGCTCTGGGAACCAACCAGAGAGAGGCTGCAGAACCGGTTTCCTCTGGGCAGGTCTGTTTACCTGTTTGTCTGATAGCCTAGTCCCATTGCTACTAAAGGCCTTCCAGGTCATCTCCTCCCTGTGGCTGGACCACTCTCTCTGGCAGATGATTTTGTCCCTGGGGCCAGGGAGTACCTACTGTGTGTTTAGTGCTGTCCAAGGTACTAGAGATTGTGATAGGTAACACATGCTGAACACTCACTGTGTGCCCAGCTGGAAGGTACTTGGATTAACTCATTTAACCCTCACAGCATCCCTGTGAGGTAGGGCACTGTTAGGCCCACGGCAGGCCTGAAAACACACCAGGGCTACTCATCATTTGCTCAAGGTCCCTTAGCTACTTCGGGGCAATCTCTCCAGTCTGAGTGAAAGTCTTGCTCTTTAACAGCTTAGCAACTTTTACAAGCCATGCACACTTCCTTGGGAGTCTGTCTATAGTGGCTCTTTCAGAAATCCTGACCTGAAAAGTCTCCATAGTAGTTTATGGCTCTCCTAGTTAATGTCGCTAGTGAATGTGACTGCAGAGGAGGTACACAGGGAAACCTGGGCTTTCTCATTGTGACCCATAGCAACCAGAAGAGGAAATGGGTGTCACCACGTATCACTGTATAATTGTCTCAGATATTATGCCAATATTTTGCAAAAAATTGAGGTGTCATCATTATGTGAAGCTTTTTTTAAAAAAAATGTGCTGGTATTACTCAAATTATTTATTACTAAATTGTCTTTGGTGCAAGATTAGGATGCACAGAATACTCATGAATATACATTAATGCAGTGATGAAGATTATGTGGTAGGCAGGCAAGGACATGGGTGGCCTCTCAGTGATGCCTTCCTGGGAGAAATGCTCTCCATCAGGCATACCATAGTGTCCTTGCCTCCTCTCCCCACGACAGCCCTGGCTGGGCTTGTGAAGTTGCCTTTGCATTTGTCAGTCTTCCTACAAGAAATGTTTAGAGGGGGAGGGGCCTTGCCTCTACTTTCCTTAGCCCAGTCCTGGTCCTGTGATGGGTTTTAAAACATGGTTTTCTAGGCTTGGTGATGCACAACAGTAATCCCAGCTGCTTTGGAAGCCTAGGCAGGAGGATTGAAAGTTTGAGGCCAGATGGCAACTTAGCAAAGCCCAGTCTTTGGGGGGGGGTTCTTTTTAGTTATACATGACAGTAGAGTGTATTTTGACATACATACATGGAGTATAATTTCCCATTCTTGTGGTTGTACATGATGTGGAGTTACTTTAGTCATGTATTCATATATGCCCAATTCATTGTACTGTCTTTTCCATTTCTCTCTCTTCCCCCATCACTCCCCTAATCCAGTGAACCTACACTCTTCCCTCCCGTCTGCCTATTGGGAGTCAGCATCTGCAAATCAGAGAGAGAATTCGGCCTTTGGTTTTTTGGTATTGGCTTATTTCACTTAACATGATAGTCTCCAGTTCCATCCATTTACCAGCAAATGCCATAATTTCATTCTTCTTTATGGCTGAATAATATTCCATTTGTATATGTACAACATTTTCTTTATTCATTCATTAATTGAAGGGCACCTAGGTTGGTTCCATAACTTATTTATTGTGAATTGAGCTGCTATAAACATCGATTTGTCTGTGTCACTATAGTATGCTGATTTTAAGTCCTTTGGATATATGCTGAGGAGTGGGACCACTGGGTCAATTAATAGTTCCATTCCAAGGCAAAACCCAGTCTTAAAATTAAAAATCAAAAGGACTGGGGATGTAGCTTAAATTGTAAAAAACAAAATGAATGAATGAGTCACAAGTGACTCATGAGGCACAGTTGAACAGCCAAACAATTGCTTGCAGTATCTTCTGGACAAATGCCAAACCTGGTTTAGAGAGGCAGTGGAAGGTAGCAGTTGAAAGCTTAGAGCCTGGAGCCATGTGCTGGGTTCAAATCTGGCTGTTTCACTTACTTGCTGAGTGACCTTGGGCACGGGACTGTACTTCTCAAGACCTCAGTTTTCCCACCTGTAAAGTGGGATTATAACAGGACCTACCCCATGGGGCAGTTGTAAAGATTACATGTGTTGGAATTTTTAACAGTATACCTGTAAGAGCTAGCTATTGTTCTTCGGTGTTATGTAGCAGTAATAGCTATGAAGAATGATCGAGTTGTGGTTTCAGGTGTGTGGAAACACAAGCTCAGATTCAGGGGATCTGATGTGCAATCTGTGAGCCTGAGAACCAGTATTTTCTTTCTTTCTTTCTTTCTTTCTTTCTTTCTTTCTTTCTTTCTTTCTTTCTTTCTTTCTTTCTTTCTTTCTTTCTTTCTTTCTTTAAGAGAGAGAGAATTTTTTAATATTTATTTTTTAATTCTCGGCGGACACAACATCTTTGTTGGTATGTGGTGCTGAGGATCGAACCTGGGTGGCCGAACGCATGCCAGGCGAGCGTGCTACCGCTTGAGCCACATCCCCAGCCCAAGAACCAGTATTTTCAGTCAAAAAAGCTGCTAGGTAATATGGCATTATGTAAAAATGTGGATGTGTAACCGATGTGATTCTGCAATCTGTATTTGGGGTAAAAATGGGAGTTCATAACCCACTTGAATCTAATGTGTGAAATATGATATGTCAAGAGCTTTGTAATGTTTTGAACAACCAATAAAAAAAAAAAAGCTGCTAGGCACCAAAGTGAACTTATGAGTCTAACCAGGGTCAATAAGCTTGCCTAATATAGAGTTGGATTTTTGGAGTGATAAGGAACTCTGTGTTCTTTGTGGGAGACGGTGGGAGAAAGACACAACCTGGCTGAAGCTTCTGAGAACAATGAGTCACTTTTATGGATGCCCCTTCATTACACCTTCAGGGAGCAGGCCCCCTGGTTAAGAGCTAGATTTGGAACACACACCTGACCTTGGTCAATGAACTAGCCTCTCCAAGCATTGATGTTCATCTCCAAAAGCTGAGAAGTTCGAGTCACTACATCACCAGCTTATTAATGAGCTTTGAACTGGAAGAGCTCTTTGTACAGGTCCTGGCGCATAACCAGTGTGCATTAATGTTAGCGGTTTACTGTTGTCATAATTGTAGTTACTGCTGTTCTCTAGGTTGCTGTGGATGTGACTGGTCTAGTACTCCACATGTCCTGTAGCAAACTAGAGCATGTGGTCATGGTAAAGCCTCAAGAGAGTACATTTATTTTGTTGGCTTGACCAGAAGCAAAAGATTCATGCTAGGCAAATTTTTTTTTTTTTTTTTTTTTTACTGGGGGTCTAACCCAGGGCCTTTCCCATGTTGAGCAAGCGCTGTACCAGTGAGCTACATCTCCAGCCCTTTTTATTTTTTTATTTTAAGACTGGGTCTTGCTAGGTTGCCTAGACTAGCCTTGAACTTAGGATCTGCCTGTCTCAGCTTCCAAGTTTCTGGAATTATAGGCATGCAGCGCTGCACCCAGCCCAAGCACTGTTCTAAGGCCTAAGTATATTGCAGACAAGACGACCAAGTGCCTGTTCTCCTGGAATGTGAGATCTGATAGGGGACATCTATAAGGGGTTGTGCTGTTAAGAAACTAAACCAGGAGCTGGGGTTGTGGCTTAGCGGTGGAGCGCTTTCCTAGCATGTGCAAGGCCCTGGGTTCGATCCTCAGCACCACATATAAATAAAGGTATTGTGTGCAACTACAACTAATAAATAAATAAATATTGAAAAAAAAACTAAACCAGGAGAATGTGATGTGAATAGTGGTTGTGCGGCTCCCTTAAAAGGTCAAGAAGGCTGTGTCTAAGGAGGTGACGGTTGACATGAGTGTTAAAGAATGAAAAGAAACAAACCAGTCTTGCCGAGTTGAAGGAGGGAGGTGCCTGTCAGGGGAAACAGCAAGTGTAAAGGTCCTGAGGTAAGAATAAGCTTTGCACGTGGAGGACCAGAAAGGAGGTGGCCATGGCTTGAGTTGGGCTAACAAGGGTGACAGTGTGGTGGGAGGGATTGTGGGTCTTGGGGTCACTCCCTGAAGCCTCCATTTTCTTTAACCTGAAGGAGTTTGGGAATAAGTACTGTGGGGAAGAACTTTTGCCTCTAGAAAGAGACGAATGGGACCAGAGGTCTGGTGCCTGTCTCATTCTAACCAACCTTCTCAAGGTCCTTACAAGGATTGCAGACCGGGGGAGGAGACCCTCTGCCCCTTAGGCGGGTTCCCACCTCACAGCTAGGAGTGTGGTTCTCCTTTATGTCCCAACTGTGCTAAAAGTGAATCCACGGTGCTCTGTGCTGTAAGCCCCGTTTCTCCTTCCTTGGAGTCAATCACCTGAAAGCCGTCTGGCCTGGTGAAGCCCCGGAAAACTGCCAGACCAAACTGAGCAAGCTGCTTGGGAGGCTGAAGGGATGGAAATTTCCAGTCTCTTCTTTGGGTCAAGGGAGGAAGGTGTTAGAGCAACAGCACCTAGTGGAATAGAGCAGCTGAGCCGCCTGGCTGCCCGCGCAGGTGACTCTAAACTGCCTGGCCTTGGCTTTCTCCTCTGTAAGAGGGGGATAGTGGTTTCTGTGCCTAGAAGGGTGCTCACAGAGCTGACCGTGGAAGAAATTACACTCCAGTTTGAAGTCACAATGAGATGAGTTTCTCTCTCCTGTAATTTCTTGCCAACAGTTAAAAGACACTTGGTTTTGACTCCCATTTCTCCACATCAGCTTCGTTCTCGCCCAGGAGTGTGAAGTCTGGCAGACTTCCCGGTTTCAGGTGCCAAAAAGCAGCCTGCTTCTGGGGGGCAGGTTATTTGATATCAGGAAGTAGATATTTGTTGCCAGAGAATGAGGGCCAGTGGAGCCTCTGTGATGGTGCCTCTCCTGCCTGCAGGGACGCACGCTGCTCTTCAGCTTCTCCATCCTGGCCCCACTCTGGAGTCAGGTGGGTGGTACCCCCAGACCATTTTTATTTTATTTGGTTTGGAGACTTACTAAGTTGCTGAAGGGGGCCTTCAACTTCTGCTTTCCTGCCTTAGCCTCCTAGTAGCTAGGGTTACAGGTGGCCTCCACCACACTCTCCCCAATATGTCTTCAGGCTTTTCAATCGCTGGGCCTGAGAATCACCAAGGAATATTTTGAAATGCAGTTCTGAGAAGAGACGGAGGGGGCTGCTGCTCTCCAGAGCTGAGCTTTAAGGGTCAAGGGCCTAGAAGTTTGACCTGCAGAATCTTGGACAAAATCTGCATTTTTTCCAAACCCTGTGGTGACTGACTACTCATTAGAGTGTGAGCACTAGACCAGAGTTTCTCAACCTCGACACTGCTGACATTTGACCTTTGGGTCAGATCATTCTTTGTTGTGGGGAAGGGTTCTGTGCATTGTGGGATGTTTAGCAGCACCCTGGCCTCTTCCCCAGCAATAACCCCCAGCCTCAAGTCCTGACAATCAAAAATGTCTCCAAGTGCTGGGGATGTGGCTCAGTGGTAGATTGCTTGCCTGTCATGCAACAGTCCCTGGGTGCCATCCCTAGCACAGCCAAAAAAACAAAAAAGGTCTCCAAATGTGCCCTGGAATTAGGGGTGGCGTAGTGACCCAGGTTGAACCAGTAGCCCCAGTGCCCTCAAACTTCATCCTGCCTGGGACTCCCCAGACCAGCAGGTTACAAGCAGCAGCATCCACCAGGGCCCAAAGCCTTGGTCTCAGCCACGTCATTCTGTGGTGGCAGATGCAAGCTCCTGGTGGGTCTCCTATTCCCTGTCCCGGCCCCTTTATTGCCCAGTACATGGTGGCTGGATCTGGATCAGCAAGCAAGGGAGAGGATAGTAAATTGTGCTGGGTGATTGTGTTGGGAGAGTGGAAATCAAAATGAGGTCACCATAGATTCTTCTTTTAGTAACAGCAGAGAAAATTCTGAGCTTACTGGTACCATCTCTTCTGAAAATTATCCCACATTCTCTCTCCTCCCCTTCCTCTTTACTTTTTCTCCCCCCATGCTGGTTCTTTCTGTCTTCTTCCCCTGGACTCTGGCAGCAGAGGCTATCTGTGAGCACCTGAGCCAGGTCACATCCCTCCCTGTTCTGAAACCTCCTTGGCTCCCTGTCACTCAGGAAAAGTCAACAGTCCTTTCCATGACCCGTAAGGCTGCACATGATCTGCCCTTAGCTTCCCTACACCTGCTCAGTGGCTCCTCCCTGTCTTAGAATGCACTGGGCACGCACACTCTTCAGGCTCTTGGCGCTGGCTGCTCACCCCATCCCCACCCCCAGACATACTCTTTATCAGCTCTTTCACCTCCCTCAGGGCTCTTCTAGAAACTACCCTCCCAGTGGGGCTTTCTTTTTAATACCTGTATTTTTATTTATTGATTGATATGTGGTGCTGAGAATCGCACCCAGTGCCGCACACATGCTGGGCAAGCACTCTACCACTGAGCTGCCCCTCCAGCCCCCAGTGGGGCTGTCTTTACCTCTTACCCTCCAGATAAAAGGGCGGGTACTTGCTTGCCATATCCTCCCATGGAATCAGTCCCCACCAGAGCAGGGAGCTTACCTTTGCCCCTAGTCCCCATACAGAGCAGTGCCTGTCATGCAGCAGGAGCTGTCTTTGGTGAGTGAATGAGTGAGTTGCTGCTGGCAAGTGCCCCTTTTGTGCTAGCCTTGCGAGACGCCCACTGAAACCTCTGACTCCACGGGGCAGGTGCTGCCTTGAGCTCCATGTTACAAAAGAGGAAATGGAGGTTCCCGCTGAGAAAGTTCCCTGGGGGCTCCCTCAGATCGGGAGTAGCCTCAGGACCACACCGGGCCTCCCTCCTCAGGGTGAATTCCTTCACTGGCCACACCACTGTACTGCTTGTCGGGTGGCACATCCAGATTGTGCTTTGGGTTCCCACCGACCAAGTGACGGGACTGGAGCCTTACTGAGCCAGCCTTCGGAGGAGAGAGGATTTGGGGTTCAGTGTTGTGTTTGTTGATGTTGCTTAGAAAGATAGCCCATTGGGCCACCCCACCCCCGCCGGCCTGGTGTTGTGTTGGCACAAGTGCAGCCTGTCGTTTGTCTGGGGCTGGCTGGGCCGGACCCTCTCTGGTGTTTCCTCTGTAAGATTCAAGGGCACTGGTAGCTCCCCTCTGGCTCTGAGAACCCTGGGTGTGTTTCCAGGTCATTTTATACCCACATCTCACTCCCTGACAAGGTGAATGAGATCCCTGGGATGGGGATGGAGACATCTTTTTTTAGTTTCTTTTATGCCTGTTTGGTACTAAGTATTTGTTATACAAGTCCCAAAGCAAACATTCATTCATTCATTCACTGACTAAATGAGGGACAAACATTCATCCATTCATTCATTCAATCACTAAATGAGGTTTGGGAGCTTCACATGTAGGGCAGTGCCTTGGTCCTATGAGGGGCAAGCAAAAAAACTAGATCTTGGGATCACTGGGTGAACATTTATGGGACTCTGGCTGGTACCAGGTCCTGCGGGATCTGGAGCATCCGCCTTACTTTCCTGGAGTTCCCTGGCTGGGGTGGAAATGAGGAATAAACACATACATAGCCAAATAAGCTAAATGATGACCTCTCTCACAGCTGGTCAGCAGGAACCAACACCCCTGCCCCAACTCCAGGTGGATGTGCCTTTTGCCACCGGTGGGGTTCCTGAAGAGAGTGTGCTTTCCGTTGACCCACCTTATAGCTGGTGGTTGATTGCAGGGTCTCAGAGGCCCAGTGGACATCTCTGCGTACCCACAGATGTGCTTAATTGGGCCACAGTAGCCAATACTTGAAGTATCAGGCCCTACTCTAAGATCCCCATAACAACCCTCTAACGTTGGTGTTTTTTTCCAGATGAGGGATCTGAGGCACAAAGAGGAGAAGTAGTACGTCTGATGTCCCACAGCTAGTAAATGACAAAGCCAGGCCACCTAGTGTCAAAGTCCACAAACACTCTGCCAACACCTGGGGTGGTTGGGCAGGGCAAGCTGGCTGATCTGTGAGCAGGAGGAAGGGCCTGACAGCATGGGAGGGAACAGACCTTTCAATCCTAGACGCTCAGAGAAAAGCCACCCGCAACTCCTTAGAGCAGTGTCCAAGGAGGAGGAACCTAAGGACAAGGAGAGAGCCGTAACAGAGGTCAGTGAGGGTCACCCTAAGAAAGCCCTGGCCTGGCTCCTGGACCCCTTGTGGATTCAGTGGTGCACGCGAAGTAGCTGCTCATAGAGGAGGGTAGCTGCTGGGACCTGTCTGCCCTGTGGAACCCCCTCCAGGAGCCTTGTGCTCTGCTGCAGAGGTGACCCTCCTCCCTGATTTCTTAGTGCCAGAGACTGACTGGTTTCTCTTAGGGGCTTATGGGAACAGGATGGAGATTAGGGACATTTTTGGAGTGTGAGCCTGTGGAGCCTGTGGCTAATGGCTTTGGGGTTACCCTATAGGCAGCTGTCCTAGCTCCACCCTGCACTACCTGTGATCTTGGGCAGATGACTTTTGCTTCTCTGAGCCTCCAGCTCTTCATTTTTAAATTCCTACCTCACTGAGTTCTGGAGCGGGGGGGTGCGGTACAGGGGTAATTCTCTGAGGTCATCTGATGTGAAGTCTAATCCAGAGCCTGACACTCTGTGAGGTTGTCTCTTGGAGGCAATGTCACCAAGGGGTTATGGGCCGGCCCTTTGGAACCACCACTTACTCTCAGAGCTTTGGATAAGCAGCTTTCACTTCTGTGGGGACTACATTTTCTCATCCCAAAACAAAGAAAAGAATGTTCCCACCTGGTAAGGGTGCTGTGAGCACTCAGTGAGTCAACACCCGGGGAGCACTGGCGCAGGGGCTGGCGCTCACAGTGAGTCCTGGAATCATGAGCCATCATGATGATAATTATCAATTAGGAGTGTGGGCTGAGGCCTAGAGTCAGGAAAGGCTCCATTCAAGTTCCCCTTCATGCTGACTCAGAGATCAGCTATGTAGAGTGAGAGCACAGAAAGTCACTGGACCTGGGTCCCAGAGGATCCAAGCTCTGTGACCTCAGCAAGAGCCTCAGACTCGCTCAGTGTCAGGCAGAGTGCTTGGCACAGCACCCTGCTTGGAGGTCATGTTGGGTCAGTGCGGGTTGTTCTGGGGGAACAGAGCAGTGAGGGGGTTGGAGGTGGGCCCCACAGCCATGGTTCTTGCCCTGACTATGTCACTTCTGAGATGCAACCCCTTGAATCAAGTGACTGAGTCCCCTCTAAGCTTCACTCTCCTCATCGGTGAGATGAGGATGATACCACCCACTTCATGTGCTCTGTGAGGATCGCGAGTTGTTTTTCATGAAGCCCCCAAAGCAGCAGCCGATGTGCAGAGAGCCCGCAGTGCACGTTGGCTGTTGATATTAACCTGTCCTAGAAAACAGCGCAGGGGAAATGTGGAAGCCTGGGGTGCATTTAGGAGAACAGAGCCTCAGCTGCAGAGCTTGGGAGCCGCATTTGAACCTGTGCATTTGTTTCTAGCAGGTGAGGCAGTGTGCGAAGGAGGGGTTGGAGCCAGCCCGCAGGTGTGATGTCTGCTGCCACAGGGACGGGTTTCCCAAGGTAGAGCATTCCACAGAGTGATCTGAGGTGGTTATGAACAAACATTTAAGTGTTTAATAGTTGTACTTTGCTTCATGCGTAACAGGAAAAGAATTTAAACAGCTCATGAAGCCTAGTATTCCATGGCTGTTCTGCTTTGGGTGGGACTAACGATGGGATTTAAGCCAATAATAAAAGTGAGTACAGTTCAAGAGAAGTTATGAAGCAAGTCAAAGTATCAGGGGTCTGAGGACAGGGTCAAATGGTACAGGTGCACAGGGGTCCTGGCAACTGGAGACTCCTGTGCGGTGGGGACAACCAGGTCAGCCTGGGCATCTAACACTTAGGTTCCTTAGCAGAGGAGAGGAGGGCTGCAGCTTCCTCAGGAAGTTGCTGAGCCCTTGGGTGCCCTTTGCCCCTCTCCTCTTTGACTCTCGAATGCTACCAAGGTCTGATCACTGCCACCCCCAGAGTGGACAGCAGCCCCGTAGCTGCAGTTTTCCTCTATCAGAGGTGGCAAGATGGGGGACGATTGGTACTAGGTATTTGTTGCTGGTACCTTCTCTCCCTACAGTGAGAGGGGTGAGGAAGGTGGTGCCACCAGCTGACCTTTGAAGGTGAGCCGGAGTTCTGCCAGGCCCATAGAAGGTGGCACAGAATGAACAAGAGTGACTTGGGACAGTGCATGCTAGGTGGGTCACTCAAGGCTCTTTGGGTTGTGAGATGAATTTGTCTTTTGTTATTGGGAATCCTTTAGGAGCAGAGGGAGCTTTAGGTAGCCTGTGTCACTGGGGCTTATCCCTGGTTCTGCTCAGCTTCCCTGTGCTGACAGGCTGCATCCAGGTGCAAATCCTCCTGGTTTATCAACCCAGAGAAAAGAGGATTTATAGTCAATATATTTTTAAATATTGCTGAGTAAAAATTGTATACATTTGTGTTTTTTAGTTTTCTTTCTTTCTTTCTTTTTTTTTTTTTTTTTTTTTTGGTGCTAGGTATTGAATCCAGAGCCTTGTGCATACTTATGGCTTATACCCTGATGTTTTGGCATATGTATATACTCATTTTGGAATGGCTACATAAAGTGTTTAACATGTGAATCATCTCACATTCGTGTGTGTGTGTGTGTTTAGAAAACCTAAAGTGTACTCTCAGCAATTTGCAAATATCATTTTGTATATTGTTAACTGTTTTCAGCATGATGTACAATGGCTCTCTTGAACGAATTCCTCCTGTCCAACTGAAATTTTGGGTTCTTTTTCCAACATCTCCCTAGTCCTTCCACCCCACCCTCTTCTTCAATTTTTTAAAATTTCTTTTTAATTGTAGGTGGACACAATATTTTTGTTTTATTTATTTATTTTATGTGATGCTGAGGATTGAACCCAGTGCCTCATGCATGCAAGACAAGTGCTCAACCACTAAGCTACAATCCCAGCCCCTCTTCAATATTTTTATAGCAGCTCCAGGGAGAATTAATTTGGCCTTAGACCTATCTGTGAAGGTGGTGTTTGGGATGGAGGGTGCAGAATAAGGTAGACTCTAAGCACACTTTCTCTCTACTTCTTTTTTTTTTTTTTTTTTTTGCCAGTACATGTGCTACCTATAGCAAGTGCCTTCTGCACTTTAGTTTCTTTATCTGAAAAGTTAGAATAATATAATTGTCTCTACCTCATATGTAGAGTTTGGGGAAGATTCTACATAGTAGGCATTCATCAGTATGGTTAGGGAGAGTGATGGCATCTTAATTTTAAGGCCTCAAATGACACTTTGCCAGGATCTGGTATCACCATTTAAACCTAGACTGGTTGAGTTCAAACCCTGGATTTGGCACAAAAGAATTGGAGAACCCTGGGTAAATGGCTTGACTTCTGTGTGCCTCAGTTTTCATGTCTGTACCAGGAAGAAAAATGCTTAGGGTGCTGCCAAACACATGGTAGACATTAGTAAATATTTTTTTGATGACTATGAATGGAAAAGCTGAGTCAGAAGGTACTCAGGGCTTATTAAACCTTTTTGGATTTGCATTTGCCAAGAGGTCTTCCAGAAAGGCATTACTCCGCCACCAGAAACCAACACAACCCATTTCCCCCCACACTGTCAGTTCTGGGTCTTATCTGTTAGGAAGAAAGCCATACTAATTTTGATCAGTAACTAAAGCAGCCTAATATTACAGACATGTAAGAAATGTATTTTTCAGAGCTATAAACTGAAATGCATAAAGTTGAAATGACACAAAATCTAGGGTTTGCTTTAAAATACTTTAAAGAACGAAAAGTGGGAGGAAGGTATTAATGAATGAGGAATAGATTAAACAAATATGGTAGAATCTTTTTAAAAAATATTTATTTTTTAGGTGTAGATGGATACAACACAATGCCTTTATATTTATGTGGTGCTGAGGATTGAACCTGGGTCCTGCCCGTGCTAGGTGAGCACTCTCAAATATGGTAGAATCTTAACAATTGTTGGATCAGGGTTTGGGTTCATTGTATCTTTCACTCTACTTTTTTTTTTTAGTCGTTGATAGACACAATATCTTTATTTTATTTATTTATTTTTATGTGGTGCTGAGGATTGATCCCAGTGCTTCATGCATGCAAGGCAAGAGCTCTACCACTGTTCCACAACCTCAGCCCTTCTCTCTCCTTTTTTTTAGAATTATATATATATATATTAAAAGCAGCCTTGGAGTTGGGTGCAGTGGTGCAAACTTGTAATGCCAGTGGCTTAGGAGGCTAAGGTAGGAGGATCACTGAGTTCAAAGCCAGCCTCAGCAATGGTGAGGCGTTAAGCAACTCAGTGAGGCCCTGTTTCTAAATAAAATGCAGAATAGGGCTGGGGATGTGGCTCAGTGGTTGAGTGCCCCTGAGTGCAATCCCTGGTACCCCACCTCTCTATACCCCCAGCATGTGTGCACCTGCACACACACACACACACTGCCTGAAAGCCACACAGTGGTGAAAAGTTCCTGAGGTCCTGCTGCACATGGGTATCTGGAAGCTCCAAGCCAGATGGACGATGGATACGTTCAACCCTGCAGGCTGCCCACCCTAGTCCTTCTCTCCAGGGTTGCCTTAGTGGGGAGAATATTTTCACTCAGCAGCTGCAGGGATAATGGCTTTTTAGCCAAAGCAGCGATGGATTTCTCATCTCCTTCCTGGCCTAGAGAGGAGACCCGACTTCCCTGGTGATTAATTTGTGGATCCCTCTCGCTGGAGGTCTGGTTCTACCAGGGGGTGGAGGGAGCCATGATCTGCTTTTCTCTAAGGATCTATGTGACAATGGCAAGAACATAGCTGGCTGGTCCTCCACGGTGACTAAACACTGACTTCAGCCCCTCTAATCCCTGGACACAGGCAAGCAGCCCTTGCCCATCCACCGTAGCCTATTGTCCAGTTTCACGTGAGCATAGGTTCTCCAGCGCCCCACATCGCCCTTCCACCGCCCTGTGGAAGTGAGGGAGGGACCTTCCTCACATCTGGTGCTGGGTGGGTTACAGTCAGCAGAGGGCGATCCACCCAGGAACTGACCTTGGTCTCTCCAGTAAGGTCATTGTTTAAGAATGCTTTTTGGGCAGCCCTGAAGGAGACCCATGTGTGCCTGTGGTCAGCTGGAGCTTCCGCCTGTCTCACTGTTGCTGAATTCTAGTAATTTCTCATTTCCTTTAGGAAATAGATTAAGTCTGAAGAGAAATATGAATAATCATGATGACATACCTGGCAATAGAGATACTGGAAATCTGGCCCTAAGGCTCTTAGTTGATAGTTCATAGTTGACCAGGGAAAAAGAGCACCTGGGGCCAGATGTCCTGGGTTCAAGTCCCAGCAACACCATTCAATATCTTTGTGACTTTAGGAAAGTCACTGGACCTCTCTGTACCTCAGTTTCCTCATTAGTAAAATGATGAGAGTACCTCCCTCATAGGATTGTAAGGATAAAATTAGGTACTATTTGTAAAGTATCTGAAATTGCCTCTTCTTTAGTACTTGCCCAGTTAATATGGACTGTGGCATACAGATTAACCGTGTCCTGTTATGGTCTGCACTAGAAATTTGGATGGAAACAGAAATTAGAGGAGAGGAAGAAGGAAGCTCCTTCTTTTCCAGTAATTTGTAGCTTTGGGGAAATTAGTTTAATTCCATGATTTAGAAATATCACTTAGGCTGGGGATGTACTCAGTGGAAGACTTGGCTAGTGAATGCAAGGCCCTGGGTTCAGTCCCCAGCACCATGAAAACAAAACAAAACAAAAATACTACTGTTTTTCACTTGTTCAAATTCTAGGAAAGCCCAGGCAAAGGGGAAGATGTGTCTCCCTGGTTCTCTGTCCACACAGTAGGGGAAGACACTGTAAGGAAATGAGCCAACATTGTCACAGTGGCTGTCCTTTGGTGAGAGATTATTGATAGCTTTATATTCTTTATTGCACATTTCTTTCTTTCCCAAATTTTCTTGGAATGTATACAAGTGTGTGTTAGTGCATGCACACATGCACACTCATGCTGTACCACTTTTATAAATAGAACTATTTCTTAAAAGATGGGAGGGTTAGTTACCACTGAACCACATCCCCAGCCCTTTTTATATTTTATTTCGAGACAGGGTCTTGCTAAGTAGCTGAGGCTGGCTTCGAACTTGTGATTCTCTTGCCTCACCTCCTGAGTTGCTGGGATTACAACAGGCATGTGCCATCATGACCACAGTAACCTACAGTTGGAGTATATAATTTTTTGATATTTTGTTATCCAGTTACACTACTGATATAGTTACTCCCAAAACATCATTTTAACCATTTTTAATGTGCAGTTAAGTACATTCATGTTATTGTCCAACCATTATCATCATCCATCCATAGAACAATTTTCATCTTGCAAAACTGAAACTCTGTACCCACTGAACAGTAGCTCCCCATGCCCCAGCCCTCGGCAGCCACCGTTCTTTTTGTCTTTATGGAACTGACTCCTCGGAATACCTCAGCTGAGTGGGATCATGCGGTATTTGTCCTTTCATGCCTGGGTGTTTCATGGAGCATAATGTCTTTAGGATTCATCCGTGGTCAGAGGTCACTTCCTTTTTCGGCCTGTAATAGTCTATTGTATATAAATACCACATTTTGTTTACCCGTTCAGCCGTTGATGGACACTTGGGTCTCTTCCACCTTTTGGTTTAGTGGGTAGTGCTGTGAAGGACATGGGGTTCAGATCTATCTGAGTCCTTTCAGTTCCTTTGGTTGTATACAAAAGTGGAATTGCTGGATCGTATGGTAATTCTATGTTGAATTTTGTAAGGAACTGTTTTCCATGTGACTGCAACTAATTTTACAGTCATATCAGCAATATACAAGGATTTTTAGTTTCTCCATGTCCTTATCAAGGTATACTTTCTGATTTTCTTCTTCTTCTTTTTTCTTTTAAATATATATTTAGTTGTAGATGAGCACAGTACCTTTATTTAATTAATTAATTTATTTGTATGGTGCTGAGGTTTGAACCCAGGGCCTCACACGTGCAAGATAAGCACTCTACCACTGAGCCCCAGCCCCTTCTTCTTCTTCTTTTTAAATAATGGCCATCCCGATGGCTGTGAAGTGAGGACCTCATTTGGTTTACATTTCTTTTCTTTCTCATTTATGTCCACTTTAGAGAAATGTCTACTAAGGTCCTTTGTCCACATTGTAATTGAATGGTTTGTTTTCGTTGTGGCTGAGTTTGGGGAGCTCTTCATATATTCTGGAGGTCAGCCCCTCACCCCTCACACTTTGCAAATATTTCCTCCCATTCCTGGTTGCTCTTTTGCCCTGTCAGTAGTGTCTGTTGATTCACAGGGGGTTTTACTTTTGGTGATGTCTGATCTGTCCATTTGTGTTGTTGCCTGCGCTATTGTATTATATCCCAAGAAATCATTGCCAAATCTGGTACCATAAAGCTTTTCCCTTTTTCTTCTTAGAATTTTACAGTTTTAACTCTTACATTTAGATCTTTCATCCATTTGGGGTTAAGTTTGGCATCTGGTGTAAGTAGGGGTCCCACTTCATTCTTTTGCCTATGGGTTTCCAGCATCCGCTGAGAGAGGGAGCCTCGCATTGAAATGGCCCACCTGAGGCACCTCAGTGGGGCCAGCACTACCCGCCCACTGCCATGGACACCAGCGCTTATGAGTTAGTTGAAGTCGTGAATAACAGTGAAACAGGACACTTTGTTTGTTTATACAGTAAACATGGATGGGCACCTACTCAGGGCAGGCACTCGTGAGCAGGGCAGGCAGCTGCTCCTTTAGGGAGCCACAGCCAGGGAGAGAACACAAGAAATGGCAGCGGGCGGATGAGGACTGCATTCTCAGTGTTCCAAAAAGGAATGGATGTTTTGAGCAGCAGAACAGGGGCTTCACAGAAGATCCCCAAGGAAGTATAGTTGACGTATCACAGTCCGGGTGCAAATGGAAAAAATGAGCCCGTGTACCTCTCCAGATAAGCGCCTTCTGAATGCTTCCAGCTGCGGGCAGGGCTCTCCAGATGGGCGTTGCCATGGAAGCATCTTCCACTTCTCACTTCCTGACTGAGTTTATTTCCGAATTTCCCGTGCTGGTGCCAGTTCCCAGCTGTAAATACAGACGTGGCAGGTCCCTTTTTCCTGCTGCCTTGTCACTGCAGGGACAGCGGATGTGGCTGGAATCCAGCCCGGAGTCTCCTCCCAGCGGAGTGAGTTGTGGAACCTGCAGCTTCTCTTCCACCAGGCACTCTTTCCTTTGTTCCCCCTGGGGACTGTGCCAGCATGCCTCAGCCTGTGTTTTGAAACTTTAGAGCCCAGCTTGTATTTGGTGGAGAAATGAGCGCAGGAGGGCTTCCTTCCTGACCCAGCTGCTGGAGAAGTTGAGTCAAATCCCCCCACTGAGACCAGATTTTTGCCACCTTTCTAGCAGAAACGGGGCTAGCTATCCTTCGGTACTTTGAGGAAGGGATTTGCTGACCTGAACAAAGGAACTGCAGCCACGGTGGGGGAGGGCTGTGGCTAATTGCTTACTGTGACTGAGACCCCTGGGCTACTCTTTAGTGCTTTAGAAAAATACAGTTGTGTCTACTTCGTGGAGCATACTTACACAAACCAAGGCAGTGCGGAATGTCATATGGTGCTGACCGAGCTTCAGTGTGCTGGGTAGTCTTTAAATCATTCTAATCCCTTTAGCAACTCAGTCTTACGATTATAATTATCTCCCTTTTGCAGCTGGAGAAATTGTGGCAGGGGGCAAGTTAAGTCATTAGCCAAATTTCTAAATAGCAGCAGTTCTGGCAAAAAGGAGGGATTTAGCCAGAGGATGCTGGAGCAGCCCTGAGGACCAAAGCAAGGCCTCAGGAAGGAGCATGTAACTCGTCAGTTCCTTGGTCACATGTAACAGAAATACCAACTCAAAGTGGCATGAACTCCAGGGAAAAGGATGGGCTCACTCTACTGGAAAGCCCGGCGGTGGAGCCAGGGTCTGGGCTGGTTGGTCCAGGAACTCAGAGCCACTGCCAGTGATCCACTTTCTTTCATGACCTCTGCCCCCATTTGCCCTTCTGGTGTCGGTGTCATTCTCAAACCAGGCTCCCCGGAAGTTGCAGACTGGTTAGCACCACTTGTATGTCCTTATCCCTATTCTGAGAGAGAGGGTTTGTCCCCTACCATAATGCAGACAAAGCTTCAGGGCTCCTCTCAGATTGGGCTAGCCAGGTCATGTGACCTTCCTGGAACCAAGCACTGATCAGAGGGTGGGAATCACAGTAGTAGACTAGTTGCTCCCACTCAAAAGCACCCATAAGGAAAGGATGGAATGGGTGCTGGGAAGCAGCCAGCAAGTAGATCAGAACCAGAACAAAGAAGCCACTGTCAGGAGTCCCCTTCTCCCCGTTCCCTCCCACCTCTGTATCTTGCTTTATTTGTTCTCTCACATTCACGTGCTCTCTTTCTGCCTTTCCTTGCACTGGCGGCAACCCACACATTGCTGAGCTCTCCATCCTACAGCATGGTCTCCCAGAGAGGTGCGCTGTGTTCTCTCAGCCCAAGCCACAACAGCCCAGGAGGGAAGGACCGGTGTCTCCCTTCAGACCAACCAGGGACGGGTCAGCAGTTCTTGAGACAGGTCAGCTGAGACAGGTGCTCTCCCTGGGCCAGTACACTATAGACACGGATCAGGTCATTGTTCCCTCTGTCCTCTCCTGGGGGCCTGCCTACTGTATCCTCCTCATTGAATCTCTGAGCTGACAGTCATTTAATCAAGATCCCAAAAGATGGTGGTTGAATTACACTTCTTGATTATAGTGACACTAAAGCCTCATTTCACCCCCAAGCTCCTAGAAGATGAGGAGTGTCGTGTTCATTTTCTAGATTCCTGAAGCAGCCCTCTGTGGAACGCCAGCTCTTCAGCATGGCCCACCAGGCCCAGCAAGCTCTGGCCCCTGCCTGCTGCCTGACCCTGGCTTTATCCTGCAGGTCCTGAGTATCCTGCCATCCAGGGTGCAGAGGACCTGCACCCTCAACACAAAGCTTATGTCTTGTGTTTCTTTGGTGCTGCTTTGGCTCCCCTGCCACCCCTGCCCTCTCCCTTTCTGGCCTAAGACTGGCTCCACTGTTAGGTCTTCCTTTCCATGTTCCTCTAAGGGGCCCACCTGATGGCCATCCACCTTCTCTGAGCTACTCAGGGTCTCCCTACTGTAATGACTCCATAAAGGCAGGAGCCAAGTCCATTCATGAAAAGTAAACCTCTTCCCCCAAACATGAGGCTTACTAAACTCTTCTAAGGGAATGACTTAGTGATAATAAATATTGAGGATCTTTTATCCAAAATCCTTGGGACCAGAAATATTTCAGATTTTGAAACATTTACCTATATGTGACATATCTTGGGGGTGGAACCCAACTGTAAACACAAAATTTATTTGTTTTATATATATACACCATATATATATATATATATATATGTATATATATATAACCTGAAGGTAATTTTATATAGTATTTTTAATGTACTCTTTTTTTTTTTTTTTTGGTAGTATGAGGATTGAACCCAGGGGTGCTTAACCACTGAGCTACTACCTAGCCCTTTTAATTTTTTATCTTGAGACTGAGACTCGCTAAGTTGCTTAAGGCCTCAGCCTCCCAAGCTGCTGGGATTACAGGTGTGTGTCATCACACCTGGCTAATACACCTGTTTTTGACTGCAACCTGTCACATGAGGTCAGGTGTGGGATTGTCAGCACTGTTTCAGATTTTGGAGCATTCTGAATTTCAGATTTTCAGATTAGGGACTCTCAATCTGTAGTAACATAATAAAAACAGTAGCTTCTTTTGAATGTCTACTTCACAATAGGCCCAGAATCAAGCCCTGTTTTGTACAGCATTAAATGATTACTCCCATCACCAGAATATCGTAATGAGGATAGTAATTTATGGAATGATGAGACTGGCCATTGTTGTAAATCCTTTGCTTGTATCATCTCATTGGATCCTTGTAACTGCCCTTGGAGGCCAGTGTTGATGTCATCTCTATTGGGCAGTTGAGGTGGTGGGTCAAGAGCCCACTACCCGACCATCAGCCATGTTTGGGGGATGGATTTGCATGCCTCTTGCTCTGTATGTGGCTATTTCTGCGTGTTCTGTGTACACTACCGTAATTTTTCCTGTGGGTTGAGTTGCTAATGTATTCAAGGGCTTGCCAATACAGACATATTACAGTCTTGCAGAACTTAACAGTGAGGATCTGTCGTGAGAACCGTGTCCTTAGGTGATGTCCTTGTTGTGTGAGCATCAATACCATGTTCTTAGACAAACTAAGAAGGCTACTGATTATGCCACTAGATGACATAATCTTATGAGGCCACTGTTGTATATGCAGCTTGTTGACTAAAATGTCGTTCTATGGGGCATAACTTCTGAGCAAGATTCTTTCTCATCCCTGTCCCCCAGCTATCCAAGCTCCTCTTCCCAGTGGCAGCCACTGTTACCAGTATTTTTCTGTGTACGGGTTGTCCTTCCAGATATATTTCCATACATGTAAGAAATATGTTTGACTATTTTTTTTTCTCCCAGGAAGCATTTGATTTTTTTCTCGCCCTCTCCCTGTCAGGCACGATCAGGCCATGCGCTCATTCAGGCAGCTTCTGTGTTTCTGGTTTCTGCCATCTTGAGTCGGGCTCTAGGTTTATGTCCCTGTGCCTGTTTCTTCTTGGTCTTCCTTCCCAGCACCCCTTCCTGCCCTGTCTGCTGCTTATAGTCTAGGCCAGCACAGGTGATAGCATTGCCACATTTTTTGGAAAATTTCACCTCAGCAAAGGTCTGTGAACTCTTGGGTGAGGATTCAGTGATCCTGGAGCCTTGAGAAGGCAAAACCGGGGACCTAGGCCCCAGTTGATGTCCCAGCCCTGCTAGACATTAGCTGAGTTGACTCAAACATTCTCCACTCTCCTGGGCCTTCCCCGGCTGAAAAGTGGGTGCAGTAAGAGGAGAAGCTAGTGCATCAGCGCATGTCCAGAATGTAGCTCGGTGCCCAGCAGAGACATGCTTAGACCGTGGTTCACTGTTGGTGTTTTGTGGGGACTTCCTTGGGTTAATGTGGCCTCAGACTCTGGCCTGAGAACACATGAACCTCTGTTTAGAACCTCTTCTACCCACCAGCTCCTGCCCTTCTTGCAAAGGTCAGTCTCCTAGGAAGTGACCTTGACTCCCACCCCGGGTCAAGGCCTCCTTCCTTCACGGCGCTCCCTGTGTACCTGTCCTGCATTCCTCCTTAATGGCGCAGAGTGCACTATGGCTAAATGGATGATTGGGAACAAGTGCATCATGTTTATTCCCTCTCCTAGGAAGGTACATATACTGTTGATTTGTTTATAAACATTTATTGGCCAGTCCTCCAGGCCCAGCCCTATGCTGTGTGATGCTGGGACAAAGCAGTGAACAAGAGCCCCAGAACCTGTCCTATTGAGCTTACTATTCCAGGAGGGCGGGGGGACAGCAGACAACTGTCCAGAAAGTTCAGGGCGAGGGGAGAGGAGGCATGGGGTGGTGCTGGGGGTGCCCCGAGGAAGCACCTTACCCACTGAGGGGAAGGGGAGGTGTGGCATCTGGGAAAGTTGCCAGGAGACTCTTAAGCTGTGGGCTATGGAGGAGGGAACCAGCCGGAAGAAGGCAGTCCGTTATTCATGCTGCATCCTCAGGCCACCCTGTCCTTCCTGAGCATGTGTCTGTCAGTCAGTCCATAAACATGCCCTGACCTCGCTTCTCTGTGCAGGCTCCGGGTGGAGAACTCAGCTCTAAACTAGAGAGTCCTGTCACCACCCTCATAGAGCTTAGTCGAGTGTGTGTGCATGTGTGTGGTGGCAGGGGGGAGATGTTAAACAAGCAACTCCCAGGTAAACACAAGCTCAGTTGTGGAGGGAAAGAATGGGTGCCAAGACGCTATACTACTAGTTGGAGAGGTGATACTGAGACTAAGAGCAACAGTAAGAGTTGTCAATCTGGGAAAGAGGTGGCAGCAGTGGTGATTTCAGGGTATGAGTTGGGGACAGCACATGCAAAGGCCCTGAGGTGGGGAAGAGCTAAAAGACCTGAACACAGAAATGTCATGTGTGAAGGGGGATGGGCATGACAGAAGGTGAAAGAAGTAGACAGGGCCAGGTCATGCTTGTCTGTCTGGGTTTGGACAGAATGTCGGGCTTCAAGCCATTGACATTCAGGGCCTGGGGACTGTAAGGGAGTTTGGGCGGGGAAAGTAGGAGGGCTTTGAATACATGCATGAAAAAACCATCTAGGGAGATGACATGTCTGCCACATTGCCATGGCATTGTCTATAAAAACAGGAAATGCCTCTTAGACACACGAAAAGATCTCGACACTGTGCATGAGAGAAATGCCAATTAAAATCATGCTGGGATAATATCTTTCTCCTCTCAGAAGGGCAGAGCAGAAGGCATAGCATGCACTGCTGTCAGGGGTGTGGGGAAGCAGGCAGCTCATCCACTGCTAGTGGGAAGGGACCTGGAACCGATGCTTGGGAGGGGACATGGATGGTGTCACCCGCATGACTCTGCAGATGCCCTTCCTTTGCCTCAGTGGTTCCACTCTGGGGATTTTTGCCTACAGATGTTCCCAGGTGTGAGGACTGACGCTTGCTGAAGGTTATTCATGACACTGTGCTTATCAGAGCAAAAGATGGGAAGTGTCCTACAAAGGGCACTGTGGTTAGGGCTGTCCCTGAGAGGGAACACGGTGCAGCTGGGAAGGTGGAATGAGACCTGCAGTTCCCCGTCTACCAGGTGCTACTGTCAGGTGTTAGAATGGAAAGGACACCTTTCATTCCTAATCCTCAGTGCAGGAGGGCACAGCGGAAATCGGAGGGAGAGTATAGGTCTTGTGAAGGTTTCAATTCTAGTCGCCCCTGGATCACCCTGAACTCTCAAATTCCATCACCTCAGGAATCAGGCACCATGTTCGTAGCAATATGTATGAAGTACTTCTGTGTCTGCGCATGTGTGTGGTACATGTCCGTATGCATAGCCACGCACAGACCCAGCCACAAGTACGTACGTGTTGGTGTAATTAAATTTAATCTCTTTATTCAGGTCTCTGCCTGAATGGCTGAAATGCTGCCTCAGAGAGGACTGTCTGAGCAACCCTTCCTGCCACTGTCATTTTCTGCTCCTGCCTTTGCTTCTCCTTGTCTTGCTTGTTGTCAGCTGTTGGGTTTATTTGCCTTCTGAACCATCCTCTTTAGAGCCCGTGCTCGGGGAAGGCAGAGGTCTTGCTGGACTCCTCGTGTCTGCACCAAGTGTGGCCCATAGTAGCTGCTTGTATTTTCTGGGTGACAAGCCTGGATAGGGACCATCGTCCTCACGTTACACAAGTGGACCCGAGGCCCCAGAGGCCTTTCCCTCTTTGCATAAATTCTAAGAAATGAGGATCAGGGCTGGGGATATAGCTCAGTTGGTAGAGTGCTTGCCTCACATGCACAAGGCCCTGGGTTCAATCCCCAGCACCACAAAAAAAAAAAAAAAAAAGAGGAACAAACGAAGACCCACTGCTGCTCTGACTGGTCAGGAAAGGGCCATTGTCCGCCTTGTAAGCTAGTGAAGTCCTCCCTTCACCCTCAGCCCCTTTGCAGAGTCACCTTGAGAGGGGGGCACAGGCTGGGTCTCTTCTGCTGGGCCCTGCCTGTGAGGCAGTGAGGGTGCCACACTGTGCTTTTCCTTTAGCCACCTGGCCAGTCTGTCCCTGTGGCATGATTAATTAATTAATTAATTAATGCTTGTTCCAGGCAGTTATTCCATGGAGGATAGGTAGAGTCTCAGAAATTTCTTTCTTGTGCCGGGGATTGAACCCAGGGCTTTGTGCATACGAGGGAAGCACTCTACCACCTGAGCTATAGCCCCAGCCTGAGTCTCAGAAATTTCTGTGCACGTAGAAATATGTGTCTCTACTTAGTCTTCTTTTTCATTCACTCAATGAAAAGGCATAGGGTATATATAGATGTGTCTTAATTTTTCTAAAAGCAGCAAGAGCCTTTATTTAGCATATATCCTCTGAGCATCTTGTGGGTGCCATGCTGCCCAGGGTCTGGAGGTATCGTTGTGAATAAAACAACAGCCCTGCACCCATGGAGTTCATTGAGACAGATTTTAAAAAACAAAAACCAACAGTTTTGACAAGTACACTGCAAGGTATAAAAACAAGGTGAAGTAGGGGCCACCTAAGTTAGGGTGCTCAGGGGAGGCCTCCCTGAGAGGGAACAGTTGCAGGGAGAATTGAGTGGCAAGAAGCAGTGGGCTATGAGACTAGCTAGGGCTAAATGTACAAAGGCCCTGGGGCAGCAATAAACTTAAAGAAAAGCAGCTACTGTGCTGGGAGCATTTGAGTGCTGGTAAAGGAGAAAACGAGGTCTTAAGAGGCCTTGCCAAGGCTGCCTTCAAGCTCCTGGGCTCAAGTGACTCCTGCCTCAGCCTCTGTAATGACTGAAACCATAGGCCTGTGCCACTGTGCCTGGCCAAGGTGTCAGAGAACTTTAAGCAAGAAAGCAGCCTGATGTGACTCCTTTTTTATTTGAATCCTCCGGTTAGAATAATTTCTAGAAAGTCAAGAGCAGACTTTAGAGATCTGGGTGGGTGATGGCAACAGGCCTTGCTAGTGCAGTTGCTCTGTAGGATGGGAGAAGGAGGAACATCATCAAGTCTATTGTGTGTCTAGCACAATTTGTTGGCTTGCCCCTAAGTGGACTCTCGGGTTGCCACCCATTTTCTTTCAGATCAAGAGGCTAAATCTTAAAAGATCAAGAGCAAAGGCATTCCAGAGCACAGGCGGGAGCCCCGCATTGGGCCTGTGCAAGGAGCCTCCCCTTCACTTCAGCTCAGGCCAGAGTGTGGGACACGGTGGGCTGGGGAGTGTCGGCCATCGATCATATGGAGTCTGGCCATTTTGACATTCTTTGATGCTCTCCTACCCTTGCCTTCTCCGGAGCTGCTTTCTCATTGAGGCCAAGCCCATGCCTTCTTCCCTTTCCCCTCCCCAGGTGGGTCCAGAGTTTGAACCAACACTACAGCCACCCCACCCCAGGCACCCTGATGGCCTTCCTGCCTTAGTCTCTGCACTCAGCTCAGCTTTGTTTTCCCCGGGCTCAGAGCAGTGGCTGGGCAGGCCTTTGGTTCTGGGCCAGCACTGGAGGGAGCTTGTCCTGCAGGCAGTGAGAAGGTCTCTGTGTCCGTGAGCTGGGTTCTCCTACGTTCTTTGTCCTCTGGTTTCTCTGGCCTTATTCTTATCCGTTCAGCCCCACGATGTGGCTGCTGCTGCAGGCCTCCCTCTGTCTTTTTGAGGGGCTTTGGGCATTTGGGGAGCTTTAGTTCACTCAGCTAGTAAGAGCAGCTTATCCAGCTTGAGTTTAAAATCACAGCACGTGACCTGTGAGCACAAAGAGGAGAGAGCCGCCTTCCCCTCCTCCTGCCACAGAGTCCTCGGATCTCCGCATACCTGGCGCCAGCTCTGGCCTGGCTTTCTCTTCTGTGCTGCTGTTATGCGCTGCCCAGGCCACCTGTCCACACTGGCACCTCTGGGAGTTGGCTTCCTGCCTGCCCAAGAGCCTTGGACTAGGAGCAATCGCAGGTCACAGGAAGGGGAGATTTGACATGTTTAGCTCACACTAGGTACAAAAAAAAAAAGGAGAAACAACCTTGAAGGAGAAAAATATAGGGCATTAGTGAGCTCAGAAAGTACTCTCCCAAGTTGCTGGGGAGAACACAAATCACCGAGACCTTTTTAGAAGACATTCTGAAAAACTTTTCTTTTTGTTTTGTTTGATGAGCAGTACATGCATGTGATAAAAAGGACACACAGAAGCATTCAGTGAGAAGTCTCCCTCCCCTGTCCACAGCCCTCCTAGGCAGGACTTCTCGGGTGTGTTCTTCCAGGCACACATTCAATAAAAAACCAAGTATAGGGGCTGGGGTTGTGGCCTACCATGAGTGAGGCCCTGGGCTTGATCCTCAGCACCGCATAAAAATAATAAAATAAAGGCATTGTGTCCAATACATCTAAAAAATAAATATTAAAAAGTGTATAATCTACATGCATACCTGCACCTCAGCTTGGAAATCATCCAAATATAATAGTCCACAGGTAGTCCTCACCCCAGCACTGCCGTCCTGAGATGATGCTGCCCTACAGACACACTAGCCCCAGAACAAAGGATGTTTATTGTAGTATTGTTTGCAGTGGCAACAAATTTTTTTAAATTTAAAAATTCTGGAAATAAAACAAATGCCCATTTTTTTAGGGAATGACTAAAAAATATGGCACTTTTTTATCATTGGAATATCAGCTGCTAAGAAAGGAGAGGGTAAGAGCACTCCTAGCTGACTTGGAGGCACGTCCTTGATGTGTTTTGGGGAAAGCAATATTCTGAAAAATTAATATGATATCTTGTTTGTAGACAATAGAATGGCAGGAGTCATTGTCATCTTGTTTAGGGTGATGGGTGTTCTAGACTCTCCGGGTCACTTGGTCTACTCAGCCTAGCATTCAGCTGGGGGACTTGGCATTGTCCTGATCTGTGGTCAAAACAGACCTCCCAGGCTGGGGTTGTGGCTCAGTGGTAGAGCACTTGCCTCGCATCTGCAGCAAAATAAAAGGAAAACAATTTCACGTGCAAGTCGGTACTGGATGCCCAGCGGGGAGGGTGGACGGGCGCAGAGCTCATGCGTCGGCTCCTGCTCACTGGGCCTCTCGGTCTGGGAGAGGCTAGTGTGTTCCCGTGATAGGTGCCATGGTGAGAAGTGGTTTCTCAGACCTTGACAGGCAACAGTTTGATCCACTTCCGTCTTTGGGTGGAATGAAATAAGCAAGATTTGGTCACTTGTGACCAGGCAGTGCCAAGGCTGCCACTCGTAGACTGACACGGGAGCCGCGGAGGTGCTGGGTCAAGGCATCAGGTCTGTGTTCCAGGTGAAGCCTGGAGGAGCTGGCAGCACAGCCACTGCCTACCTCAGTCCTCCCTGGGCCACCACGTGGAGCCACGAGGGACCCTTCTCATGCCCCATTCCTAAATGGGATCGCGAATCTGGAAGGAAGGCGGTGGGTGGACGCCCCACAGAAGTCTCGTCGGACCACTCCAGGGGTCTGAGCGCCGTGGGTCTCCAGTTAGGAGCCCAGGATTGTTCTCTGGGGGACTCTGCCCCCTCCCCTTCCCTTCCTACCCCTGCTTCCAGCAGACACATCCTTCCAAGGCCTTGTGTTTCCTCAGAAGGCATGTGAGGTTTGTGGGGTGGCACTCTTGGCCCCGTAAGTCACAGCTTGCCTCCTGCTGGGCTTCACTTGCTCAGTGCTTGTCCTCATAGGGAAAGGAGTTCCCCAGCCTCTGACTAGAACGCCTTTATTCCTAGTGTCCCTCCTGTACCCTCCCCTCACGGAGATGAGAGTCCTTCCTGTCCTGATCACAGCGTCTCTCCCTTCCCCTCCTGTGGCTCTTCTCACTGGCTTGTCTGTTCCTTGGACCCGCTCTGAGGGGGAGGCCAGTCGGTCTTGGCTCTGTGGTGTCGTCTGGCTCAGGGAATATGGTGTCTTCAGGGTTGGCCGGGATCCTGGAGGGAAGCCGAGGGCGACGTGCCTCTGGGGATGTGGAAGAGCCTGCAGTGTGAGGGCTCCATTTACAGAGGTGTGGGCAGCAGGGGAAGGATGAGGGACTGGCGAGGCCTCAGGAGGGAGGGCAGCCAGTGTTGAGATGCCGGGACCCTCTGGGCAACTGAGAGGAGAAAACAGAAAGAGCTGGATCCTTGAAGGAGTCAGGCTGAGGTAATATAAAGAAAAGTTAAAAGTGTAAATTATTAGCATGAACTTTCCCTTCATGTCTGTGCTGTGTCATGCCAGTTTTTAATGTGAATAGCAGATTGTTTCATTTGTGTGTGGAATCACTAAGTTGCACACTTGGTGTTTCCTGGCTCCGACATGCACGCTGATTTCACTCCTACCAGAACAATGGAAAGGCTGCAAAAACCACTCCAGATGTTTCTCTCTTTTTTAGGGGGTGAGTGGGGAAGCAACACTGGGGGATTGAACCCAGGAGTGCTCTATCACTGAGCTACATCTCCAGCCCCATCATTTTTTATTTTGAGGCAGGGACTCACTAGGTTCCAACTTGCGACCCTCCTGCCTCAGCCTCCCAAGTGGCTGGGATTACAGGCATGCGCCACCACCCCTGGTTTTGTTTCATCTTGTTATGTACCCGTTCTGCCACACTCTCTGTGGCTTACTAAAAAGAAAAGGACTGTGGGTTGCTGTATCCTTCTCTTTCCATCCCCCTACCTGATTGGCTAATTCAGGGAAATGTGGGTAGTAGGAAAGCATATGGTAGTGCTCCTTGGTCTTTAGAGCTTAGACTCTAATTCCCTTCTTCCTGTGTTGGACAAGTCTTGGCTCTAAAGGAAGCACCTCTGGGGGCTGATAGTGTCCTCACTTTCTCTTATGGATATGACTTTCCTTATCTTCCCTTTGCTGGGCCCCTGTGGTCATCAGTCCCCTGAGATCCTGTGCTTGTGGGCGTTGGGAATACTCCATGTGAGTGCTGTGGCCAGGAGCAGCGGCTGCAGGAGTGCATCCCCTTCACACATGCATGCTCCATTAGCTCTTGGACTTCACCTTAAAAATACAGGTTCAGAGCCAGGGACGCAGCTCAGTGGTAGAGCATTTGCCTAATATACACAAGGCCCTGGGTTTGATTCCCCAGCACTGGAGGGGGGGGGGTTAGAAAGAAAGAAAAGAAAGGAAGGAAAAAGAAAAAGAAAGAAAGAAGTTTAAAGATAAAATTGTTACAGTTTTCAAGACAGTGACAGAGTACTAGATCAAGCTGAGGGCCTGTGTAGCTACTTGGTCTCCTGCCTGTGAAGTCGGCCCTCTCCAGGTTTGTCACACCAGATAACAAATGACCAGTTTGAAATAGGGTTATGTCAGTGCCACAATTTTAACGGACTTAAGTTAATAACATTTAACATTAGGAATTAAAATCATTTTAAGGACAGGTACATTTTCAGTTGACTGTACTTTCTTTCCCTTTTTGTGGTGCAGGGGTTGGAACCCAGGGCCTTGCAATCGCTCGGCAAGTGCTCTGCCAGAGTTACATCCCTGATTGTGTTCAGATCAAAACAGCCACTGTCCTCAGCTGCATCTGTTTGTCCAAATAAGGTTCCATCTTGACAAATGACATTAACCCTCATTTACTCAGACCAGAAAACATGTGTATCTATGAAAAGTCACATATTGATTGAAAATGCAAAAATGTGCTCTACTGTTTACTCGGTTCATTTAATAGGCTTTTGGTGAACTGCTCTTGATCTTGGATATAGTTTGAATGTAGCAGAAAACTGCATAGGGAAACTCATGAGGCTTCTCTCCCTCACTCTGTGGCAGTCTATCAGGAAGGCTGGTTTGTCTGACACCTGAAATAGATCCTCACCAGCCTCCTCCTCTCCATTCCACTGCCCTGGCCCTGGGCCTAGTAGCCGGCTCAGGGTAGCAGCCACCCCACTGTTTCTGTCTGTTTTTTTGAACCCCAATAGTCTCTATGCAACAGCCAGAGGGGCTTTTCAAAAATGGGAATCAGAGCTCATCAGTCTCCTCGGGTCCTCCTCCTCTTCTGCTTCTCCTCTCCTTTTCTCCTTCTCCTTCCCCTTTAGAGACTTTTATTACCAATCCAGTAATATAGCCTTTCAGCTAACTTTTAATTGAGATATAATTCACACAACTATAAAATTCACCACTTTTTAAGTGTATTCTCGCGTTGTACAACCATTACTAGTATTTAACTCCAGAACGTTCTCATTGACCCAGAAAGGGACCCCATACCCTTTACAAGTCACCCCCCAACTTCTCCCTCCCCAGTCCCTGGTAGTTATCAATCTACTCTCTGTCCCTGTGGATTTGCCAGTTTGGGGAATCGTGTTAGTGGGATCGTGACGTGTGGCCTCGTTTGGCCTGCTCCTTTCTTCCAGCATCGTGTTTTCGAGGCTCATCCGTATCACACAGGATCGGTCCTTCTTTCCTTCTTGTGACGGCGTCACGCTCCCTGGTCTGGACGTAGCACATTCTGTTGACCTGTTCTTTTCATTGGCCTCCCTCTCCGTTTTTCTTTAGATCTGGGCTTCATTCGTGCGGTGTCCTGCCCGGTACATGTTTGCCTATTTATTTTCTGGCCCTTATTCTGGACCAGAAGCTTTGTAATGGCAGGGCCCATATCCTCTCTTGTCCTTTGTATCTGGCCTCCAGCTCACCCTGTCCAGTGCAGGCTAGTACTTAACAGTTGCTATGAATGGCGTAGCGTAACTCTCATTTCTCATTTCACCTCCTCTTAAGGCAGAATGATTCCAGTCCCATTCTGTGCGAAACGCCATGTCTAGCTTCCATTGGTGTTGAGGAAACAGTTGGGTTCCTGGGGTCCTAAACCATGAGGCCACCTGAAATGATGGCAGTTGCTAGCCGGACCCCCTGGTTGCTTGCCTGCTATGTAAGACCCAGTCTCATTGGAAAGGGGATTTTCCAGTGGTAATCATTTGGCTGCCAGGATATCGAAAAAAATAACAGAGGGTGGTTTCTCTCATGAGCAAAATGTCCAGAGAATGGCAGTCCAGGGCTGGGGTGGCAGCTTTATGGTCATCAGGAAAAGCAGGATCCTTTCATCTCAAATCTTTTTGCTTCACCATCCTTGTGACAAAGCTCTCATCCTTATCGTGGCTTCATGGCCCAATGGGGCTGCTGCAGCCACAAGTTGGGGAACTTTCCTCAGAGGTCCACAGCAGCTTCCGCGTACACCTTGTTAACCATCCCTGACTGCGGAGAAGGAGGGGAAGAGTCAGTATACGGTGGGCAGTTAGCAACTATGGTAGGTCTGTTTCCGCGCAAGTCCCTGGCCGTGGCAGCCAGCTTCTACACTGGCCTGGACCTTCAGCCTCCTTTATTCCCTGAGCAGTCAGAATCAGAGCAGTGACTTTCTCTGTGTTATCTGGATGGCCAGAAGGTCTTCCCAAGGTCCCACCTGCCCAGAAAATCCTCCATGCCACCAGCAATAAGAATGATGATAGCTCTTATTAGTAGATGCTTACTGCAAGCCACATCCAGCTCTTCATGGAGTTATTTTGTACTTAATCCTCACAACACCCTTGTTATTATCCCCACTTTATAGATGAAGAAACTGAGAGGTTAAGTATCCAGAGATTTTCTCACTATTAACGGTTTTTTTTTTTTTGTCATTCTTCCCTTTCAATATATTATGAATAAGAGGATTAAAAAATAAAGCCTGACCTATTTTGGTAGATTGACCACTGTTCTAACTTCTGTCTGATTAGCTGGGATGTGGAGAATGCTTTGTGGAAAAGCACCCAGCAGTCGAAACCACATTGACAAGCTGTTTTTACAGGAGGGCAGGAAGGGGCTTAACTGTTGGCACATCCAGCAAATGTCTGGTGACAGAAGGAAAAAGGATCCACAAGCTATGCAGGATTTCCCGAGTCCAGGAGCCAGGGGCCAGCAGACCACAGTGCAATTGTGCCAGCAGGCTGGACTTAGCCTGTGAAATGACAGTCACCCCAACTTCTCTTAAAAGTCTGTAGGGAGAAGGAAGCTGTTCCCAGTTCAGGCCCTCTGAGAATTAGTTCAGGTGCCTGGTCATCTCTCTAGATGTCTCTGAACAACTTTGCTCAGTGGAAATCTTGAGTTCTCCAAATTCATCTCTGAGCCAAGTCTTTGAGACACCTTTCAGCCCTTGTCAGTGGCCATCAGCCAACTCTGCAGGGTGGGGGCATAGCCTGGGGCTGCTGGAGCCTGACTCTAGCAGGTCCTTCAGCCAGGAATGCATTTGGCTGCAAGTAACAGGACCCCCAAGTGGCGTTGTCGCCTCAGCACACGGGCAGTCGTTTGTGTCACATGACAGCACCTGGAGGGAGAGGTTGACAGGTTGACACCAGCACTGCTCTCTCTTGGAACCCCATGGCCACAGGATGGTGCTGCAACCATCTTCACCAGGAAGCCAGAGGTTCATCCTTCTCTTCTGGGCAGGGTAGTGTTCTGGGGAATTAGAGGGATCTCTCAAATCCAGCTATTACGTCCACATTCTAAGCTTAAAAAAAAAAAAAAAAAAAAAGCAGACTAATGAGGGGCAATGGGCTGTGTAGATGAGTCTGATCCTTTCTGGAAGGAGAGCAAGCACTTTTCTAGATTCCTTGGGTGAGAAGCCATGACCTACCCCAAGGTTATGAAGATGTGCTCTGTGTATCTTCTAAACACGCTTGTATTCTTCTGTTTACCTTTGGATCTTTGCCCCATCAACATTTGGGGCTCAAGGCTAAGCCCATGCTCTTCACTGCTGCACTGGTGGAGGTTCTGGAACCAGAGCCCCTGCATCAGATCCTTCCTGGCTGTGCCACCTGCTTACTGGGTGCAGCTTTTGTGGGCAAATTCTCTCTCTGTGCCTCCATTTTCTGGTGGGCTACCTAGGGATCCTAGTAGAATTTCCATGTTGTTACAGGGTTAAATGAATTGATTTAAAGAGCTGAAAAGGTGCCTGGCATGTAGTAAAATCAAAACATCAACCGTGCTTGAACCTGGAATGAGAATTTACAAGGCTGCACTTGGGACTGGGAGCTCAGCAAGGACCCTGGCATCAGCCAGTGGGAGAAGTGAAGCACACCACTGAGGTTCCTCTTTGTCTTTACAAGAACTTGCCAAACTACTCTCCAAAAATGTTTGTTCCAATTTCCACTCCCACCCACGGTGACTGAGAGTTCCCCTTACTCCACAATTCAGCACATTTGGTGTTGTCAGACTCTGACATTTTGACCAATCTGCTGTATGTGAAATGGTCACAGTGTTTTCCCTGAGCAGCTTCCCTGCAGAGATCTATCTGCAAGCCACTCCACCATGGCGTTACCTGGGCTAGGCTGCAGGCAGGACAGCCATCAGGCCCCTGGCACAGTGGAGTCCCCACAGCTCCATGTCCTGGGCCCTGCACTGGCCCACTTATCTTTGGAGGCAGGTGAGGTGTTGGGGTATAGGAAATGAGGAAGTGCGATCCTCAGAGCCAGTGACCCAGCCTGAGCGATATTTCATCCATCAGTGAAAGACCCAGTGCTAAATCGTTAGTGCAGGTTATTAATAGAATATAGGTCATAAGAGAAAATATGATTAATTGCAAGATGTTCTCTGTGGCTGTTGAGGGCCTAGATTTTCCCAAAGCAAACTCCTTTCTTCCCAGATCAGCTTTTCTTGGTCGCGGTGTGGGTGGAGGCAGGGATGAGCAGATATTTTCCTAAGTCACTACTTCAAAGACAGGGCAGGGGAGGTCTAGTGGGAATCTTCTCTAAATGAAGCACAAGAAAACCACTTTATTAGTTGGGTAAGTAAACCTCTGGCGCCCAACGTGAAGCTCTGGTAACTTCCAAAAAGGAAGCTTGTGGCGGAAGGTCACCCGGGGTATAGTTCTCCACCACCTCAGACGAACGTGCCTAGACCAGCTACTTCCACAGCTGGCTCTGTGGAGAGGAGAGGCCTGGCTGTCCCTCCTCACCACCTGGCAAGAGAGGATGCCTATGGCCAAGGCCCTCTTATAGGTCACATGGAACTGTCCAGGAGTGTATCCTGCTCCTCGACAGGAAACAGGAAAGAGCCTCCTGCCATCTCTGGCTTGACTCTAGCAGCCTAGGAATCCTGCTCATTGAAAGCAGGCGCCAGTAACAGTCACAATTTCTGACCAGTTAGATTAACCATCCCTTCTTCCTCAGGGAGGGCCAGGTAAAGAGGAGTTGTTTTGTAACAAAATGTCTGAGACAATCCACTTAAAAAGAGGAAAGGTTTATTCTGGCTCATATTTAGTGGTTTCAATCCATGGTTACTTGGCCTGTTGCTTTTGAGTCTGTGGCGAGGCAGAACATCATGGCAGGACTGTGTGGTGGAGGAAGCTGGCTTCATGTTGGCCAGAAAGCAAAAAAGAGTAAGCCAGAGTCCCATATTTCCCTTCATGTGTGCACCTCCAGTGACTGAAAATCTCCCACTAGGCCTCACCTCTTAAAGGATCCACCACCTTCTAAAGCACCAAGCTGAGGACCAAGCCTCTTTAACACATGGGCCTTTGGGGGCCCAAATCCACACTGTGACAGGTGTGGAGTGGTGTGAGTGGGTGATCCCTTCCATTGGAGATGAGATGGAATAGAAAAGTCAGGTCTATAAGTATAGGGACGGAAAAGCACAGGTGTGCTCCCTCGCCTTGGAGTCAGGGAGAGCGCCCTGGCCAGCCAGGCACAATGCAGGAACTCCTCACCAGCCGTGGCCTGTTCACAGGGTCTCAGTGAGGCTCTAAACCAAGGTCACTGAACCATTACTTGGGAGGTTGATTTTCAGCACATTAATTATGAAATTGTGGAACTGTTTGCAAACACTTCCCTGAAAGTCCATTTTATAAAACAGAAAAAAACTGGAGCCAGTGTAGATAAAACAGTGCTCTAGAGGCCTAGAGTCTCACTGCCTGCCCTTACCCTCTGAGGAGTTCAAGGTGAAACCTCCTGCTCTCTTCTCCAGCTGACACTGAGCCCCAAAGAATTCACTTAAGCGTCCCAAACCTCAGTGTCCTTATCCAGCAAGTGGAGGCCAGACTAGATCAGAGTAGTCTTCACTCAGTTCCTCTGGACAGGGGTTTCAGAGGTCTTTGACATCTTGAGATGTGCAGTATTTTGTGGATTTTTGTTTTGCCTGAAAGATGGGACAGTTTATTTTTTAAATTTAATTTTTGGAAGAGCCATGTACACTCAAACATGAAGCATGAGCACCGTGTAGAGTTTTGAGGTCCCTGCATGTTTCTGTTATTCCGGTTGTAAGTGACAGTATCTCCCAGCTTAAACTGCAAAGGGAAGTTAATGGCTCAGGGACCTGAAAATCCCGAAACTGCTGTAAATGGAGTCACCGCTCAGGTATTCTCATCAGGACTTTGCCCCTGGGAAGCCCTCAGCTCCCTGCCTTCCATCTCATCTCTCTCACCCAGTAATCACAGCAAAATTTCCAGGACCAGCTCTGATTGGCCCTGCTTGGCCCAGTTACCTTTCCCAGAGCCAATCCCTGTGGCCCAAGGGAGGAAACATGTGGCCTAGGAGCCAGGCCAGGAGACTTCCTCATGCCCATTCTTTTTCTGGGATTCTGTTCTTGGTATAAACCCGTGGAAAGTGAAGTGCTTGGTCTGTGGGTGTAACGTGTGTGACAGATGAGCCACGCCATGGCCATTCTGGGATTGCCAAGACAACTCCAAGGGCATCCTCCCTTCCCAGTAGTCTCAGTTGAGGTTCTGGAATATCAGGTCCTGGCCAGACTATTGGCCTCAGCCCTCCTTTCCACAACCAAGCATTTTCTTTTCCTGTGGGAGGGATCCCTGACTGATGGGTCTCCACAGCCTCCTGCAGTCGGCAGGAGACAGTTCCTGGCCCAAGAGAAGGCACCATTGACATTACTGCTGATCTGCCTTTACAGAGCCATGTGTATTTCTTTAGAGAAAGGAGAGAAATTAGAGATGCAGAAAAGCAATTTCCGCTGCAATTTTAAAGGCAGCTATTAAAATTTTACAAGAGGTTTATTACAGAGGCTTCCTGATCATCCCAGGAATTTTTTTAATGGAAAGTCTTGTGATAAAGGAAAATGTTCTGGATGCTTCTGGTCCCCCCTTGCCCTGCCAAACATTTTGAAAATCAAAATTTTTAGGACTTCATACACCAGCTGAGGGACAGCAACTGCTCAAGAGGCTATTTTTTAGTTTTTTACAAGTGTGTGTTTTTCTGTATTTGCTGATTCTATGTATAGTAACTATTTTTTAATTTTATTTTTACTTTCCCAAAGGCCTGGTGGTGAGCCGTGGGAATCATTGAGAATGGCGGTTGCCTCAGCCCTTCTATGTTAGTTCAGAATCATTTGGTTGTATGAACAAATAGAAATTCAGGTCAGCCTGCTTTTGTATAAAAGGAAATGTTTGGACTCAGTAGCCTGGGAGAGTCTTATACGGGCTTCCGGAATGGTGGGATCTAGGGCTTCCAGTGCAATTGCCAGGATCCTTTTCCTTCTACCTCTGGGCTCTGCTTTCCTCTGTGTTGGTTTACCCTCAGGCAGGCTCTGAGTCACCAACATAAGTAGGTCTAACCAGCTTCAGAGGCTCAGGGAAGATAAGCCATCTTTCTTCCCTGTAGTCCCAACACTGTCCTGGGATAAGTGTTTATTGATCATTTTTGCACCCATTCCAGAAACAGGGAAAGTGATACAGTGGCGTTATTATCAGTCCAGGTGAGTCCCACCTCCACCCCCCAACCACATAAGAAATGCCAAGAATGAGAAAAGAGGAGATTCAGAGAGCTGACCCAGGAGGGAAATGGTGCAGGGTGGGCGGAAACACCCAGCGCTTAGAACCCTTCCCATACCAACTTCATGAGGCTGAACCTGCCCCACACTCCCAAGTTTTTGTCTCCTCTTGGAACCTGCTCCATTTTTGCCTTGTTCCAAGTTGAGTGTAGGGTTCTGTGTGTGCGTGCCGTGCCAGGGATGAATCCAGGGCCTTGTGCATGATAGACTACTGCTACTGAGCTCCAGCCCCAGCCTCAGCCCTAGTTAGGAGGTTCTTGATCTTGGGTGTATGGACTCAAGAAGGGTAGAAGTGAAGAGGATCATGGTGTCACTGAAATCTAGCATTTCCTTAAGAATGAGAGCAACAAACCACAATTGTTAGCAACACCTGTGACTTTGTCACACTGGAAGCCACATATATTTTCATATGACATTACAGTAATTGCAAGTTTCATAAAATGTCACACTCGTTTTTCTGAATCACTGAAGTTATTGTACCCACCACTAGATCTCATAATTTGAAGTGTTGATCAAGAAGCATGGATAGGATCATATTTCAGATTTGGTTTTGTTTTACAGAGGACTTGATTGTAATTGGTTTCCTTTGTACTCTTGGTATTGTACCCTTCTTTACCAGTCTGCCAACAGGAGTCCCTGGCATAAGAAAGGTTAAGAACCCCTGTGGGCTTCTCCTGGACTCCTGGACTCCAGAAGTTGGAGCAGCTGCTCGTTGGGTTTCCTTTCAGGGAGGCTTTCTGGAGGAACTGCCTGGCGTGGCATGGTCTGGTTTGGGTGGTGAGGCAGGGAAGTGAGGCAGGGAGGCATCGCCAGCCTGCGGTTAGCCCTCCTTCGCTGCCATAATAGAACTGGGCCAGCCTGGGGTCTGGAGCAGGCTCTGGAGTAGGGCTGCCTGGGTTCATGCCCAGTGACATAGACTACTTTAGTTACTGACAGGGCAGTTTCCACCAGTGGGTTTCTTCCTCTACGTCTCAGTTTTCTCATCTGTTACAGTGGCAGGATTACTAGTTTACCCCTTGGGGCTACTGGGAGAGTGAAATGAGTCAGCACAGGACAGAACCAGCACAAAGGGAGTAAGGGGCATTACCAAGTGACCATTTCATATAGGGTGGCTCTGGGTTGTTTTAGATCTCATCTTCCTGACTTAGGGCCTGTCCTGTGCTGGTACCTGGAGTGTGATGGAGAACAGTATCAACTATGGCTCCTCAACCTGAAGACATTCATTTTTATGAAGTAGCCATTCAAATATGAGGAAGTGAGGTAGCATGGGAACACACCTGCAATCTCAGCCACGGGGAGGCTGAGGCAGGAGTCTTGCAAGTTCAAGGCCAGCATGGGCAACGTAGTGAGACCCTGTCTCAAAAAATAAGAAGGACTGGGGGTGTAACTTAGAGGTAGAACACCCCTGGATTCAAGTCCAATACGACTACTACTACTAATAATAATAATGGTGTGTGTATTTTAACCATATTAAATATGCAGACATAAATTTATAATAAAAAGTTGTAAGTCAGGACAAGTGCTATTTCTTTGTCATTCCTCTGCTCACAGTTGTCTAACGGAAATGTCCTTTACGATGGTCCTCCGTCTGTCTGCCCTCATTTCTCACCACTTGCCCTCACTCATCTGGCACCAGCCACTCTGGCCGCCTGGCTGCTCTGGAAGTGTTCCACACTGGCTCCTGCCTCAGGGCCTCTGTACTGGCCATTTTTGTGTCCAGGAGGCTCTTTCTCAAATAGTCAACCTGACTCACCTGTTCAGGTAACTAGCCTCTCCCCATAGAGACCTTCCCTAAGCGCCCCATGTGAAGTAGCAGCCCTGTCACTCTCGCCCCCAACCTTGTATTGTGGGTTTGTTTATTGTCTTCCTTGCCACTAGAAGGTCTGGTCCCTGGGGAGAGTAGCTTATCTTGGCCCTGGTGCATTCTCGGTGACTGGCACACAGCAGGGGTTCAGTAAACATTTGTTATGAGAGTGAATATGTGAATGACTAGCAGGATGACTGAGTTAAATCAAAGAAATCAGCTCTTTTTTTCCTTCTCTGCATAGATGCACAGACTCTGAAGTTGGCTCTCCTGGGACCCTCAAGGCATACTAGTCTCCAGAACATACTAAGGGTGAGTACAGTGTGGCTGTTCATTTGTTTAAATTTTATAATGAGCATATCTAAACATGTTTATTAAAGGGTATCAAAGGAAAAATGGAAGTGATCTTCATTGTCTTTCTATCACCCGTGAGCCCAGCATTCCCCTTAGAGTGATTGCAGTTGACTCTTCAGTGGGTATCCTGCCAATCTTTTTCCCATACAGGAACAATCCTACTTACGAATATATACATTTTTTTAAATTTTAGTTTGCTGTGTAAGAAAAAGAAACTGTGCTATATTGATGCTTCTGGAGCATGCTTTCCCCGTCCTCAACAGCAGTGTGTCTTGGAGGTCTTCATAAGCATAAATCAATGTATTGCACTGCTTTTTGTTTGTTTGTTTTATTAATTTGAAATTTTACATAGAGAAAATCTCAGTCTCAGGTATACGGTTCTTTGAGTTTAGACAAAGGTATTCAGTTGTGAAACTGCTACTATACTCAATACAGAACCAGGCCCCGTAGTGCCAGGGGCTGAGGCAGGGAGGATTACAAGTTCAAGGCTAGCCTCAGCCATTTAGTAAGACCCTCAGTAACTTAGCAAGACCCTGTCTCAAAATAAAAAGAACTGAAGGTATAGCTCAGTGGTAGAGTGCCCCTAGGTTCAACCTCCAGTACCCAGAAATAAAAAAAGAATGGCCACATCACCCCACTGTGTTAGTGTACTGTTTTCTCTGTAGGTCAAAAATATAATGCAGGTCTTTGCATATTATTAAAATATAAACAGATGTCAAATACCTACCTGTATCTATGGATTTTGAATAGGCTATATTTAGGTTTCTGGGTTTTGGTTTTTTGCTAGTGAACATCCTCCTTTCTCATATCTGTGAGATGGAATCTAAGCAGTGGAGGAGGTCTCGGGCTGTGTGTCATTTCAGCATGGGAGGCATTCCTAAATGAGGATGTCAGCCTTTTGGCAAGGTGCTTGGTGGGGGTGTTTGATCTTTGAGGGACCAAGAGACCCTAACAACATGGAAGAAGATTCTGGCAGGCAGACTCTGGGCACAGAGTGGTTGGCTGAGCTGCAGAGACCAGTCATGCAAGCTGTGGAAACTGCGTGAATCCACGTGGACTATCTCTTGGCTGTTCACCGGGTCTCATCATATTCCTTTGTCCTGCCAGAGCTCTTCCTGGATACCTGGAGTTTATCCTGGGACAATGTGTAGGGGCCAGGTTTCCATCAAAGGATGCTTCTTACCATAATTTTTATTAGCTCTTATTTTTTATGTTATTTTATCTTTTGCAGTATTAGGATTTGAACCCAGGGACATTGTATCAGTGAGCCATATCCCCAGCTCTCTTTTATTTTTTATTTTGAAACAGGGTCTGGCCAAGTTGTGCAGGCTGGCCTTGAACCTGCAGCCTCCTGAGTAGCTGTGATTATAGCTTTGTGCCACTGCAAGTGGCTAGCTCTCTAATTTTTAAAAAGTTTTTGAATTACAGAAAACTTCAAAAATGCTATCTACCCTTTCACTAGCTTCCTCTGATGTTCCCATCCTATTCTACTGAAGCACAATGATCAAAACCAAGAAATTAGCACTGGTCCAGTATTTTTAATCTGATTACTTAATAATCAGATTTTACCATTCTTTCTACTAATGCCCCTTTTTTGTTCCAAGATCTTATGCTGCATTCAGTTGTCACATCACCTTAATCTCCTCCAATCTGTAACTGTCCCTTCATGACCTTGCACTTTGGATCATTTGGTTAAGATGGGTTCTGCCAGGAGTCTCCACTATCAAGCCACCCTTTCTCTTTATAACTGATAGATACATTGGGGGAGATACTTTGAGACTGTGTTATGTCCTGCATCTTAAACTTCCATTGGTGGATGGATCTTGGCTGCAACAGTAATTATTGAAGTGTCTCCCTAAAGGTGATTTTGTGTATCGTCCCATCTCTGTGTATTAACTGGAATTCTATAAGGAAGACAGTTATTTCTTTACATTTCTTTATTCAGTTATTAATTTATATTGTACGGACTCAGGCTTTAATCTAGCACGTTCCTTTTTAATGTGGTAGAAGGTTCCAAATTTCAAGTGAATTCCTAGCATTGCCTCTTAAACATTCTGTAGGAATGAAACAGACAAAATCTTTTTCCTGAGTGAGCTGAGATTTCACTGCAGGACAAATCAGTCCAGAAATAAGAATAGAATGAGTGTGATGAGGATGAGTGCTGCAGAAGTGCAGAGGACAGGGCTGGGGATGTAGCTTAGTGGGTAGAGGGCTTGCCTAAAATGCGCAAGGCACTGGGTTCAATCCCCAGCACCACAAAAAAATAAAGTGCAGGGAAAGGTGCCAGGGGAATTTAAACAAGGTGGTCAGGGAAGACTCTCAGAGGGGACCCCGACTGAGGCAGTACCAGCTGGGAGATGTCGGACAAATCACCCCACTTATGAACAGGGCTTTAGGAATTGTCCCTGCTCAGCATATAGCTAGATGTAACCCTGTGGAAATGCCAGGTATGTCCAGATCTTATATTCTTTTTCCCATAAAGGAGAAAAATGAGGAATTTTTGCTAGTGCATTGAACCCAAATTGCTGGTCAGGTCAATTTCGTGGTACATGAATGAATCTGGACCCAGCATGATGAATGTGAGCTTAGTCTGCTGCTCTGGGCATGGCCTCTGTGACCTCAGCTGAATCAAACATCAAGACATGGAAACTGGGCTGGGGATGTGGCTCAAGCGGTAGCGCGCTCCCCTGGCATGCGTGCAGCCCGGGTTCGATCCTCAGCACCACATACAAACAAAGATGTTGTGTCTGCCGAGAACTAAAAAAAATAATGAGTATTAAAAATTCTCTCTCTCTCCTCTCTCACTCTCTCTTTAAAGAAAAAAAAAAAGACATGGAAACACCAGGCAAATCCAAATGTATCATTTTTATTTCATTTTTTTAAAGTTACTTTTTCTTGTAGCAAAAGATAGCAATTTTCCATTTTTTAGTGGCCATAAAGATTCCTTAAAAGTGAGTTGATTCAAAGAGATTATTTAGTAATAGTTGCCCAGGTGGAGCACATTGTATTGGCCCAGCCTTCTGCTCTTCTTCCTGTAGACCAGGCGTTCCCAACTGGAGGCCCGAAATGAGGTTGGCAAACAATGACCATGGGATTGATTTCTCTCCCAGAGCAGCAAACCTGGTGGTTCCTGACTGCCAGCATGAGTTTGGTGGCTGAGTAGTGTCTGTAGATTCTCTTGGCCTTTCCCCTGTGGTTGCAGGGTTGCTGCTGTAGCTGCAGACAGGGAAGGATTGATTCCCATGCCATGTCTCCATTCTGGACTGCTTAAATACTCTCCAAATCCCCCCCAGAAGATTCCACTTCCATCTCATTGGCCAGAAATGTGTGACATAGCCTCCTGTTCTCCAAGGAAGGTGAGAAAGTCCATTCAACTCTCAGCCTTTGCTGAGGAGGCAGCTCGAGAAAGGGGAAACTGAGTATCGGATGGGTTGGCCAGCCAAGTGCCTGATCCCTCAAGGGAAGAAGAGTGATAATAATTTTTTTTTTAAGAGAGGGAGAAAGAGAGAGAATTTTAATATTTATTTTTTAGTTTTCGGCAGATACAACATCTTTGTTTGTACGTGGTGCTGAGGATCGAACCCGGGCCGCACACATGCCAGGCAAGTGCGCTACCACTTGAGCCACATCCCCAGCCCGAGTGATAATAATTGACATTAAGGGGTGCTGACTTTGTGCCAAGCCCTGCTGGAAGCACTTTACGTGCATGATCTCAGTCCTTACAACCACTCTGTGACGTCACTGCTGTGATATCCATCCCCATAATAATGACAAGGAAACTGAGGCAGAGAGTGGTGAAGCCACTTGCTGCAGAAAGGACCTGGGGTGGGAATATTTGAGCTGTCTTCAGGACCCTCAGCCACTACCCTGGGTTGCTTCATGAGAGATCCAGGGGTCCCAGTCCACTCTTTGGCCTCCATTTAAATTCTTTCATCTGGAAAAACAAGGCAGGGTATCTTGCTTTGGGGGAAGTTGTGATCATTGACATACCTTCTTGTGACTCACTTCCACCTGTGCGTAACTGTCTCCCTCTGGTCCTGGTGCAGTCCTGAAGAGCTCCCCTGGCCACACGTCTTCCTGGAAACCGCTCAGAGGCTTTCAGATGGCGAAGGAAACAGGTCCTGACCTTCCTCTTATAATCAGTACCTGTGCTTTTAATTATTCTCCCCAGAATGGGGCTTCCAGCTTTGGCAACTTTCTCTGAAGCTCCGATGACTGGTTCAATGCACATTTAATGAGCACCTTTTCTGTGCTTGCCCCTGAGGTGTCGTGGCGACGCAGGAGTAGCTGGGGTAGTCTTGTGGCTGGATAGCCTGCCCTCCTAGGTTCTTCAGCCAGAGAAGGAGGCAGCCCTCAGACAGTAGTAGCCCAGAGTGGTCACTGCTGTAGTGGGCAAGCCCAGGAGTCTGTGGGTCTGCAGTGGAAGGGTCCAACCTAGCCTCTTGGTAGGAGGTGGGGGGCTCCTTGAAACAGCTTTTTGGGCCATCGAGGAAGAATAGGGATTTATCATGGAGCACTTCTCCCTTCTTACCCCCTCCCCTTTTTCAGTGAAACTCTTTTCACTCAGTTTGCCTGTCTGAATTTGTGTTGTCTTCTCCGTAAAATGAAAGGTTTGAACTTAGGTTTCCATCCATCCATCTAAGCAGTCAACCAGCAGTGACTGGGCATTTCCCACGTGCCTGGTTCTGTACCAGGCATGGGCCTCCTGGGTCCAGGGTGTTGGCAGAGCCCTGCAGATGAACAGCCAGAGTGATGAGCATCCTCACCGGGAAACCACAGGGCCGCGGGAACCCAGATCAGATACTGAGCCTTCACTCGGGGTTTTTGGAAAAGTTTCTCAAAGGAGAAGTTTAAAAAATGAGTTGAGGGGCTGGGGATGTGGCTCAAGCAGTAGCGTGCTCACCTGGCATGCGTGCGGCCCGGGTTCGATCCTCAGCACCACATACAAACAAACTGTTGTGTCCGCCGAAAACTAAAAAATAAAAAATAAATATTTTTTTAAAAACGTGCTTATGAATTTCAAGTGCTTTGTGCCCTGGTAGTGCAGGACAGTGGATGGAAGCGCCAGGATAGTGCAGGACAGCTCATTCATCAGTCCCTGCTGTGCGTCAGGGTCGAGGCAGCTTAGTGGCCAGCCTGTGAGGTGGTGTTAGCTGCCGCCGCCATGATCACTGCCCTGCCCAGTGTGAGACTGTCTGCCTTGTGCTGGCCCTGAGCTGGCGAGGTGCCTGGCTGGAGCAGGACTGTGCTTTGGGAACAGGACTTCTGCAGCCTGGGCTGGGAACAGAAATTCCTTGCTGTATATTGGAAACCACAGCTGTTGGCCTCTCAGTCCCCTTTCTCATGTAGTCTCGGGGCTTTTCAGCCCTGGCCTCCAGAGCAGTGGGCTGCCCTTGACCTCCGTGGTCAGAACGCATGGATGCTCTGCTCAGCCCATCAGCTAAGTCCTAAATTAGACCTGACAGTGTGATTTATTCTCTGGGACAGAGTCGGGAGGGCAAAGCCCCAGTGGGTGATTCTGCGGGAAGGTTGTCAGCCCGAATTAGCCCAGGCCCTTCATGTAGCCTCGCTGGTTCAGCGTCTTCCAGCTAATAGGGTTTCCAGGGTGTCACTGGCTTCTGAACGTCCCCAGGGGCTGGGACTTGGCTGTGATCCCCATGGAGTTGTGTGCCCTATCTGAAGGCATGGGAGGCTCTTGGGTCCTTTCATCCTCCCCATCAGAGAATGAAAGTGGCAATTCCTGGGAGTAGTTGATCTGTCTCCCTCCCCACTCTTTTCACTGAGACTCCGTCCTGGCACCTGAAGGCCATTGCCTTGTTCCTCACCCCCCAGTCCAATCACAGCGTCTCTGCCTCTAGCTGCTTTTATTCATTCACCAGAATGTGAGTGATGGGTGAGGCTGTGCTTCAGTCACAAATAATGCTGAAATCCTGAAGGTTAGGCACTAGAAATGACCATTTCTTATTCATGACATGGCAGGGCAGGTGGGAGACTTGCCTTGAAACTCTTCAGCTGAGACATTCAGCCTCCAGGGGTATCAACAGCAGGAGAGAACTGGAGGGTCACATAGCAGGGCTTATGAGACCTGAAAGCAACACATTCACTTTTGCTTGTACCTGGAACTAGTCATAAGACCTTGCCTCGCTGCAGGAGGGTGGAAATGTGGGGTTGCCTAGTTCAGTGAGTAAAAAATAATCATGGCCATAATAAACAAGGATGGTATTTATTTAGCATCTAGTATATGCTGAGTCTTCTCAGTGCTCTGGAAATAACACTGGGTCTCCATCTTCCTGGAGTTTATAGTTCCGTGGAAGAAACAGAATTTAAGTAAGTAATTATAGCAGCCACCGAGTAAATACATCTTTGCTAAGTGCCTTGACAGAGGAGTCCAGAGGGCTGTGGAAGTATACCCTAGGGAAGGGCTCTTGACATGTTTGGAGAGGTCAGGAGACATCTGTCATGGGTCTGACGTTTGGATGAGTAGATCGTAACCGAGTGGGATGAGAAGCAGGGAGAGGGTGCCCAGTAGAGGGAATAGCCTCATAGGGAACAGCGTTGGGGGACTTCCAGACATGGGAAGAGCCTGATTCTTGAAGGAACTGAAAGAAGGTCACAAGAAGGGAAGAAATGGGTGGGGCAAACTTCGGGTCAGATGGCTGTGGGAGGAGCTTGCTATTTGTGGCACTCATCTTTTAGAGCCATTGATAGAATTAAGTGAGCTTAGTCATTCTTTCAGAAAAGGCTGAGTTTCTACTCTTTGGCAGGCATTTCAGGTACTACACACACATCCGTGAGCAAGACCTGCAAAGTATCCTGGTTCTCATGGAGCTGGCATTCTAGAAAGGGAAACAAAATAAATAGGAAAAACAATTTTACCTAGTGAAAAACACTGTTGAGGGCTGGGGATGTGGCTCAAGTGGTAGCGCGCTCGCCTAGCATGCGTGAGGCACTGGGTTCGATTCTCAGCACCACATAAAAACAAAATAAAGATATTGTGTCCACCTAAAACTAATATATATCACTGTCAATTAATAAATAGGATAATGTAATAAGGGGCATGTAGTTTGAAGACATTTGGCTACAGGTAACCAAACCCTTTCGTGTAAGCCTGAATAGGAATTGTCCAGGCTCCCCAACTCCAAGTGCAAGGGTTCTTTGGATCACCTCTGGGCTGGTGCGACAGCAGCTCAGCAGTGGCATTGAGACTCAGGCAGGTTCAGCCGCAGCTCTACTGTCCACAGTGTTGCCTTCACCTGAAGGCAGGTCCTTCCACAGCCATACAGCATAAGCAAGGGATGACACGGGTGGCCTCAGGGTAGGAGAAGCTTTCTCAAACCCTGAGTGTCCTAAGGATCTTCTGCTAGCCTGCTTTGGTAGCCGGAGAATTCTAGGAGCCAGTGAGAGAGTCCGGAGGAGGCCTGCAGCCACACCCAGGCAGGACAGTATGTCCAACTTGTGCTGTGTCTTCTTATGAGCCATGGAGCACTATTACACGATCCTATTTATTGGTCAGCAGTTTTGTTCATCATTGATTTCTCAGACTGAAATCCTATGGGAAAGAAACCTGTTTTTTGATCATGGAGCTCTTTTATTTTTGAAAACACATGGTAATTTGTGAAATTTTGCATTAAAAATTATTCTCATCCTCACTGCACATTAGGATCATGAGTTAACTGAGCTTAGTCATTCTTTCAGCAAATGCTGAGTTCCTGCTTTATGAGGCACTTTAAGAAATTTCAAGGTCTGGGCCTGTCACGATGGGCAAAAGATGCAACTTATGCAGTTGAGGGGGAGAAATAAAGAGTGTCCATGCGCTTCTGCCCTTTTCAATGCTTTATTCACTCAAATCACTCAATACCATTTCGCTCCATAGGTTCTTAATCAAGAAAATGGCAGTCCTTAATGCTGGGCACTGCAATAGACATAATCAATTCACGGCAAACAATTCTAGATTAATTCTAAGCACTGCAGACACCCTTAATCATGACAGACATTCCTTCTGCCTGCTAAGCTCAAGTGTCAGATCAAAAGTCTCAAGCCTTAGGCTCTAAGTGCAGCAGATGCACACTCACTCAGACCGTGGTGATCAGATCAGGAGCCAAGGCAGGCTTCTCCTGGGGTGGAGTTGATGGCTGGCTAAGGAAAAGGTCGAAGGGAGAAGTCAGGGCTCTCAGCAGGGTCAAGATGTGGCTGGAGAGTTTGAGAGCGGTGAGGAAGATGCAGAGGACCAGGCTAATGATGAGAGGAGTTGGGATGTCAGCCCAGGTCCTCACCAGGCTCTCCAGTGTGAGGGCATCAGTGTCGGCGCTGAATGTCTGCTCACTTGCCCCATCACTTATACTAAACTTGAGGGCTTCTGACCACCCTTTCCATCCCTATCAGCTGCCACTGGATTTCTCAGTGATGTCATTTTCCCTGGGGTTAAAACATCTGGTCTGGTGGTCCCTACGCTGATTTTCTTGCTTCTCCTTGCTCTTACCAGAGACTTCACTCTGAGTTTGTCAGGGTGGAGAGAAGTGAGAGAAGTGACTTGTGCCTGAGGGCCATACTGGAGGATTCCGTAGCCGTGCCTGATGAGACTGCAGGTTTCAAACTGGAGTTTTTCAAATGGAGTTGCTTAGGCTCAGGCCTAAGGCCATCCTTAAAGGGCCCTACTTCAGACCATTTCAGTTAGAATTACCAACTGCAGGACCAGGCATGGGATATTTGTTTGTTTGTTGTGATTTTTTGATTGGTTTGTTCCCTCGCTTGCTTTAAAGCTCCCTAGCTAATTCTAGTATGTGGTTGAGGGTTAAAAGTGCTACTTTATCATTTCCTTGGGTGAACTTCATATTGTAAAACTTTATTGTCTTTCTGAATTTCTGATTATCAAAGTAACACTTGTTGTTTATAAAAAGAAACCAAAGAACCCAGGTCTGTCCCTCAAGATAATAAGTTCTAAAAGCTGAAGTTAGTGTGCGTCTTCCAGATTTTTTAAAATACTTGTTCCAAATTAATAGTGTGTCCCAAACCAAGCAGATTCTCTGTCTGTTCAAGGAGAAGTTTTTTTGTTTGTTTGTTTTTGTTTGTTTTTTGGTGCTGGGGATTGAACCCAGGGCCTTGTGCATGTAAGGCAAGCACTTTACCAACTGAGCCATATCCCCAGCCCTCCAAAGAATAGATTTTTAATTTTTTTTAATATTTATTTTTAGTTTTCGGTGGACACAGCATCTTTATTTTATTTTTATGTGGTGCTAAGGATCGAACCCAGGGCCACGCACATGCCAGGCGAGCGCGCTACTGCTTGAGCCACATCCCCAGCCCAAGAATAGATTTTTAAAAGTCTAGTCTTGGGGCCCACTTGAAATGTTAAGGTTACAAATGGCCTAGTTAGCTTCCTGTTTATATTTTTAAATTTATTAGTTTTGTGAGACATTTTAAATCCTGAATCAAAAATGTTAATTTCAAAATGTTATTTATATTCCCTCACAGATCCTAAACAGCATTCTTCCCATTCTTCACAGACATTCTTATCTAGTCACTTGGTGTCACCTACACATTTCCAAAATTCAGGAATGCTTGTGGTGTGGCACTTGCTGAATTTGTATATTATCTTATACTAAACTGTGTCCCAGCCCTTGAGCCACTCATACTCAGGCAGAGCTTTTTAAAAACCCTGTGGGACTGGGGATGTAGCTCAGTTGGTAGAACACTTGCCTAATGTGCCCAAGGCCCTGGGGTTCAAGCCCATTACTGCAGAAAACAAAAAGAAAGTATCTCAGTTGTATACTGGTGATCTTGAAGTATAGCCACTAACTTGTTACTTTAAAAAATTATATTACTTTAAAAAAATATTACTTAACAAAAACTTTGCTCTTGAGGACAGTTACTGGAAAGGAATAAATGGCTGGATAAATGTAAACATACAAAAGCACTTGTTTCTAAATCAGACTAATTATTCCAATATGAATAATAAATAATGACTTAAGAAAATTAAATTTCTCCATTTAAGTTCATCCCATATGGTGGTACTTGGCTCCCAGACATTTTTCAATAGTCTCTCATACACACACTTTTTAAAAATTTAATTTAATTAATTAATTTAGTTTGTTAGTACTAGGGATTGAACTTGGGGGCACTCAACCACTGAGCCACTTCCCCAGCCCCTTTTTGCATTTTATTTAGAGTCAGGGTTTCACTGAGTTTCTTAGCGCCTTGCTAAGTTATTTAGGCTGGCTTTGAACTTGTGATCCTCCTGCCTCAGCCTCCTGAGCCACTGGGATTACAGGAGTGTGCTACTGGACCTGGCTGTTTTAAAATTCTAGCTAAATGCTCCACTGTATACAGTAAGACTTTTACCTCAAGGATTTAAACTTGATTGAATGTTGCTTACAATTATTTGTCCCCCCCCCCACTGCTGCCTTTTTTTTTTTTAATCTTAAAAGGGCCTGTTTATAGTGAGTGACTTACAACATTGGAAAATTATGGGGCTAAGCCCTTGGGAACAGTTACCATGTCTATTATGTATATCCCTCCTTTAAATTATTGCCAAAAGTAGCATCGTCTGAGTTTTTAGATCCTAATATGTCTTTCCCAAAGAGTACTTTGTTAAAAAGAAAACAGTACAAAAGACTCTGAAAGACAACTTTCATTTCTGAGGATAATTTTCGGGGGACAGTCTTGCTTTATATTTGGGTAGATCTTGTATCCAAAATAAATTAGCTTAGTCAGACATAAATAACTAGCTCAGTGGTGTACCGTCTTCCTGCTGTGAGCTACAACTAGTTGGCAAGACTGAATTCTCCACGTCCCCTTACATTCATTCACACTCATCCCTTGACCTTGATTGTGTGTGTATTGGGGTGGGGGTGGGGGTTGTGATACTGGAGGTGAATCCAGGACTTTGCACATGCTGGGCAGGGCTCCATCACTGAGCTACATCCCTCATTTCTTATCATCAGTTTTGCTTTCCTAGGTTTCCCTTAACCTGTGGTAAACTATGGCTCAAAATATTAAATGGAAGATTCCAAAAATACGTGATTCATAGGTTTTAAATTGGTTTTATCACACAATATATTGTTATAATTTGTTTATTTTATTATTGTTGTTACTCTCTGTGCTTAATTTCTAAGTTTATCATAGGTATATATGTAGGTACAGAAGAAGCCTAGTGTATCTAGGATTCAGTACTCACTGTCTGGTCTCGGGCATCCCCTGGAGTCTTGGGGTGGCAGCTGTCCTAAGACCCAGGGTAGACAGTCGTGAAGAATCCCAGCCCTCCACTTCCAGCTCTATGTCTCTGGCCAAAACACATAGCCTTCCTGTGTCTTAGTTGTTCTATCGGTAAAGTAGGGGAGCTGATGCCACCTAACTCATACAGTGGCACTTGGGGACTTCCTTCAGAGCCATGATCCCAGGTGGACTGTGATCCACACTGACATGTTGTCACTGTAGGAATGATGGCATGGCTTACCAGACTAGGCTGGGTTGCCTTTCTAATCAGATTACTCAGAATTCCAAAATACATCTGGCCCTGGAGGTTGGGAAAGGGAGCGTGCAGCTGTAAGTCAAGCCCTTAGCTTGGTTCCTGGCGCATAGTCAGTGTAAATGCTGACAATGTGTTGTTATTATTACTATTATTATTATTTAAAGTAAATACCTCACCAAGCTTAGTCATCATTATGAAAATGCAAATGATAATCACAATGAGGTACCTTTACACACCCACCTCAAAAATAAAAAGAGGACTGGAGGAGATGAGGTCAGAGTTCCAAGTGAGGCCTTGGAGGGCCTTTTCCCTGGCTGGCTAGTGGGAGGGTTCTGAGCAGAGGAGGGGTGTGATCTGACCCACATGTTAATAGAGTCCCTCTGGCTGTATATGGGGACAGGAGTGGGAGCCAGAAAATTGGGTCAGGAGCGCCTTCTGTAGCCCATGGTCCAAGCTGCAGATGGTGGGAGTGGGGAGCAGATCCCACTTATATCTTGAAGGTGGGGCCAACAATGCATCTTACTGGCCTGGATGTGGGATTGAGAGAGACAGCCCAAGGTGACCTTGAGGTTTTGGCCTGAACTCCAGATGGATGGTGGGGGGGTGGAGTTTAGGAACATCAGGGCCGAGTCTTAGAAGGAGCTACAGAGGCGGGTGTGAAGGATCCAGAATGCAGCCCTGGCTCTGATCAGTGTGAGATAAGTGCTAGGCAGCCATGAGAGATGGACAGGACAGGTGGACTTACAAGTCTAGGGTTGAGGGCAGCAGTCCTGGCCAGAGAGGGAAATGGATGGGTCCTCAACAAAGGCAAGGCATTGGAAGCCAGGGGCCCAGGACCTCCACCCAGTAGGGGTGTGAATGGAGATGTTTAAAAACAGATGGTGAGGAATCTGTCAAAGAGGCTGAGAAGAGGACACCATGAGGATGTGGGGGACCAGAATAAGGGGGCCCATGAGAAAGAGGTGGGGGCTCAGCAGTGAGGGGCCCTGTGATGTGACAGATGGCCAGTGGCAGCAGTTTCAAAGAGAACTTTGTGGCCGCTCCCCCAGTAGATGTGCGTGGTGGGAACGTGTGGCCCTGCCTGGCTAGTGCTCAGGCCACGCCCGACACAAAACAGCTGTGCGGTCTACAAGTGTTAAATTGGTGTCTTCCGGGATTGGGGAGAGGTTGGGACTGTGAGAGTGCCTCTGGCTTTCACCCTGAGTGTGCCAAAATGTTCTGCCAACCTGGGCTCCTGTCCCCGGTGGGCATTAAGGCAAAGGGATGTTGGAAATGCAACCCAAACATTTGGGTGCGCCCTCCCCCCAACTAACAGTTTACTGAGTGCCTGGTGCCATGGGCATCCCCATCTGTAAAATGGGAATAACAACAGTGTTGACCTCCTGAAGCTCCTGTAGGGAGTGGAGATGATGCTGTAAAACACTGTGGGTGTTTAATAAAGTGAGCTGTTGTTAAAAGTAATACTAGCATTACCATCCTTCTGACTTCATGGCCCTTGTCACTTGGGGTGGGGGGTGGATACCAAATAATCACTGAAATAAACACATAATTTACCTGGGGTAATTAATCCAGAAGGGAAAAGTATAGAGTGCCTTGAGAAAGAAAGGCGTGGGATTTTCTTCCAGGCTGGGTGGGGACAGGGTCTGAGAAGGCTTTTCTGAAGAAGTAGGCTGTGTGCTTACCCCTGAAGGGTGAATAGCAACTCCAGCAGGGACGGGCTGGAGGCCAGAGTGTTCCAGCACCTAGAACAGTCTGCACAAAGGCCCTGGGGTAGAAAGGAAAAACAAGCCATGTGACCCCCAACAGAGAGAAGAAAGGGAAGGGGTATCAGAACCACAAGGCTGGCCACACTGGGTCTGGTGAACCATAATGAGAAATTTGGACTTTCTTCCCAAAGCCCTTGGGAGCCACAGAAGGGCTTTGAGGAGAGAAGTGATAGTTTCATTTCAACTCCTGGGTACACTCTCAAGGCCTGATGTCCTGACTCCCTTCCTCCCTAGGACAGCTTGTACTGATTACACAAAGCCAGGGTCAGGGTCAGAGACTCCCCTCCAGACCCGCCACATGGCACCTTGAGGCTTCATGCTGACATCTGACCACTCGCTCTGCGGCCTTAAATTTTGGTAAAGGAAAAAGGAGGTGCCCTGGTTCCAGACTTATCAATCCAGTCTAGGAAAGCAGCTTGCTGATCCACCCCACGCCACCTGGAGGGAGGCCTGCAAAACAGGTCCCAACAGTGCTGCCTCTCAGAATGCCTCCAGCCTGCCGTGACTCACAGTCCCTTCCTCTCAGAGAAGGGACCCCGGCCCGCTCCCCCAGAGAGGGCCTTGTTTCCTCCCAGGCCTGAAGCTGCCAACTGCCCACCCCTTCCCCTCATTTCCCTATTTCTTTTGTAAAATACCAACTAATTTGCTTCTCTCGGTTCCCTCTTGTGGGCCAAGCCCTGGAGAGAGGTGGAGCAAGCCAGGAGGGAGTTTCCAGCTTACTTTTGTCTCCTGAGCACCACACAGGAAACGGCTCCTGTGTGGGCCAAGACCCTGTGCCTCCCGCATTCAAGGAAGGCCCACAGGAGCCTGCCAGCACCCGCCAGCCTGGGAATGCAGTTGAATCCCCTGGGTGTGCAGAGGCCCCGGTGCCCTGAGCAGCCCTCTGGTCCTGTGCTGTGGCACCTCCTCTGCCCGAGCAGCCTCTGCCTGTTGTGGGTAAGTGGAGGACTTGGCTTTCCTTCTGCTGTGCTCGTGGCTGCCTCCTCAGCAAGCTAGGCTCTGGCCCTGCAGGGAGGGGCCTTCCCTTCAGGGTGCTTGGGTATGTCGAGTGTGTCTTGGGAAAGCCACCGAGCTTATAGTGGTGGCTTCTTAGCAGTGCCCCCTGGATGCCTGAGGGCAACTGGACTCCCTCGCCAGGTTGGCCCCTTGATGCCGTGGGTTATAGGTATTGACTCACTTAATCCTCCCGACAACCCTAGGGGCTAGGTACCACCTAGCTGCTGGGGAAACTGAGGCACAGATAAGTCAGTTCTCTTGCGTAAGCCACACAGGTAGAAGTAAACCTAGGATTCGAACCCAACCTGTCTGGCTGCATAATCACTCTGCTTGCCTCCTGCGAGCCCATGGCCTCTCCTTACCACATGACTTACCAGTGTGGATCAGTTGCCTTGTGTGTTGCCTGTCCATACCCTCAAGCCTGTAAGCACCCATTGATCATATGACTTGTGCATCTCTTTCATTGGTATATCCCAGCATCTAGACCAGGACCTGGCACATAGCATCTGCTAAGTAAATCATTTTTTAAAAATTTTAATCAATAAATCTTTATAGAGTGAATGAACTGGAGTTACCAGCAGCAAAGATACAGAGTGCCTGGATCTCTCAAGACACTGCAGGTGGAAATGTGAAATGCTGAACCACTCTGGAAGACAGATAGATGGTTTCTTGAAACCTAATGGATAGCTGCACAAGCCATCCATAACCAGCCAGTGCACCCTTGGGCATTTATCCCAGAGAAATTAGACTTAATGATCAAACAAAACCCGTACACCATTGTTGTACACCATTGTTCGTAGCCCCAAACTGGAAACAGCCCACCTACCCCTAGCAGATGAATTGTTAGATAAACTGGAGTGTCGGGATCATGGAGTGCTAATGGCAATAAAAGGGAACAAAGTATTGATATGCAGAGCAGTTTGGACCAACCTCAAGGAGATTATGCTGAGTGAGAAAAGCCAATCTGAACCAGTTACAGTGTGATTCCGTCTGTCTAACAGTTTCTAAATGTAGAATTATACAAATGGAGTACAGCTTGCTGGTTGTCCCTGGTTAGGAACGGGATTGAAGGGAGGTGGGTGTGGTTGCAAAAAAGCAACATAAGGGATCTGTGCGGTGATAGAGCTGTTTTTTGGTTTGTTTTTTGCGTGTGCTGTGGATGGAACCTGGGGCTCTGTGCACGCTGGGCAAATGCTCTAAGTGAGCTGCATCCCCGGCCCCTGTTCCAGTCTCAGTTGTGGTAAATACACAAACCTACTGTGGTGAATTTGCATAGGATATACACAAGCATAGAAAATCTGAATAAAATCAGTAGATTGTGTTGCTATCAGTATCTGTGTTGGTGTTACACTAGAATTTTACACAATGTTAGCATTTGCTAAACTGGGTCAAGTGTATATGTTATCTCTCTCTTCTGTGTCCTGTAACTCCATGTGTCTTACAATCATCTCAATAAAAATTTCATTTGAAAAAGTTGCCAGTTAGATAAGGAACAGGCTGGGAGGGCAGGGCAAACAGAGCACAGGCCTTGATGGCCAAAGGCAGGAAATTGGACTTGGCCCTGAGGCCAGCCATGGAGAGTTTCAGGCTTGGTAGGGACCTGGACAAAACACTGCACTGAGATTGGGGTCAGAGAATCAGGTGAGAGAGAGCCACAGCTAGGGACCCCGAGTGCAGGGAAAAGTCAAGCAACAGGAGTACCTGTAGGGGGACCATAGAGCAGTCCCCAAAACAGGATCAGGGATAACTCCTAGGATCCTGACTGGCCCGCCCTCCTCTTGAGTTTGGCCACACCACAGCTTGGTGGGCAGGGAAAGTGCCTTGGCTCCAGCCTCCAGATCATGGACCCGGGGCCACCTGGAGGCCTCACACAGGTGTGCCTGGGGGACCCTTCTGTGAGCTGAGGAACCTGGAAGAAGAAGAGCCTGGGGGTAGGAAATTAGGAGCACAGTTGGCACATGGGTTACACATGATTGCAGACATGTCAAAATCGATTGAATGTATACTCAAGACGGGCACAATTTACTGTAATTGTACTTCAACAATTAAATTAGTAGATATATACCGAGCTAATAGTGCTAATGAAATAGCTGTGTGCCAGCGGCCCTGTGCTGAGCACTTCCTTCCTGGTAAGGCGGCAGTTCTGTGAGGAACGAGCTTTATGGACCAGGCAATCCCGTGCCGTCCCTCAGCCACTTGCGCAGAGCTGTCTCTGGGTAAGCAGTGATTGGACCCTGGGCGGGCTGACTGCAGAGTGCGTGCTCCTTTGTCTCCCCACCTCTCACTTGCCCTTTATTCTGACAGAGTGACGGTGCACTGCAGCCCGGAGGTCCCCTCGCTGAGGTCCTGGGGCCATGTGTCATTTCAGAGCTCCCAGCAGTAGCCCAGATCCAGAAGTTCGACCTTTGATTCAGGAACAAAGCAGCTGTGGGAGAGCGGCCGGGCTTTCTGGTCCTGCTCTCATCCTCAGCTCCAGCCAGCTGGGGATTAGCCCCCTGCTGTTGTCAGGAGAAATGGAACAGAGGCAGCTGGCTGCAGGCGCCTGTGGTAAAGGACGAGGCAGACCAAGTCACACGCAGTAACCCACTGCCGAGGGTGTCCTGAGCCTCCTGCACAGAGGACTGTGCAAGGACTGTTCTCACGGCCTCTGGGTGGGCGGCGACATGCAACCTGAGACCTGTAGACACTGTCTTTACCTAGGGATTAATTGGCCCTTCCTGTTCCTGCCTCTGATGCCCTTTGTTTCTTGCAGAAATTTCCCCTTGTTTGACAAAAAAAAAAAAAAAAGACCTGCTCCAGTGTGGGTCTCCATTAGGATGCCTTCAATTGCAAGAAACCCTGGTGCTATCTGGCCAAACAGCAGGGACATTTAGTATGTTTTGGCAGTCAGGGTAGGTGGCATCAGGCGGGGTAGGATCAGCAGCTTGTCACTTCTGTCAAGGACTCAGGTGCTCAGCTTTAACTTCCTCCTAAGGCTTCTGTACACAACACTTGGCTCCCAAGTGACATCTAAGGCCACTTGCTTTCTTGTCTGTGGGCATCAGGAGAGGGACAGACAGAAGGGTTAATGTGGGGGTGGGGGAGAAGGGAGTGAGAGAGCAAGAGGGGAAGAGAAAAGGGAAGCGAAGCTCCTCCCCCCTAGATTTACATACTTCCTTTCAGGCTCCAATTGGTCCAGCTTAGGTCATGTGTCCCCACCCAGGAATGCCGCACTGGTTGCCTTTGACCAATTGGAATCTATCTTCCAGGAACTGGGGAAGGGGAAGTGGGCATTAAGTAGACCACCAGATGCCCACCACAGTGGAAGAGGCCTCTGAAGCCCGGTCCCTGTCCAGTGCTTACTGAGTTAACCAGTTGAATCTGGACCAACAGATTTTGTGGTCTTTGAGAACAAAGAAGTGTGGTGTTTTGTTTTAGTAGCAGAGTGACTGTCTGGTTCCTACCTCTTCCACCCTCGCTTGCCCCCAGAAGAGGGGCAAGTGGGTCTGGCAGCCAAAGACCACATGGCTGGTGGTAGAGGGGAAAGCGAGTGTGTATCGACCCCCCTTGTTGCTGAGTGGGTTTTTATTTTCCTTCTTCAGTCTTCATCCCTCCTTTGACCCTTCCTCCTCTTGTGTTTGTGCTGTGGCTGGAGCTTTGTACATATCCTTGCAAAATATATGTTGAGGCTTGAGTGAAGAGTCGACTTTCAGAAATGGTTTAGGCTCCATATCACATGATTCTTCTGGTTTTCACTAAATAGCATGTTTGAGAGCTGGCCACGTGGCTCTGGGTGCATCCAGCCACTGCAACAGAGCTGCAGTGACACCCCTCTTTCCTGGGTGTGAACCCGAGGGATTTATACCCAAAGTCATAGCATTGTCTAGGGATGAACATTCTGATTTCTCCAGGGATGGTCAGGCTGCTGCCCACAAGGGTGCCCTGGCCCATGCTCCTTGCAGATCACAGGAGGGCCCATCTCCCCCATTTGGTCCTCACTTTGCTGTTACCCTGCTTCTTCTTTTTAAAAAATAACTTTATTTTATTTGTTTATTTTTATGTGGTGCTGAGGTTCGAACCCAGGGCCTTGCACATGCGAAGCGAGCGCTCTACCACTGAGCCACAACCCCAGCCTCACATGCACAAGGCCCTGGGTTCAGTCCCCAGCACCATACACACACACACACACACACACAGTGTGAGGAGCTGGGAGTGTGGGTCAGTGGTTAAACATCCCTGAGTTCAATCCCTGGTACCAGTGGGGCAGTGTACCTGTTGGGAAGGCAGAATCCATTCTAGGTGTTTTTGGTGGAGGGAACTGAGTTTAAACAATTTGGTTAAACAGATGGAGGAACAGAGAAACAGAAAGGTGCAGAGAGGAAGCCCCTAAATGAGCAGCCAGAGCTGCAGGGACACAGCCCACAGCCCGCAGCAGCAGACGCTGTCCATGGTGGAGGGCCTGAGAGATGACCTTCCAGAATTTGCTGAAGCTAACCAGGAATCCTGAGAAATGTGGTTCCTACAGCGGGAGGACAGATAATGGATCAAACAAGGAGCTTGATCCCTGTTTTATAGATGAGAAAAAACAGAAGGTTTAAATGGCCTGTCGGGTACATAATTTAGTGATAAGTACCACCCCTGACATCCTGGCCCCTCGCTAGGGTAACTTGAGGCAGGTTTGGGCATTGGCTGCCAACTTTGAGGCCCTGCTGCTGTACGGGCCTCCATGGCTACCAGCTCTTCCTTTGCTAAAGAAACGCACTCCCCAGTGCATGCTCAGAGCAGACACTGACTTTTGCTGTGGCCTTTGGGCTGGGTTGTGCCCTGGGCTAAGGAGTCCCTGCCGAGGACACTGTACCAGCAGACAGAGCCCCCTGCTTGCCTGAAGAGCTCCCTGGAGAGAGCCGTGTTCTGCACCAGGAGAGACGCCAGGGGAGCTTTCCAGCACTGAGCAGCACAAGGCGGCGTCTGCAGGCAGCTGTAGACTCGAGTGGGCATTGGGCAAGTGGAGAGGCGGCTTCCTAGAGGCTAGGGCAGCAGGGGGAGAGGTAAGTGCCAGATATGTAAATGAGGGAGCCCAACAGCAGTGTGAGGGCTGGGCAGAAGCGTAGATGCTCAGTTGCCCAGGAGACCCCTGGCCAGAAGCCACGGAGCTCACCGACACGAGCCTGGCCCTTCTTAGAAGGCAGGCCTTGTTTCAGCTCCTTTATACACGTTAACGTAGTTCTCGTGACAATCCTTTGAGGTAGGCACACTCACCCCAGAGCAGCAAGTGACTTGCCAGAGATCACACGTGGAGGGGTTGACACGCCAGGAGTCCACATAATAGGAGTTGGAGGAACAGCGGCTAAGGCGTCCGGGTGGTTACCGGGCCAGGCTCTGCCCTCGGAGCATCACGTCACCTCATTTCATCTTCACCACAACCCCGTGAAGGAGCGTCTCATTTCCATTTTACAGATGAGGTCACTTAGGGACAGCTTGATCCGTGACTTGTCCAAGGCCCCCCAGCAGAGCTGGGGTTCAAATCCTGTGCCCTGAACTGCTGCTGTGTCCTGCATGAAAGAGAGGACTGCGCACCAGCCCGCCCAGCGCCTTGCGCTCCACGCTCTCTCTCTTACCCGCTAGAGGCCATCAAGCAACTGCACAATGGTCACCATTTGCAGGCAAGGAAACGGAGAGAGGCTGTGGTGACAGCAGCTAACAGGCCTCCCCAGTGTCACTGCAGGTCCTTGCTGAGGGGTCCTTGTGTATGATTAGTGAAGCCTGGAGGTCAATACACTTGAGGAAACTGAGACTCCGGGTAAAATGCCTTCGTTCAGAGTAGAGGAAGTGTTGCTGGCACTGAGGCCCTGGTGCCACACTCTAGTGACTTTGTATATGATCTCAGGGGATATAAAGTATATAAATTGAGCTTACCCACCAGATGTTGACTGAGAGCCTGCTGTGACAGTCACTGTGCTAGTGCTGAGGGACAGCACTGGACAAAGCTGCTTTGATCCCAGCCCTCAAAGGAGCTCCCATTCTAGTGTGATTTAGATACAGGTAAAGCTGCTGTCCGTTCTGATTTCCTGTTGCAGAAAGCTCAACTCACTGTGGCATTTTTTAGCTAGAAGCCAAGAGAGAAGGTAGTTCCAGGATTGGTTCAGCGGCTCCATATGTCAGGTCCCCAGGTCTGTGCTTCTGAAGTCATCTTGTCCTTTCCTCATGACTACAAGATGGCTGCTATAGCTTCAGGTATCACACCTTCTCACAGTCATAGGCAGGACAGTAGTATTCCTCTATTAGGAAGCTTCCCAGAAGCTTCTCCCTGCAGGGTTCTTAACTAGAAAAACAGTGGCTTTTTCAGCCTTGATATTGACAGATGCACAAAAGGCAAGATAGTTAGAATACCATAGGGAGCCGGTGAGAGTGTTTGCTCTGGATCAGGAACTAAGCTTTCCCTCCTTGTCAAACCTGACTCCAGGACTATCTTCCTGCCATGGTGGGCTGGGCCTTTATTCATCGTGCAAGGCCAGAAAGCCTACAGGATTTGAACTCATTATTGCTACTCACCAGCTGTGGCTGTGTACATGTTACTTAAGTAGATTACTCTTCTTCTGTGCCTCGCTTTCTCGTATGTAAAACGAGGGACCATCAAAGCCCATCTTGAAGGATGTTTGAGTCGGTGTTAATACAGGTGCAGGCCTTGGTCTGCTGTGGGGCAGGCCACGCCTATTTGCCTGCCACCTGTGGGGGAGGGGCAGTGTGTCTACACAAAGCACCCAACAGAAATGCCGGGGAGATGGCCTTTCCACATCGGACAGCCAAACCTTGTCACTAGGCAGATGGGTGAGAGTCCTCTGAATGGTCCAGACTTGGGGGTTCACAGGTGGATATATCACAGGAGAGTCACAGAGAGCCAAGAGCAGGCAGTGGCTCGTTCCCACAGGCTCAGCACCAGCAAGGGAGCAGCTGCTCCACCTGCAGAGCCTTTGAGGAGTGTTTGGAAGTCCTGGGAGGTGCTTGCTCTGGGTAGGGAAATTGTCCCGAGACCTAAGTTTAAAAAAAAAAAAAAATGTCATCTAGAGTTGGGGACCCCCAATCAGTCACAGGGGAGGTTTTAGGACAGATTTGCCAGACTCTGCCGGGACCGCGGGTCTTGGGCTTTGCTCCCTTGTGGACCTGCATGTCCTGCTGGGAAGCCAGTGTTGTGTCCGTCTTTCCAGGGGAGTAGCAGAGCCTTCCTGGGTCCACTCCTGACTCATTCAGTGGGTGTGAGCACTTGCTGTGGGTTCCAGGGAACAGGAGCGAGCAGAGTCCACGCTCTGAGAAGCTGGTGCTCTGTGGGGAAGGGGAGATGGACAAACAGGCAACTCATGGATAAGCAGGAGGACACCCAGGTTCCACAAGCCAGCGTTGGCAGTTAAGATTCTGGTGCTGCTGTGAAGTGCTTGGAAATCCAAGATCACCTTCCAGTCTTCTTCCTTCCGGCCTGCATGTGACCTTAGCTGGTGGCCTCCCTGCAGAGCTTCAGTTTCTATAAAATGAGAGCGAGAGCATGATGGGACCACCGTCGTCAAGATTGCACTCCGCTACGTGTAACCGAATCCCAGCGACTCTGCTCGCGAGACAATCAGCCTGTTGTACCTAGGAAGGAAAGGGAGCGCAGGCAGGCTGGGCAGGGCTGCTGTGGGAGGCATGGGCCCCTTCTCCTGTCTCCTCACCTTCTGTCCTCAGCACGTGACTTTCAGCTCATGCTCACAAGATGGCTGCCATGCCTTCCGATAATGGCATTCATAGCCAGATACAAGGAGAGGGCGCAGAGGCATGCCAGCTGACACTGCTCCCCTCTATTAGGTAAGCAGCAGCTTTGCCAGAGGCTTCTTCCCTTGCCCCCAACAGACTTTCATTTACCTTTCTTTGGCCAGAATTGAGCACATAGCTAGCCATAGCTGCAAAGGAATCTGGGAAAGCAAGCTTTCTGGATGGGCATCCCGCTGCTCCAACAGATTTGGACTTCACTCAAGGAAGGAGAGGAGAGTGGCCTTGGATTCCCTCCCCGGCACGCCCAGGCCAGTGGAGGGTGCCAGAGTCGCACTCTGTGGGCCAAGTTCCGGTTCCCACATGAAGGAATGCCCTTGCTGTCTGCATTGTGGCCTCATCTGCCCTTGGGAGTGATGCCCCCTGCCCTGGGGTCCGCTGAGGAGCACTAGTGAGAGTAGAGGGGCCTGGGCAGGAGGAACTTCTTCGACATACATTCCATCTGGAGGAGGGCCGAGGCTGGCTTTTGTTTGGAAAATTGTCTGATTTTCTTAAAACCAAACCCAGCCCTATCAGCTGACCATCAGAGCCAAACTTACAGGCCTGAAGCGGCTCACTTATCGCTCTCTCCCACTCTGGTCTGAACTGTGAGGGCAGAGCCAGAGCAACGGACACATCTCTGTGGCTAGCACCTTCCCTTCTCTGCATTGGCACTACCCCTACTCAGGGCCAGGCTACTCTTGTCCCCCGCAGGGACATATAGGACAAATTTCCAGCCTCCAGATGCCCCTCATTGGGTAGGTTATGTCCATGGCAGCCAAGTGGGGCCATGGCCCTCCTCAGCCTGTAAACTTCTGGTTCCTAAACCCCCAGGACCTTTGCACCTGCTGTTTGTGTATCTCCTCCCCCCACCAGTGTCCCTCTGTGTGGCCAGTTTCTCATCCTCAGGGCTTGATTTAAACACTGCCCCCCTCTTTTTATTCCATAGTAAGATTTCAGATCTGTTCAGTGAGTAGAATCAGTGGAACCTTCAATGTGTGCCTGAGTATGAAAACACATTTATTGAAAGTAATTTGAAAAGATACAGGAAGGTATAAAGAACACACTTTCAGAAATCCCTGGTCATCCCAGCACCAAATTTGAGAGTATTTCTTTGCAGCCTTTTGCTGTGACTGTGTCTGCATCTGCACATGTGTGTTGTGGTTCACAGACATGGGACATGCACTCTCCCCAAGACCTTGGTGCCATTCGTGGGGGATGGTTCTGTTGTGTTGTTCTTGTTGTACTTTATATCCAATGCCATGAAACCATATTTTTAAATTTTCTTATTTATTTTATTCCGTGTGTGTGTGTATTTAGTTGTAGGTGGACACAATACCTTTGTTTGTTTATTTTTTTGTGGTGCCGAGGATCGAACCCAGTGCTTCACACGTGCGAGGCAAGCGCTCTGCCCTGAGCCCCAGCCCCCCATGAAATTATTTTTTCCTCATCTGTAATTTTTTCTTTGGGATCAATTCCCAGAAATAGCATTACTGGTTCAAAGGGTAGGAACATTTTTTAACGCTATTGCCAAATTGCCTCTAGAAAGGTTCCACCAACTGGGAGCAGTTTAAGTCTGTTGTCCTGGGAGAGGGGCTGATTTGCCAGTGTCTTGATCTCCTTCGTGCTGTAGGAATGCCATGCCCCTATTCTCCTGAGGGCCTGTGTACCTGTCCTATGTGTGGTCCAGGGTAGGGTGTTTGATTATGGAGTTGTACAAACAGCACCATCTGCCAGCGAGTCCTGCGGGCCTGAGAAGAGGCTTTTTACATCCAGTCGAGGATCGGAACTAGGCTCCTCTAGAACCTTCTGTGACATTGCCGCAAGGACAGAGCTGGGATGCACATTCCAGTGGCCTGGCCCCCAGCCCTTCTGCCCACCTGTCTCTTCTGCCTGTCAGGTGAATGGCAGCTCTTTCCCCTCTGTCCCCAGCTGTCCTGTGGTGAGCTGCCCTGAGGCTACCTCTGGGTGCAGCCCTGCTCTCCCTGCCTGCTCCTGGCTAAGAGAATGCACCTTCCCAGCATGCCCAGGGGGCTGGTGCTCAGGCAGGTGGAGTGTCACTGCAGGTGTGGGGATGGAAGCCCTGTGCAGGAGAGAAACGAACCCCCTGCCAGGAGAGAGGGGAGAGGCGGTGCACACGCCAGTTCCACAAAACTCATCCTCTGGGATTCAAAGAGGGTGATCACACAGCTGAGACTTTTAAAATATATATATGTATTTTTAAAAAATATTTATTTAGTTGTAGATGAACATACAGTATCTTTATTTATTTTTATGTAGTGCTGAGGATCGAACCCAGTGCCTCACACATTCAAGGCAAGCACTTTACCACTGAGCTATAGCCCCAGCCCCACATATGTATTTTTTTTTAAGTACCTATCTAAGTAACCTGCACAATACAAAAGACTTTAAAACTTACTGTGGTGGTGGGGGGGGGGGAATTACTGTGAAATGTAACATAGTTAATCAAGAAATATGTAAAATATATATACTCGGCCTTCTGTGTCTGTGGGTTCTGCATTGACCGTGGAACAAAAATATTTGAAAAAAAAATTCTGTGCTGAACATGTAGTTTTTTCTTGCTGTTATTCCTAATAAAAAACACAATACCACAATCTAATAGCTCCCATATTGCTAGGTATTGCGAGTAATCGGGAGGTGGTTTAAAGGGCAAGGAGCTTGAGCACGGGCCAGCTGCAGCTTTCTGTATAAGGGACCGAGCAGCTGCAGATTTCAGTGTCCTCCAGGGCCCTAGAACCCATCTCTGTGGATACTCAGGGACAGCTATGTGCCATTTAGTGAAGAATGACAGAGCGAGCGAGTGCCCACATCAGCCCAGGCGGAGAAATTCACAACCACCCCACTACCCAGAGCCTCCCGCACCCACCGCTCTTCAGGCATCTGTGGTCACCATTTGCTGGTCTCTTCCTGTATGTGAGCACCTCTAAGTGACACGGCTTTGAGCTTCCTGTGAACAGAACCAGAAGCAGTGTACTTTGCTGTCTCTGGCTTCTGGCTTAGCCTTGAGTCTGGGAGATGTGTCCTGGCTGAGGTCGTTTCTGGTCCTAACGCTCATTTTCATTGACACAGGCAAGCTTTACAAATGCTACTCCTTGTGCGCTTTGTTTAATGAGTGTTAGAAAAAAACAGAATGAATCCAACGCTGGCATTATGAAGGCTTTCCTACGTGAGATGTTGAAAAGAACCATTTTAAAGAAAGAGCACAGGCTGTGCTTTGCCTCAGTGGAAGGCGAGGTGTTGGGGGAAGTTTGGGAGCCTCAGGGTGGAGAATGGATCTGAAGTCACACTCTCGCACCCTGCCCAAGGGGAACCACCATTAGCCTTGCAGATCATTCTTCCCGTTGACCTAAATACGGAGGAAGGAAAGGGAGGTGAAGAGATTCAAATATGTCACTTAATATTCTTTTTAAATTTTAGTGTGAAAGATTGTGCCATTGTTTTGAATTACTTCGTGGGCTGAGTTTCTTCTCTGATTAAAGCAGCCAGTTCCCTGTAAGATTCTGCTTGATTCTGCTTCAAGATCAGGGTGAGACTGGACCAGGCACTTCGTGAGTTCTCCCTGGAGTAAATTAGGGGCTAGAACAATGCCTGCCTCTCCTGCCAGTGATTGTTTTGTTTAGTGGATGGTTTAGTATCTGCTTCGTCCACCCCACCGCCAAGTAGTCTCTGCCAGTTCCTCAGCTTCCCCCCTCCCTGCAGATGTTGGGAACCTGGACTCTGGGAGAGGTAACGGGGGACCAGGTCGAGGCTGCTTGGCCTGGGCTAGTTGACTGGCTAATTGGTTACTCGACTGGGTTGGATCTTCCTTTTCTTTTTCCTTCCTTCCTTCTTTGGTGCTGGACTTGAACCCAGGTTTACTCTACCACTGAGCTCCCTCCTCAGACCCTTTTCTATTTTATTTTGAGACAGGGTCTCACTAAGTTACTGAGGCTGGCCTTGAACTTTCCTCCTGCCTCAGCCTCCCAAGTAGCTGAGATTATAGGCTGTGCCTCCACACTTGGCCTGGGTATTTGTTTGTTTGTTTTAATGGATTCAGAAATTACTTGGGAAGGACTCACCCTGACCTGGGCACTGTTCTGGGTGCTGGGAACAGAGCAGAGATGGTGTCTGGCAGGTGCGTGTGTGTGTGTGTGACCAGCCCCTGCCGCTCACCCCATCAGAGTGTGAGTGCAGCTGCCATTGTCACTGTTGGTGCTTTTTTAAAGTCAGGAATAAGGATGTATTGCTTGCTTGTCAGGTGCCACTTACTGTGCTGACTGCCTCACCAGAGACTTCTCACAGTCTAGGAGGTGTCACTGTCATTCTCTCTGGTACATATTGGGGCTAGAATTTGATCCCAGGTAACCTGTGCAGAGTAGGAGCCTGATTCTGCCTAAATCACCAAGGGGTGGCTGGCTGGGTACTTGGGTCCCCACTGTGTTCATGGCTCTGTCCCTGCTTTTTTCCTTTTTTGGAGATGACAGTGGTTATGATGACCATAGATCCACACTCCTGAACTCAAGTCCCATTTCTGCCTTTCACCTCACTGGGTGACCTTCAGCAGGTAACCTGCTGCTCTGAGCCTCCGTGTTCCCTTCTGTAAACTGGAGAGATCCATGGGGCCGCCTCCTCGGGCGGCTGCCAGGTTCAGGGGAGCCAGGTGTGAGGCCAGAGCTTGCTGCATGCGGCAGCCCTTGCTAGAGGAAGCCCAGGAACCACACCACCAGAGCAGCCTCCAGCCTAGGCTTTTGGCGCCATAAGTGCCACGGTGTGTCCCCTGTTCTGACAGCTGTGCTCTCAGATGGGGCAGGCTCTGGAGCAGCCCAGCCTGGGTTCAGATCCCAGCTCTTCCTCTCATTCTCTCTGTGGACCCTCCTGGACCTTAGTTTCTTCATTGTGAGGGGCCGTAACCTCCCTCAGAGGGTGATTAGAAATCTGGAGCTCAGGGGTTCGTGTTGTGTTCAAGTCATGTGCTCTGCACAGGGCCTGGCTCTTGGCGAACCTGGATCAGGGGCCAGTTATGGTGATGGATGATCACTGCCAGCAGCTGGGTGCCACCCAGGAGAACAAGGCCCAGCAGTGTGGCTGTCCCTTCTCCTCTCCTCCCATCCCCTCCTGTCCCCCCGCTAGAAACCTTCCTGGCCATGGCATTCCCAAGGCCTCCACTGCTGACCCCATCCCCTCTAGTCCAAAATCATCCTCAGGTGAGGACAAGCAGAGCCGGAAACACCCCGGGCCTGGCCCCCCAAGAGCAAGTTGGAAAGAACAGGGCTTTAACAGATGTTCTTTTACAAGGATTCCCTGACTCTGTTTAATCAAGATTGTCAAATATTGATTTAATCTCCAGGCCCAACAGATGTGATGTTAGCAGGTTTCGGTGGCAATTAGCTGGGATTAGTTTGCAAGTCAGACTCCTCCGTGCTGACAAGACGCCATCTCCTACACAGGAGATTTGGCCTGGCCACGGGAGCGATCCTTGTACGGGGACACATTAAATATTTAACCATCAGTCTGGCCCAGGCAGTGGCATGGTGTCAAGAGCAGATCCCAAAGAGGGATCCCAGCAGCCACAATGGGCTCTTGTGTTGCCTACATGATGATTGTAGGCATCACCTACGTGATTGAACTGGGGGTTCAGATCTGTACCCATTTGCCAAAAAAAAAAGTTCCAGTATTAAAATAAGCCATATAGCCACACCAGTGCCTGTGGCTTGATACTGAACTTGACCAGAGCCAGTGAGATCCTTCAAGGGCAGCCTGGAGCAGTAGTAATGCCCCAGTTGAACCTCCCCTGAAGTGGTCACCCCTGTCTCGCCTCTCGGGCCCATGGCCTGGCTCCATCACCTCACCCGGCTCCACAGCATGCTGCAGCTCCTGGGTGGGCCTGGCTGTGCGCGCACACCAGGAAGCATCCTTTTCCAATTGTACATTTCAAAGTCTCATTTGAAGCAAGTGGGATTGAGCCCAGAATTGGAACAAGATGCTTGAGCCATATGTGCTTCCGGGAGGCAGCAACTCCCAGCCCCACTCAGAGGGAGATTCAGAGGGCCACCTCCCATTGCCTCAGACTCTGGGGCTGCTGGGAAGGAGGGGTTTGACCCTCTTGTTCAAGGGGAGCCACCTTGAACTGCTTGGCCCTTGAGTCCAGGGGAATAATAGGTCATTGCAAGGCCACATTTGGTTTGCTCAAAAATATTTTTAATTATTATTACATTATATCACTCTGTGCCAGGGGATTTTTTTTTTTTTTTTTTTTAGAGGTGGAAGGGATTACAGGCTGTGCCGGGGATATTCTAAGTCTCTATATAAGAGTTAAGCCATATTATTATTTTTATTTTACAAATGGGAAAACTGAGACATAGAAAGGCTAAGTCCAGGAAGTTAAGTGCAGAGCTGGGCATTGACCTGGGTAGTCTTTGCTTCTGTCCACTCTGTTGCAGCTGCCACATCAGGAAAAATCTTCAAGTTCTGAGAATAAGTTAGAAAAGCATTGATGGTGTTAACCCATTGATTTTTTTTTTTAATTTCATCTATTTACAAGCCTGTGATCACATGAGGATATAACTTACATGACTTCATCCAAATGAGGGAACAAAATAAAAACATTATAACTTAAGCATCGGGGTGAGTGCGGCCTCTGTTTCACCAGCAGAACATGAACACAAGATGGGGTGTGAACAGGCACAGAGGCTCACACCTGGAATCCCAGCAACTCAGGAATCTGAGACAGGAGGATCTCAAATTTGAGGCCAGCCTGAGCAACTTAGTGAGACCCTGTCTCAGAAATAAAAAGGGCTGGGATGTAGCTCAGTAGTAAAGCACCCCTGATTCAATCCCCTATGTGAGTATCTCTCCAGACCTTGGAGGAATCTGCTTTTTGGAAAGATGTATGTGTTTCAGTCTGCGGGCCTGGAGCAAAGCCAGTGTGGGGACTGGTCCCCAGCCATGGAGCTAGTGAGTCTCCCATTCAGACTGCATTCTAGAAGGGAAGGCTTTTGGGGGATGGTGATTTTAACTCGCCAGAGTTTTCCCTTACATGCTCACTTTTAAAACTAAAAATGAATCCCAGCCCCCAGACATTTTCCCCTTTGCAATTATGAGCAGTTCCTTGCAGTCACAGAGAAAGTTCTGGAAGCTTGCAAAACGCACTTACTAGGTCTCCATCCCCTCTGCACCTTGCCTCTGTCCCTTCTTAAGTGGAGGCCTAGAGTAAATGAGCATAAACCGTCAGGCTGGATTGCCTGGGTTTGAATTGCAGTGTCATCGCTTTCTAGCTGAAAGTAGGCAAGAGTCTGAGCCTCTCTGACCTTCTTTGCATTGGTTTTAAAGTGAGGATGGTGTTGGTCCCTCCTTCTCTGGGCTGTCATGAGAATCAGATGGGTGAGCACATGTAGAGCGCTCTGCATGCTGGCATGCAGCAGGCACTCGCTAGGCATGAGCTACGCTCATTCACTGCGGGCATCTTGCATAAATTACCCATAGCTCTGCCTTGCTTTATTACAGTGCCTTGCACCCCCTAGAATAGAGACCCAGATGGTGCCTCCACTGATAGACATTTGGGCTGCTCACAGTTCTGTGTTACAGCAACGTGAGCCTCCCTATGTCCAGTGTGCGATGGTGTATCTTCCTGAGGGATAGATTCCCAGAGAAAGAAATTGCTGGATTAAAACAAAATACAATGTATACCTCAAATTTGATGCATAATTCCAATTCGTTCTTCCTGTTTCCCCCAGGGGAAAATAAACAGGTCGCTTGGGACCACTGACCTTTGTGGGAGTCTTGCCGGTTGGAATGTAACAGCTGTAAACAGCTGTTCTTGCCCCTGTGCAAACCCTGCCTTACTCTTTGCATGGAAATGAGGGCCCCTCCAGGATGCCAGGGAAGATTTCAATTAGAAACACCAATCCTCGGGCTTTTTGGCATTAAATATGAAAGTGCAGGTTTTCATGACCGTGGTGATGCCCCGCTCATAGCTCCTGGGCAGATGGAACAGAGTCTTTGCTGCAGCCCTTCCTAATGAGATTTCTAAGATTTCCATCCATCTTGGTTCCTGAGGGAGCTCTAAAATGGTGCTGGGTATGTGCGAACTCCCAATAAGGTAGGGAAGACATCAAGAAAAAAAAAAACAGATTCTTAACCTATAGTCACTGAGCTGTTGCTGACTTTCTAGAATTCTGTCCGTGTGAATTGATTTCAGAGAGACTCTCATCACTCGTGTGATCCACAACGCACTCCTTGCAGCTGCCCCCCCTCTTCTCTAAAGTGTGGTGGCCAGACTGTCAGGGTTTGAGGCCCAGCTGCTCCACCTAACAGCTGCCTGACTTGGCCACGTCCCCTTCTTCATCTGTGAGGTAGGATGGTGGTCGTCCCTGTGGTGTGGGGTGGTGCGCACACACGAGTCAGCACACGCTGGTGTGTTCCCTGAGCCTAGCACACAGAGAGCTTGTCAGCGTCGGCTTGTCAGGGCTGTCATTGCTGCTGTTATTCTCCCAGCCTGACCCGTGTGCAAGGACAAGGTTAGGTGGGCACTATCCAGAGTCCAGGGAGCACAAAAGATGCCCAGAAGCTTAAAAATCCAGCAGACCAAGTTCAGTACACCTGTGGGAACTCAACAGTGGGAGGGAGGAATCAGCTTGGGGTATGGAAGGACAAGGACCAGCAGAATGACAGTCAGTGGGCAGCCTGGGGGGTCAAGGGGTGGGGAGTGTGAACAAGGCTCCCTGGAACAGTGCTCCCCTGAAATACCTCCAGCAAAGATTGCCAGGGCCCTTCATACCAGTAACGTCACCATGCACAATGTCTTACCATAATGTCACCTCTTAGCAGCCTCCAGCCTGGTTGACCACTGATACCACAGCTACTGCCCAGGCTCTGTCACACCTGCTGTCCTGCCTCCCTGCTGCGGATCCTGCTCCAACTCACGTCTTGGCTCTCCTCTCCCGGCCACCCTCTCACATTTACAGTTTCCAGGACTTGGTGTCAGGCCCTCGTAGCTTTGCTCTCTCTTCATTGTGTGTCCTAAGTGCTGGCTGTTCTAGGATCAGCTACAGAGATTTTTAAGAGACCCTTGGCCCTGGGTCCCATCCAAGAACAGCTGACACAAAATCTCTGGGGATAGGATGTGGACAGACACCTATATTTTTTAAAAGCTCCTTTGGTGCCTCTGAGGTAGAGCTGGGGGCAAGAACCACTGCGTGCCCAACGGCGCCTGGATGGTGGAATATACCGTGCCTGCTTTCCTGCCCGTTCACAGCGGCGGTGCTCATGTGCACATCCAGCGCAAGGTAGATAGTGCTATGATTTAGATCTGGAATGTTTTCCAGAGTCTCATATGCTTAAGTCTTGATCACCAGCCTGTGGCATTGTTGGGAGGTGATGGAACCTTTAAGAGGTGGGGTCTGGGGGCTAGGGATGTGGCTCAAGCGGTAGTGCGCTCACCTGGCATGCATGCAGCCCGGGTTCAATCCTTAGCACCACATACAAAGATGTGTCTGCCGAAAACTGAAAAATAAATATTAAAAAAAAAAAATTCTCTATCTCTCTCTCCCTCTCCCCCCTCTCTCTCTTAAAAAAAAAAAAAAAGAGGTGGAGTCTGGTACAAGGAAGATAGGTCATGGGATGTGTCTTGAAGGAGATATTGAGACCTGCCCCCTCCTTCCTCCCTCTGTCTCTGTTTCCCTGCCACCATGAGGTTCCCGCCACATATCCGCTGCCTGATGCTCTGCCTCACCACCAACCCAGCAACAGATCCAAGCAGCTGCGGACAGAAATCTCTGAAACAGTGAACCAGAATATTCCTTTCTTCCTTTTGTGTATCTCAGGTATTTGGTCACAGTGGCAGAAAGCTGACTAATATAAGTGCCCTGCCCTCAGCAGATCAGTGAGCCTTGCCCACCCCATCTCAAATCATCTGTCTGATTTCCCTGGCATCTCTTCATCTGCTTGAGCTGTATCTTTGGCACCTACAATAGTGGTACAGAGGAGGCACTTAATACTTAACAAATCTAAAGTTCTAAGAAAAGGACCTGGCTCATAGAAGGACTGCATTCATGGTAGCTGCTGTTATAGGTGATGTTTGTGAGTCTGTGTGTATTATTTTTCTGTATAACTAAAATGTTCCTTGGTGGGCAGTGGAATAGAGCTGGCTTTATGTCCACCTTGATGTGGAGACTCCAGTGATGACTGCAGCCCCCAGATTCTAACTTAGCTCCGTTTACTGATGATGCTTGCCTCCTGGTAACAGAGTGGCTGCAGTGATTACATCCTTCACATCTTTTCAGAGTGAGAAGGAAAAGCACAGTCTTCAACTCCAGCCTCCCTGGCAAAACATCACCACTGGTTCCGACTGGCTCGCGTAGTTTGTTCCTGAGCCAGGCTTCCCTTATCTCTAGCATGTTGGGTGGCATTTGGAGAGAGCAGATTTTCAAAGGGAACTCTGTTGGGAAAGGAGTCAAGGAGGCCATGGAAGCAAACCATAAATGTCCACCATTGGAAGACTCATGTTCTCCCCTTCCGCTCTGCCCCTGAGGCTCCAGCAGACTTCATCCACAGAGCAGGACCTGCTGGAGCAAGGGCACCAAGGCTGCAGTGCTTGTCTGCTGTTCCAGCCTCCAGAGTTTGAGGGCCCACTAAAGTGGGGCTGCTTTCTCAGCTTAGAGCTCTCCAGGTCTGTGCAGGCCCAGCAGCCCAGGAGGCTAAGACAGAAGATTCATTCACAAGTTCAAGGCCAACTTTGGCAACTTAGCAGCACCCTCAAAATAAAAAATAAAAAAGGCTGAAGATACAGCTTAGCAGTAGAGTGCCCCTGGGTGCAGTCCCAGTACTGTAAAGAATTTTTTAAAAATAAGCCCTAATCTGGGAGTCCAAACAACCACTGATTGCCTGCTGTGCTAACAGACCCTGGTTAAGTCCCCGCTGGTCTGCAGGTAGTCGATGTGATCACAGATTATAGCTGTCCCAGCTTCCTTTGCAACTGGAGGGGCTGTGGGCCACATTCTGACCAGTGAACCTGAAAGTGCTGAGGTCAGCCTGCTATGATGGTGCACACCTGTAATCCTAGCTACTCAGGAGGCTGAGGCAGGAGGATCACAAGTTCAAGGCCAGCCTGGGCCACTTAGTAAGACACTGTATCAATACAAAGTGCTGGGAATGCAGTTCAGTGATACAGTATTTGCTTTGCCTGTGCAAGACCCTGGTTTCCCTCTCCTCCCCACCCCTTGCAAAAAAGGGGAAGAAGAAGTAGGAGGTGAGAGATCAGGGGCTGTTCAAGGTCAGGGAAAGATTCTCCTTCCTCCTCCTGGTCAGTCAGATAAGAAGGGCGCTCTTAGACCATCCCTGTGTGTCCCCTTGCCAGTGGTTCATTGAGAAGTGTGGCCGTGAGGCAACAAGACAAAATCGGTTAGCCAGCAGCACTCTCAGGGGCAGAAAGGAAAGAGTGCCTTTGCCTGTTGGCCACACCAAGCCTGGAGCCCGTATCTGACCTCCAGCGGGCTACATGTTTGCATTGCCCAACCGCCACTGACTGCTGCGACTTGCCACCAACTGTACCCTGGCTGACTCTCCACCACTGCCACTTGCTTCTAGCTTTGCTGCTGTCTCCAAGGCCACCCTGCTATTTCCCACCCGCCCTCCTTGCACACAACCCTGAGCTAGCCAGGCTCCTTAGAGGCCAGGAGGTCCCAGGAGCAACCCTAGAGAACAGTTAAGTGCCAGCGAGCACTGGAGGGAAGGAACCTGGATCCCCAGCAAAACTCACACCATGCAAAAGCTCTTGTGAACCTTGCACAGAGCTCACAAGAGGACACTGAGCCCATTCATTCTGTCCACCCACCTGTAACTCCATAATTGGGGTAAGAGCTCATACCAAAGATGCACCAAAGAATGGTAATGGAGGTGGCACGCCCTTGTCTGAAATGCTTGGGACCTGATGTGTTTTCGGATTTGGGATTTTTCAGATTGTGGAATATTGTATATGCATGATAATAAGATGTCTTGGGGGTGGGACCCATTTCACAGGGTGAAATGCATGTATGTTTTATACACACCTTGCTCACATAGCTGGAAGGTAATTTGATGGAGTATTTCAGTTGGCTCCTGAATTCAGGTGTGAAAATTTTCCATTTGTGGAGCATTTTGAGGGATTCTAGATTTTCATATTAGGGACAATCAGCTTGTGATAACTCGTGACAGTGAGGTACTTTACAGATTGAAACTGGCTCCATGGCACTCTGGAGTTTGAGCCCAGGGGTCTGGTTCCTGTGTGCAGGTTACTCTCCTCTCATAATAGGGGCTCCCTGTGAGAAAGATCAGTTGTGTTTAGGAAGGGGAGTGCTACATCAGACAGCTGACAAGCGACTAGTGTGCACAGTCCCAGAATTCCGGACGCTATGGGTGCCACTCACTCTTAGAACGTCACAGGGAGTTGGATGCGGTGGCACACCTCTGTAATCCCACTGGCTCAGGAGGCTGAGGCATGAAGATCATAAGTTCAAAACCAGCCTCAGCAACTTAGCGAGTTGCTAAACAACTCAGTGACACCCTGACTCTAAGCAAAATACAAAAAAGGGTTGGGGGTGTGGCTCAGTGGTTGAGTGCCCCCGAGTTCGATCCTGGTACCAAAAAAAAAGTCACAGGGAGAATGAGCTGCACCTGCTCATGGAAGGGATTTATCAAAGAGACCAGGGTCTGCTAGAACATCTGTATGTGGTCATAGAAGGCGCAAGCGGATTGAGGGTTTCTGAAACCAAATGCCATCAGTAGAGCCCGTCTGTGTGCGGCAGCAAGTCAAGGTCACATCTGGACCACTGGATTTTCCACCCAGGCCAAGTGTAGCTCTGAGCCTCCCTCTGCAGCATGCTAGGCTGACCAGGTGGGGCCACATGCAAGGTGGGCAGCTGATCTGTGCAGTGCCCTTGCCCTCGGCAGGCCAGCCGCCCCTACGGAGTGGGGCTGGGCTCAAGCCTCCTAGCAAGCTCCCTGCTGCTCTGGAGCTGACTGGTTAGTGGTAGAGGCAACAGATAATGAGATGAACCAAAAAAGAAAACAGCATTTGATTTTTCTCTGGCAAAGCTGTAGCCCCAGTCACTGGAGGTTGCAGAACCAGCAGCAGCTGCCTGACCCCGCCCACAGCATACTTTGTGGACCCTCATTATTCTTTTGATCAGTAATGTTCTTAAAAAGTATTCAATTATTGACCAGAAATACATGCAAAAGAAATTGGAAAGCAGCCAATGATGTCCAGTGAAAAAAGTAAGACCCTACCTCCCCTTTTTGCGACACACATTTAGGTACTGGGTACACAATGGTGGCTCACATTCACAGGGGGTGGAAGGCCAGTAAATGGATAAGAGAAATAAGCAAATATGTTCATAAGGAAAGCAAAGGGAAAAAGTGAAACTGAGGAGGGCGTGGGAATGAGGGGACAGACACACAGTTCTCACCAGAGGCAACTACTGTTAGTACTTTCTTTTCTTTTGTACTGGGGATGGAGCTCGGGACCTCCTGCATGCGAGGCAGGCACTCTACCACTGAGAGCTTATTGTCTAAACAGTGTCTCACTAAGTTGTAGGGGCTGGCCTTGAACTCCCCATCCTCCTGCCTCAGCCTCCAGACCGCTAGAATTTACAGGCATGCACATTGGTGCCCAGCTCAAAAATCCTTCTAGAAATCTATGCATGGTAGTTTATTGATATCGTTGTCATTATTTGTTTTGCTTTTCAACTTGGGTGATGTTGAATACATTTCTAGATCTCTGATTTCTCTTTAAAAATCGGTGATTTGGCATCCTTATTCCTGAAAGGTGCAGTTGGAAGAAGCCGAGGCCCACTGGTTTCTTGGCAAATGGTTCACCATGGGCTTTTCCTGGCCTCTCTGTCTCCCTCAAGTAATCTGACCCTGTGGGTTCCCCTACTTCCACCCCTTTTCTGGCCTGTCTCCTGTATTGCCTTCCTAGGTATCTTCAGGAATGTTCCTGGACTCATGGGACACCAGCAAGAGGGGTGTCCCGCCCTCCCCTCACCTTTGGTCCTCAATTCCTCGGAGGCTGTGGTCCTCCTCGCTGTTTTGTCCCATGAATCTGCTCATGCGTCCCTCTTGGCTCCTCTCGTTGGTTCACCGTTACCCCTGGACACCCCCCCCCACCTCGCGTGGTAAGCAGCAGTGGTTGTTGGCCAGGATGGTCATGTTGTCCTCTAGATTCCAAAGGACAGAAAAGTTATTGGTTATTTTGAGCTAGTGCCCACCCTTCCCAGCACCCTCCTGCCAGTTGTGTTGGCAGGTGGAAGGGGCAAGGCTGCCAGGGAAGCCAACAGGCTCAGCCTCAGATGGTGAGCCACTTACCCTTGCTCTCCAGAGGGTCCAGAGGGGCGTTTCATCTTCTACAAGTTCAAAGTAAAGACAAAGAGGTGGCCCTGCGCAGTGGTTCACACTGTGGAGAGAAGCGAGAACTCCCTCCCAGAGGCCTGCAGGCCGGCATGTGCCTAACCCCACATTAGGCAGAGGCCACCTCTTCACTCATTCATACAAGAACAGTGACCAGGTGACCTGGATGCCAGTCTGGGTGCAGGGGATCCCTCCGTGAACGGCACAGACAACCCTGCTGTGCTGGAGCTGGCGTTAGCGGTGGAGATAGTGAGCAGATAAAGCACAAAATAGTTTTGGCTTTTGACAACTGCTAAGAAAAGCAGAGAGAAAGCTGTGGGTGGTAAAAAGGCTTCAAGGAGGCTTCTCTGTCTGCACCAAGTGGTTCGGGAAGTCTTCATTGAAGAGTTGCCATCACAGGAAGGAGCCAGCCTGGTGGAAACTAAGGAAAGATCCCCAGAAATCCTGGATTTGTGTGTCAGAGGAACAGAAAAGACCAGCGTGGTGGGGGCTGAGTCAGAGATGGGGAGAAATGTCAGGGTGACTGGCGAGGGCCAGATCCTGCGGGCTGTGGGCCAGGGAGAGGAGTGTAGATTTCATCTTAGTGCAGTGAGGAGTCGCCAGGGAGATCTTAGCAAAGCAGCAGTGGGATCCACCTTACTGGGAGGCTCATACTGCCTGTTAATCTCCGAGTTCATGCTGCGGTTTCCCTCCCCAGCTCCAGGGGCTTGTCTTCTGGTGACTAGTCCACCCCTTTCACTTCCTTTCTGGCCGCGTGGCCAGTGGGGCGGACTGCAGAGCAGATGGACAGTAGTCTGCCCTCTACATGCCATCGCCAGTTCACAGGAAATACAGGGGAACAGGAACATGTTAAGTAGCACCGCAGAGATCCCAAAAGTGAAATTACACAGGACAAGTGACCCCGTTCCTTCAATCAGTAAACAGCATCAGAATAGAGGAAGGCGGCTGCTTAGAGCGGAGGAGACAAGAGAAACATCTGCCAAGAGAGCAGAGTACAGATCTTGTTTGCATCCTCATCTGAACAAACCAGCGCAACAAAAGACACTATGGGGTGGGGAGCATCTAATGCTCACAGAGTTGCAAGATAATAAAGAATCTTTGTTAACTTACACGGATATGATAGTGCTTATCTTGGTTATTTTTTTAAGACCTTTCCACTAGAGAGATAAGCTAAAGTATTTATGGGTGAAATGACCCGGTGTCTGAGATTAAAATATTGTTGGGGCTGGGGGCATAACTCAGCTGGAGAGCACTTGCCTAGTTTGTACAAGTCCCTGGGTTCTCTCCCCACTACTGAAAAATAAAATAAAACAAAATATTGTCAAAAACAAATCAAGATTGGCTGGGCAAACAGATAAAAGAAGTGGCAAAGAGCTAATGGTTGTCAGAACTGGCGGGTGGCTCATTATGATCTTCTCTCTGCTTTTGAGTGTGATTGAAAATGTCCATAATAATTTTTTTTAAGTGAGTGAAGGTGTCAAAAAGAAAAAAGAAAAGCCACATTCCCTTTCTGTGGGAGCAGTAGCATGTTCAAGACTCTCACATCTTCCTTTTCTCCCCTTCCAGCATGGCAGGAAGGACACCCTTGCCGCCCGCCGGCCCTTGCCCACAGCTGCTGCTTGCTCTGCCCTGCTGAGCCACTCTGCCTGGAGCCCCTGGGACAGCACCTGCCTCCTGAAGTTGTCCTGGCTCAGCTGTCCACAGCGATGGTGGAGAGCTGGACTCCACAGACTCACAACCTTTGCGTCAGGTTTCAGGGGCCAGCATCCTTCATCCTGGGACTGGCGGCCCTGAACAATGGCTGAAAGCCAGGGGACCCCATAGAGTTGCACCACAGCTTCCTGGGGCCCACAGCATTCCAGTGCCCGTGGACTATGACCACCTATCGGCCCCTTCCCAGTGATGGCGTGGACCTGGCAGCTGGCTGTGGGGCCAGGGGCTCCGATGTCCTCCCTGGGCCACACACAGGGGACTACACTCCCATGGGATTCTGGGCCCAGAATGGCAGCATGTCTCAGCCTCTTGGTGAGAGCCCAGCCACCGCCACCACCCGCCCCAGCCCCACCACCCCTGCAATGCCCAAGATGGGTGTTCGTGCGCGAGTGGCGGACTGGCCACCCAAGCGAGAGGCCCTGAGAGAGCAGAGCAACCCAAGCCCCTCACAGGACACAGAAGTCACAAAGGCCACCAAGGTGGCCCATTCCATGAGGAGCATACAGAATGGACAGCCCCCTGCCAGCACCTCAGCTTCCTCAGGGTCCAAAGCCTTCCACCGACTCTCCAGGAGAAGGTCCAAAGATGTGGAATTCCAGGATGGGTGGCCCCGGTCCCCCGGCAGGGCCTTCCTCCCTCTGCGACACCGCAGCAGTAGCGAGATCACCCTCAGTGAGTGTGATGTGGAGGACCCCGGGGAGCCTCGGGGGGGCCGGCACACAGGGGCCCTGCCCCTCTTCCGAGAATACGGCAGCACCTCCTCCATCGACGTGCAGGGCGTGCCCGAGCAGAGCTTCTTCGACATCCTCAATGAGTTCCGCAGCGAGCAGCCCGAGGCCCGGGGCGCCCAGACCCTCAGCGAGCTGCTGCGGGCGGACCCTGGCCCTCATCTCTCAGGGGGCGGCTGTGGAGCCAAGGGGGACCCCCGCAACGGGCAGCCCTCCAAAGACAGTCTCCTCCTGCAGCCTCTGAAGGAGAAGGAGAAGACCCGGAAGAAGCCCGTGCGGGGCCTGGGCAGTGGCGACACAGTGGACTCGTCCATCTTCCGGAAGCTGAGAAGCAGTAAAGCTGACGGGGAAGCCGGGCGGCCCCTCGGGGAGGCCGAGGAGGGCCGGAGTCCCCCAGAAGCAAGCAGGCCGTGGGTCTGCCAGAAGAGCTTTGCCCACTTCGACGTGCAGAGCATGCTGTTCGACCTCAACGAGGCGGCCGCCAACCGGGCGACCGTGGCCCAGCGGCGGAACACCACCACCGGGGCCTCCGCCGCCTCCGCCATGGCCTCCGTCACAGCATCGCGGGCCCACAGCCTCGGGGGCCTGGACCCAGCCTTCACCAGCACAGAGGACCTGAACTGCAAAGAGAACCTAGAGCAGGACCTTGGGGACAACAACAGCAACGACCTGCTGCTCAGCTGCCCGCATTTCCGCAACGAGATCGGAGGGGAGTGCGAGCGCAACGTGAGCTTCTCCCGGGCCTCCGTGGGCTCCCCGGGCGGGGCAGAAGGCCACCTGGTGGAGCCCACCCTAAGCACCTACCGCACCAATGCCAGCATCTCAGTGCTGGAGGTGCCCAAGGAACAGCAGAGGACACAGAGTCGGCCCCGGCAGTACAGCATCGAGCACGTGGACCTGGGTGCCCGCTACTACCAGGACTACTTTGTGGGCAAAGGTGACCTGGGGGGCGAGTGGGTGGGCCTGCCCCGCCTCATCTCTGAGACCTGCTGCACTCGCATTCACTCTGAGCCAGGCCCTGCTCCCAGCTCCCAGGATGCTGTGGAAATGGGATCTACGAGCGGGAGGGCGCTAGGGATTCAGGGAGCCCCGAGTCTGAGGCTGGGTTGGCACTCCATAAACCCAGAGCCATGGGAACTGTAGATGCCCAGTCATCCAGCAAACATGGGCTTGGTACAGCTATGAGCCTGGGGTGTATCTCATGTCAGTTGAGATAGGTAAAGGGTTGGAGGGTGCCATGTGCCACTGAGAAGAGTAACGCAGAGAAGAGGGAGATGTGTGCCAGTCAGGCAGGGCCTCTTCAGAGGTGCCATATAGGTCCTGGGTGGAAGGAGGGAGAGGTGTGCAGCTGGGAAACAGCAAGTACGAGAGTCCTAGAACACTGGAAGAATAGGGGGGAGGCCAGCATGCTGGGACAGTGACTCAGGCAGAGTGGTGACAAGGACAAATCAAGTGGGATTCTTGTGAGCTGTGGTGAAGATTCATTGATTCATTTCTATCCTAAGATGCAGACACTTAGGTGGACTCTGAACACAGGAGGGTCCTAATCTGATTTGTGCTCCTGGCCCGGTTCTGGCTGTGTTGGGTTGGGAGAGGAACCAGGAGACCAGGGCCAGGCTCTGGAGTGGTTGCGAGGAGGAGATGGTGCACAAGCTCAGGATGGGAGCCCCGGCGTGAGAAGCATCTCATGGACGGGTTCTGGGTCCATTTTGAAGGTGAGGCAGTTGAAGTGTGGGTACCACCAGGGAGAGAGGGGCTTTGTGCAGCATCTGTGCTAAGGGATACTCCCTGAAGGCAGCACAGCAAAGTGCAGAGACCACAGGCCCAGGCAGGAAATGTGCAGAAGGGACCCTGTTAAGCAGGCCATAGGCAGCTCCAGCTCAGCTCCTGCGATTATTGTCCTGCGAGGAAGGCGGACACACCTAGTGTTGCCAGCAGTTGTAATTTTGCAAGATTCTCCTGAAATTCCAATTGTTTAATGAAGACTTTCCTATTTATATTTTTATTTTTTGGTACTGGGGATTGAACCCAGGGGCACTTTACCACTGAGCTACATCCCCAGCTCTTTTTATTTTTCATTCTGAAACAGGGTGATTGTTGGCTGGCCCTCCATAAACCCAGAGCTACAGGAGACTGTAGATGCCCAGTTATTCAGCAAACATGGGCTTGGTACAGCTATAGCCTGGGGGTGTAGGGTTGACCAGTACTCCCATCTTGATCTTGTGTACCATCTCCTCCTCTCAACCACTCCAGAGCCTCCTCCCTGGTTTCCTTGTTCCTCTTCCAACCCAACAATAGGCTAAGTTGCTTAGGGCCTCGTTAAGTTGCTGAGGCTAGCCTCAAATTTGCCATCCTCCTGCCTCAACCTCCTACGCTGCTGGGATGACAGCCATGCTTCACCATGCCCAGCTGACTCCTAATTTTTAAGTTCTGGCAGCTGTATTGAGAATAGCTTATAACTGGTCAGAACTAGTTGAAACAATATAAAAAAGGCCAATATATTTTCTCATATAAAGAAGGCCAGTGATCACCAAGACTTGTATGGTTACTCTTTAGCACCAGTGCAATGCCAGACTTAGTATATGGCCTCCACCCCTCATAGTGCCTGCCCCAAGGCCAAGGTGTCTGCTGAAGGTCCAGCCACCACATCCATTTCCAGGCCGGCAAAAAGAAAGGGAAAGAATATAAAGGCAGATCTCATGTGAAATCAGGCCCCTTTGAAGAGATTTCTCAGAAACTCAATGCAGCTGTTTGTGTTTATTCGCCACTCCTGTCTGGAAAGAGGCTGGAAGTGTAGATTTTTAGCTAGGCAAAGTCTCTCTTCTCATCCTCCAAGAATAGAGGGTTTATTTTATTTTTTATCTTAAAGAAGGGAGGGGGTAATGGATAATGGATAGGCAGCTAGTACTCTGCAGCCAATGATTTAAATTTTTTTTTAAAAAAAGCAGTGTCCCAGCAAACATAACAGGTGTCAACCAGGTCATCCCGTAGGGCTCAGGGTGCACCCGGAGTTCCAGCCTGGAGTGAGGCAGCCCTGGGTTTCGGGGTGTGTTCCACAGCTTACGAGCTGTGCAATACGTTTCCCCCTCAAACCATCTGCATGTGAGGAGCGGAGCTGATCCTACTAGGATCTCGTGCCCAGACCAAAATAACACCAAGATTGAAAATAAGAGGATGAAAAAAGAAGTTCCAGACGGTTGCTGATCAAGAGAAAGAAAGCTGATGAGGCAGCATCAGTGCCACACAGAATGGATTTGAGGCTAAAAGTACCATTTAGAGGAACAGGGGGTGGGACTGTGGGGGGGAGGCATTTATATTCATTTTTAAATTCACCAAAGATCTGGAAGCTGGGAACCTGGCAGCCTGGTTTAGGGCTGGGGAAATAAACTGAGAAGGCCGCATGCAGACAGACAGACCCGCAGTGGGCACTCAGTGAACACTGCTAATGACTGAGTCATTTATGAGCTTCCTGGGCTCCAAAGAGCCAGGAGCAGCGGCACACGCCTGTAATCCCAAGGACTTGGGAGGCTGAGGCAGGAGGATCTCAAGTTCCAGGACAGCCACTCACAGGGCCCTTTTTCTGGCAACAGTGGATGCTGACTTTGTGGAGCTGAGACCACAAGCAGGAGACTCGGGGAAGAACTGTCCCCTGAAACAGTTATAAGATAGACAGTGGCAAGTTTTAGGGACAAGGAGAGACGGCTGTCATTGAGCAGAAAGAGCTAGAGACCTGCTCCATGACTTGCCGAAAGCTCTGTCACCTAAGGGAAATGAGCAGGGTTTAAAGAACCACGGTCAGGTAGAGGTGCTGCTTAGGGTCCAGAAGAAGCATCACGCACGCCCTGGGTGGTGCTAGCCAATGCTTCAGTCATGTGGTTACTGAGTGTCCAGCGTGGACAGAGCCTGTCACCTCACTTACTCCTCACAGCTGTTCTTAAACCCATCTTATGCTGAGAAGGCTGTTGAGCAGCTTGGCCTGGGCCATGTATCTTATCCCTCCCCAGATTTGGGCCAGCGGGAGGCTCTCTGGACTGGTCGTAATCATTTCGCCAGGGCTGGCCGGACCATGGGCAAATGCAAGATTAATCACAGTGGTGCTGGGTGTGTCACACTCCATGTGCTAAGCATTTGACATTTATAGCCTCATTTCACCTCACATGGGCTCTCTGAACTGTGGGTAGCATCAGGGCCCCCGTTTCTCAGATGAGAGCACCAGAGGTTCAGGAAAGGTCTATGGTTAGAGCAGAGTTGGTGCAGAAAGCTGGGCTTTTACTTCTGGTTTCTCTATTGAGCAGGGCCCCGGGGCTGTGATGAAGCAGGAAATCTGGGTGACCAGGGTCCCGCCCCTCCCCCACCCTCCCATCAGCAGGGAACTCTCTTCCCACCAGCTGACCCTGCTCACCTGCTCTTCCTACTCAGAGCATGCCAATTACTTTGGGGTGGACGAGAAGCTGGGACCAGTGGCCGTGAGCATCAAGCGGGAGAAGCTGGAAGACCACAAGGACCACGGACCTCAGTACCAGTACAGGATCATCTTCCGGACCCGAGAGGTAGGTCCCATCGTCATTGTTGTTGTTTTCTAAATCCTGATGAGTAAACTCCTCGTGTCTGTGCGCCCCGAGCCAGGCTCTGGGGTCAGGCACTCCTGCTTTAGCTTCCATCAACCTCTGGCAGCCCCAGGAGAGCGGTCCTGTTGGCCTCTCATTGAACAAAGGAGGAAACTAAGACTCAGAGCTGACTTGGATAGAATCAGAGAAAAGCCACCAGGTTTAGATTGAACCCAGTGGTGTGATCCAGAGTCCCACTGCGGATTGCGGTCTCTTTGCAAGAGATTAACTCTAGTTAGCATAAAAATAAAGGGGGGAGGTGAGGGATCATCTCAGGATATGAGGTGTCCCCCATGTTGGAAAGAATAAGGCAGCAAGCCCCAGGCCCTGCAGGAATTGGAGGGTCTCAACAGGCCCTGCTCTTGTGCTTGTTAGCTCAGAACACCCCCAGCTGCGTCCTTCCATTCCGAGCAGAGAATTCCATTGTCCAGCTGGGCCAGAGATTCCCCCAGATTAAAGATTAGCTGCAGCTAGGGAAGGAAGCCTGGAGAGGGCACCTTGCTCTAGTGTGAGTCTAAATTATGACAAAAAATTTATTTCTTACTGATTTAAGACAAGACGATTAACAGATTTGCGTAACTACAAATCCAGGGTAGGGCCAGCTTCAGGTTTGGCTGGACTCAGACTCCAGCAAAGTCTCCAGAGTTCACCTCCTCAGCTCTCAGCTCAGCATGGCTCTGCCTCCTTTAGCATTGCTAGTGTCATTTTCTCCTGCCACCAACAAGCTGTCTCCATGTGATTGGAAAAAGGAGACCAGCTGCTTGGATCTTCTGTAACTTCCCATCAAGAAGGAAGGACTCTTATCTGCTGCATCTCTGGCTGTGGGTGGATCACAAGCTTCCCCGGGGCGGGCAGTCACTGTGGTCAAGGGTGATGGAGGAAACTGACTACCTGTGGGGTTGTGCTCCACCTGGGGCCAGGCCAAGGGCACTGATTGGTGGTTCCCTCTTCTCTGGGAGCCACCCAGAGGAGGCAGGGCAGATCCTCAGCAAAAAGCAGGTCAGGGAGGCAACAATGATAGAGACTCCCAAAAGGCTCGAGTAGGAGGACCTTTACAGAAAATGGACAGTCATCAGGCAGGCCACCCAAATTGGGTCTCCCTCAGCCCTGCATCCCCAGCCCTGTGGGCCTGGGCTTGGCTTAAGGGTGGGAGCTCACTAGGTGGCCGCCGCCAAGGATTTTTAGTTTGGGGCCAACCTAGCATTGGACTTCATCCAGGCTGGCAGATGCCGCACCAAGGGTCCTTGCCCCATCCCCTGACGCAGACGTTCACAGAGGCTTTGTGGCAGCTGGAAGTGGGCCCCAAAACCATATGTCCAGGCTGCAGGTGGTCCCCAGCCCCCTCTTCCCTCTGCTCACCTTTCTGGCCAAATGAGCACTTCTTCAGAATGCAAGGTGACAGTTCACACAGTATCAGACTGCGTTAGGACGTGTGGACACTGCTGGGTGAAATGATAGCCACACTCATGAAGTGATACGAGCTACAGTTGTCGTTGTCACCGCACACTGCTCTACGCTTGAGTCCAGCGTTGTTCGTGTCATTGATATGTATTTACTCATCTCACAGTCCTGTGACGAAGGTACCCTTGTCCTCATGTATATGACAGAACAGACTCAGTGCAGTTAGGGACTTGCCCAAAGCATCCTCCAGTTAAGTGACAGGGCCAGGTGTTGTCTGTGCTCTGTCCACTTCTGGGCTGCCCCTGGAGTCCCCTGACTGCCTAGACTACACGTTAGGCCCATTCGTGAGTCATGAACTCAGCCAACTTGGTGCCAGCATTTTTGTTTTTAATGAAAGAATATGTGGAGCGGGTGTTTTAAATGCCGGTGCTCACAGGTACTGTAGCCTCCGTGCGTCCATGCTGGGTCAGCTTGGGATCTTCCTGCTGGACTTCCTATTCAGTAATTGGAAACTGGCTCCATGCTTTTCCCGGCTGTGCATGCTTCTTTCCACTTCCCACCCCCAGCACCCACCAAACCAGTCTCCAGAGGCTCCAGTCCACCCCATGCTGGGCACAGGGACTCTCAAGTCTCATGGTCATTGGGCCAGGATTCATCCATCCCCCTGTCAGCCCTCCCTGGGCTTGAGGGTACAGCAGTGAATGAGCAGCAGAGAGGTGCAGCAATGTGCTTCTGTGACAGAGACAGACCTGGCAGAACATTCTAGGTAAAGGGAACAGGCAGGTAAAGGTCCTGAGGCAGGTACATGCTTGCTGTACAGAATCCTGGTCTGTGAATTCTGGTTCTCACCTGTAGCTCTAGAACAATAGGCCTATGGCTTCCTTTCTCAGAGCCTCAGATTCCCTCTTGGCAATCCTAGGCTCACAGAACCTGTGTGGACTCAGTGACATGTACACATAAATCAGGCAGTGCTGGGTCTCAGCCTGCTGTCCCCTTGTCCTTCAATCGTGTGGGCTGGCCTGCCCTGAGGCTCATACCCACAAGCAGGCCCTTCTCTGTCTTCACACACACAGGCCATACGCGGACTCATCCAGGCCCAGCCCTGGCAGAGCCTCCTGGTCAGACCTGAGACCCTCATCATCTGGAGTTGATGGGAGGGCAGTGGCCTCAAGGTTTGCCTCACTCCTTCCTAAGGCCCTTCCCCTCGTGGAGGCAGAGCAGAAAATAAAGGAGCCCAAAGACGGTAGCAGTAGTGACAACTAATAATTACAGCACATGTTACCAGCAGGCATCGACCCATCCTTCCTCCACTGCACCATGATGGCGGGTAGAGGGCATCCATCCCATTATTATGTCCATTCCAAAGAAAAGGACATTGGATCTCAGACAGAAAATCATTTGTCAAATCCACCAGCAGCAGAACCAGGACATGGCCCAAGGCTGCCCTGCTCCTGAGCCCATCGCCACCACCTATAGTACCTTTTGGATTAAGTTTGGATTCTGGCTCAGGGATCACACATCCCTGGGGTCAGTGTCTGGTGCTGTCCCTCCCTAACGAGGGCTGGTGGCTTTTCCTTTGTGTGCCTTAATTTCTTCATCTGTAAGATGGGCTGTGAGCTGTGCCTGGGCAGATACAAGGTGCTCTCAGGCTGGTCCCCATGAAGTGACAGCAGAGACTGCAGGGCAGCAAGAGCTCTGCTTGCTGGGTGCCATGTGACTGACAGGACGGATGGCTGTCCCTGTTGGGAGTGTGGGTTCCACCTCATGGACAGTCAGGGCTCCATCCTGTCCACACGCGTGTGCCCCTGGCTCTGGTTAACCAGGGTATGGGGTCCAGGCTCCCTTCCAGGTCAGCCGGCTGGCCTGCCCCAGATGGCCACCCCCAGCCGCCAAGCAGACAGTCCCGAGTGGGCCTGCGTCTCCTAGCAGATGGGATGTGAGCCTTGGCGGTGCCAAGCTCCCCACGGAGGCGGAGCAGACTGGGAGCTGGGCCCTGGCACCACATGCCCAGATGCCAGCTCCCAATGAGCCTGGACAGGACGAGGCTGGCCAGGGCTGCCCTGTCCCAAGCCTCCTTGCTGGCACTGGCTCAGCTAGAACACGAGGCACCCCAGCCACCCGGGCTGCCTGGCCCACTGGGCCCAGTGGGCTCTCTTTAGCTTGCCAAAGGTAAGCTTTTGATGGGCCTTCGTTTTGACAGGAATAGAAGTTTGGGTTTGTATTTTCTTCATCACTTTTTCTTTTTTATTAATAATGTACAAAACCTCGTTGTTAATAATTTAAACAGTACACAGTATGCAAAGTAGAAAGGGGAACATGTTAGTAAGTGAAGAAAGCCATGCCCCGGTGTCTAGAGGGACCCTATCCGTGTTCAGCAGGTGCATCTGAGTGTGTACGTGTGTGCAGGTGTGCATGTGTGCATGTGAGCTTAACTAAAAAATCCCAAAAGCATACTGTTAAGCAGGAGGAGAGCAAACTGGAGTTTCCTCTTGAGGCTGAAGCATTTCTTGAGTGTCTGTGTGACTTTGTGCGTCTACGTTTGGCATGTCTGCATGTAGTAATGGCTGACACATTTGCACTCTTGCTGTGTTCCAGATATAGTGCTGAGCAGTACACGTGAGCTTTCATTTTGAATCTTTGCAGTTCTCTGAAGTAGGCATTCTCATCCCCGTTTTGTTAATGAGGAAATGGACAGAGAGAAATTAAGCTACTAGTTCAGAGTCACAGAGCAAGGGAGGGGCACTTGAAGGTTATAGCCACCTCCCCGTGCAGAAAGGCAGGAACGCATCTGAGCCAGGAGCAGGTGGAGACTAACCCACACAAATAGTGTCCTTTCTTATGTGGCACTGTGTCCCTCACAACTCACTTGGTTTGTTCCCCTCAGTGAGATGATGCCAGATGGCCCTGGGTTCTGAGCAGAGACCGGTGACCTGACTGCTCCAGGGAGAGGATGGGAGTGGGACGGGGTTGGGGAACCCCGGAGGGAGGAGGCAGCCGTGTGGTGGGGGTTCATGGTGGACACCACCAGGTAGAGGGGGATGGCACTTGTGACCCAACAGTGCCCTACTTCTTTTCCCTAGTGCAGAAGGACGAGCAGGGAGCTTTTTAAATAGTGAGTGTTGGTGAAATGGCCAAAGCCAAACATGAGCCTAGGACACCTGCCCGCCACATGGAGGAATGGAGGTCTGTCAGCTGGTTTTTCAGTACTGGGAATTGAACCCAGAGATGCTCTCCCAGTGGTCTACACTCCCAGCCCTTTTTTATTTTGAGACAGGGTCTCATGATGTTGGTGAGGTTGGCCTCAAACTTGCCATCCTCCTGTCTCCGCTTTCCAAGTCACTGGGATTATAGGCATGTGCCACCAGGCCAGAATGAAGATCTCTGGTCCTTGAGGTCTTTTGTCCCCAGCAGAGGGCACTGTGGGACAGTGTCTATAGGAATCAAAAATGCTCATCCTGTTGGTACATTAATTGAAACCTACAGCCCTGCAGCCACCCAGACTGGCAAGGCAAAGCGCCTGACGTCAATGCTGTTCAAGACTGCCTTGCTTATGATATGAGAGATTTGTTTGTTTATTAATCAGTGGGGCCAGAACTGGGAACTCCCAACCATGAGATCATTCCATTCCTTCCATGCTTACCTCTTGCCCAGGTCCTGTTTGGCAAGGGTGGGCTGTGTGCTTGGAGGCGGGGTCATGACACACTTTTGCTCCTTCCCATGTCTGTTGACTTAGGTGAGCATGTTTTTGTAGTTAACACTGATCTCCTTTAGTGTTTAAACCACAGCTCCAAGTATGTGTTAGGTGCCGAAGTAAGCCCCTGGGGGAGGGATTTTTTCTCTGTGATGTGTTTCAGGCTGTTGCCATGCATTCTTGGTATGGTTTTTGACCTGCTATGCCCAGCCCAGGGCATGGCATAACCTCATGGCCAGCAGCACTCTGTGGCTGGAAGCATGGCTGGTGTTAGTGAGGACGTGGGGCAGTGGGGGCTCCCAGACAGGCTAGCAGGATGTAAATTAGTACAGCCACTTGGAAATCTCTTGGCAGTTTAGTAAAATTGAAAATTAGCATGCCTAGAGATTTAGCAATTTCTAGGTGTAAACCCAAAAGAAAATATGTTCATGTGCACCAAGAGGTGCTTCTGTAAATGTTCTAACAGCACCATTCACAGTTGTCAAATACTGGAAGCAGTTTGGGCGCTCTTCAGCAGTAGAAAGGAATAAATCCACCAGGGTAAAAACATCTACTTACCTCTCAGTACCACACGGTCGAATCTCACATACACAGCGTTAAGAGAAAGAAAACAGAAACCAGATAACAAAGAATACAGATTGCCCCTGGGGCTGCAGCTCAGTGGTAGAGACCTGTCTAGAATGCACCAGGCCTGGGTTCCACCCCAGCACCATGAGAAAGAAATAAATCCATAAATCTCAGGTGTTTTTTGTTTTTGTTTTTGTTTTTTCTTTTTCTTTATGAAACCATCAAAAAACTAGTGCCTTGGGGCTGGGGTTGTTGGCTCAGCGGTAGAGCACTCGCCTTGCAAGTGCAAGGCCCTGGGTTCCATCCTCACAACATAAAAATAAATAAATAAAGTACAACAATAAATATTAAAGAAAAAAAAACGGCGCCATGGTTTTATATGTAAGCCGGTGCGATTATGCAGGACCAACAGGAGTTCCACATGAGCATTCATGGTAATAACATTTATTTATTTATTTTGGTGCTAGGCATCTAACCCAGGGCCCTTTACCAGTAAGCTACATCCCCAGTCCTTTTTGTGTTTTATTTTGAGATCCGGTCTTGCTAAGTTCCTGAGGCTGGCCTCAACTTGAGATCTTCCTGCTTCAGCCTCCCAGGTAGCAGGGATTGCAGGTGTGCACCACCACACCTGGCTACGTTTATAACATAATGTGTTGTGATGATGAGAGTGGGAAGCCGCCTCCTCACGGAGCCTGTTTAACTCCTGCTGTGCTTCCTATAACCCACAGGACAGGGTCCTAGCTCTTTTCCCATTCTTAGGACTAGTGGAATGAGTTAGACATCATTACCCTAAGTACATGTAGGAAAACACAAATGGTGTGAAAATATTTTGTGTACAGTGGCTTGAAAAATTGTGCTCTTTATGTGTAATAAGAAATGAATTGCTTTCTGCCATTGTGTACAACAAATTAGAATAAAATGAACAGGACTAGTACCCAGGAGGCAGCATCTGTCATGTGTTGGACAAAGGAAGACACATGGTATTTCATTTCACCTTCCAACAACCTGTGAGGGTGATTGTACTATCACTGTGCCCATTTTTGTACTACAGAAGAGGACATTGAGGCTCAGAGATCTGAAGTCACTTGGGACTTCAAGATCATGTGGAAAAAGAGGCTGCAAGTCTGGCTCTGACCCAAGACATTTGATCAGCCCCTAGAAATTTTTTCCCCCATAGTCCTGGGGATTGAACCCCAGAGTGCTGTACCACTGAGCTACATCCCTACCCCTGCCCCATTCTGCTTTTTTTTTTTTTTTTTTTTGACAGGGTCTCACTAAGTTACCCAAGCTGGCCTTAAACTTGCATTCCTCTGCCTCTGCCTTCCAAGTAGCTGCAATTGCAGGCGTGTGCCGCCATGCCCGGCTTACCTTCAGAGCTTCTAATCCCTCGCACATGCTTCTTGTCTCAAGGCCTGAGAACCTCCTAACCTTCCCTCCTCTTCCTTGAGTAGCTCATCACCCTGCGGGGCTCCATCCTGGAGGATGCGACCCCCACAGCCACCAAGCATGGGACTGGGCGGGGCCTGCCACTGAAGGATGCCCTGGAGTACGTCATCCCTGAGCTCAACATCCACTGCCTGCGACTGGCTCTCAACACTCCCAAGGTGACGGAGCAGCTGCTGAAGCTCGACGAGCAAGGGGTGAGCAGGGCTTGGGGCGGGTGCACCACCTGGAGTCCCACTCCCAGCCCCTCTTTCCTCCGCATTTTATTTATTGATTTTTGGCAAGTAACAAAACTCACTTGATTTAGTATCAGCAACAGGAAGAATCTGTGATCAGATTCTAGGAGTGGCAAGAATAGCATCCTGGAGGGGAGACAACCACCAGGAAGTTGGTGCGAGTGTGCGTGTGTGTGTGTCACACATGCACACTGCCACATGAGAGAGGGTGAAAGGGAAAGCCACCTCTGCACACTGGCTCCTGGTGTCTCTCTGGCCTGTCCCACAGCTGCCAGCATTGCTCTTGGACTTCCAGCCACATGCAGACCCCAGCTAGCTGAGTCTCGTTGCCATAGAGTCACTAATTAGCCCCTGGGTAATTCAGATTCAGACTCCATGGAACAGGGACCAGGAGGATCAAGGATACCAGAAACAAACATGGCCAGTAGGGGCTATCCCCGCTAAAGTAGCCTGGACCTCAAGCCTGGAGCCCCCAGGTTTTGCTCAGCCAATGCCCATCCACCTCCTGTAGGAAGCTGGCCATGCTACCATCTCTGCCTTAAGAGTGACATCAATAGCCACCCTCTCCACAGTAGAGAGAGCAGGTGGCAGAGACACCTCCCTGCACTTCTCTGGAAAGGGCAGGTGGAGAGAGACAGCTGGGCTCTACCCCACATCTCTTTCCTTCCTCCCAGCCATGGCTGAGTTCCCAGGTGGTCACAGCCGCTCCTGGGCTCAGCACCTCAGAACCTCTCCTTGTTCCATCCCCTCTCCCCGCCTGGCCAGGCCAGGCCCACATAGCTGCTCTTGCCTCCACAGCTGTGCCGGAAACACAAAGTGGGCATCCTGTACTGCAAAGCTGGCCAGAGCTCCGAGGAGGAGATGTACAACAACGAGGAGGCTGGGCCAGCCTTCGAGGAGTTCCTCGCCCTCCTGGGCGAGAAGGTCTGCCTGAAGGGCTTCACCAAGTACGCCGCCCAGCTGGACGTGAAGAGTAAGTGATGTCCACGTAGATCCGATGGGAAGGAGTTACAGGGACTGGTGCAGCCAAGGCAAGGACATGGGATATGGGACATCTCAGGTGCCACCTGCGGGAGCACAAATAGTGCAACCACTTGGGAAGGCAGTGTACTGTCTTCTAGTAAAGTCTGAAGACATCCTGTTGTATGGATCGGCGGTTGCTATCTTAGCATGTGCTCTGCAGGCTCTGGACGTGGCCTCAGGAGACGTGGGGCCTGGATTGTGCCTTGCGGAATCCTAGGATAGTCACAAGCAGAGCCGCACGGGCCTGGAGGAGGGCCGCCTGTTCCGTGTCGCACTAGCAGCAGGTCTCAGGAGAGCAGGCACCAAAGGTGTCTTTCACGTGCCAGTTAGTTAAAACACATAACAGCATATTGTCTGGGAATTTGTTCTTAAATAGCAGAACTCTAAGGAAACACAAGGGAATGAGAGATGCCACGTCCCAGCCAGTGGGCAGCTCTGCGAAGAGCAGGTGGATGTGACTGGAAGACGGTGCTCATAGTAGAGGGTTGGTGGCCTTCTCTCTGCACAGATGCATGTGCACACGGGAATGCATCTGATGTGCAGGAATGAAACGCTTCATGATGAGTGGTTTGGGAACAGGGATGGATGACATTCATGGGTGTCAGAGTTTCCTGGGAAATGGAGTGCCATTGTCCTAAGGGGTGGGCTGTCAGTGGGTTAGGGGCTCAGGCTGGAAGTCAGAAAGCCCCAGGATGAGCCAGGAGTGGTGGCACATGTCTGGAGTCCCAGAGGTTTGGGAGGCTGAGTCAGGAGGATCTCAAGTTCAAGGGCAGCCTCAGCACTTTAGCCAAGACCCTAAGTAACTTAGCAAGACCCTGTCTAAAAATAAAAAATAAAGGGGCTGGGGAGGTGGCTCAGTGGTTAAGCACCCACGGGTTCAATCCCCAGCACCAAAAAGAAAGAAAGAAAAAGCCCCAGAATGCCTGAATCACTTGTTCTGCCCCACACCGCCCCAAGCCTCAGTTTGCTCAACTGGAAAATGGAGGCCCGGGTCAGGAGATCAATCTGGGAAAGCTAAATAAAATATTAGCCAGCACATGTGGCTGTCATTATCCCTTAACCTGCACCGCAGGAGGCCATAGGAATAAGCATACTGTAGTGTCATTTGCTGCTTTTGTGGTCTTTGGGCCAGTTGGCTTTGCTTCCTCATCTGCAGAGCAAGGGTAATAGTTGCACTTACCTTAGGGGCATGATGAGGGGTAAATGTGACAAGCAAGTATTCTCAGAGAACCCCAGAAAGCATAGTATCCCAGGGCAGAATCTCCCTCACTAAAAGCAGGGATGCCCCTAACTTGAGGAGCTACTTGGAAGTTGCCTGGCTCTGGCATTGGTCAGCTGTGACTTTGGTGTCCCAAATCTGACATTAAGAGGTAGCATAGGAAGCTGTTTAAAAAAACAGATCTAGAGGCCTAGAGGCCTGGCGCAGCAGCACACACCTGTAATCCTAGAGGCCTGGCGCAGCGGCACACACCTATAATCCCAGCAGCTTGGGAAACTAAGAAAAGAGGTTTGAAAATTCGAGACCAGCTTCAGCAACTTAGTGAGGCCCTATCTCAAAAAATGGGGAGGCAGTGTTGGGGATATGGCTGAATTGTAGGGTACTTCTGGGTTCAATCCTCAGTACTAAAAATGGAAAAAAATATAGCTCTAGAGGGGCTGGGTTTATAGTTCAGTGATAGAACACTTGTCTGGCAGGCACAGGTCTTGGGTTCCATCCCCAGCACTGGGGAAAAGCAAAACAAAACTGTATGCCAGGTGTGGTTGTGCAGGATGTAGACCCAACTACTGGGGAGGCTGAAATGGGAGCCCTGATGAGTACGAGGAATTCAATACCAGCCTGGGCAATAGTAAGACCCATCTCAAAAAGAAAAAAAAAATCAGATCTGGAGTCAGCTAACCTGAATTCTGATCCAGACTCCACCACTCATTGCAGTGTGACCTCTTTGTGCCTCAGTTTCCCCCTGTGAAACATGGGGTCAATAACCAGGTATGCCTCTCCCCAATCATAACCCCCCCCCTCCTGTTAGAGATAACCAATATCCTGACTCGCGTGATAATCATTTCTTGCTTTCCTTAGCTTTGCTCCTTTTGTATGCATCCCTAAACAATATAACTTGTCTGGCCTGCTGTTGCATGGAACCATGAACAGAACCATAATGTGTGTTCCTTTGTGTCTGGTGTTTCTCACACAATCTTATACTCATAGGATTTCACCCATGTTGCACCTGTGCCTTGTTCTTTTTCCTGGCTGTATATTTTTCCACAGTATATATATACCACAGTGTGTTGATCCATTCTTTTTGACTGATGTTTGAAGATTCTTGTACCCACATCAAAGGGAATGTGTGCCTAAATGCTCAAAGCTCTGTCCTAGGAGACAAAGCTCTGGGCTGTCAGTTAAGCCTACCATCAGGTTTAAGAGAAATTGCTAAAAGGTTTTCCAGTATGGTTGCATCAATTTATACACCTAACCTGCCACACCAAGGGTTCCAGTTTGTCCGCATCCTCACCAACCCTTGGTATTGTCAGACTTTTTAATTTCTATCAGTCTGGTGGGTGTATAGCGGGAGGTTTCCTTTTTATTTTAATTTATTTTAAAGAATGGATTTAAGTAAAAGCATCAAGTTAAAAACTAGCACAGATGGTACGTGGGATATGGCAAAAACCCAGAGGCTTTGGAAATGTGGTACTAACTCATGTTTCTGTCCCAGCCGACTCCACGGGAACCCACTCCCTCTACACGACGTACCAGGACTACGAGATCATGTTCCACGTCTCTACCCTGCTCCCTTACACCCCCAACAACAGGCAGCAGGTCAGTATTTCCATTTCGTGAACAGCTGGGTTCAGGGCATTCTCCCTGCCAGGGACCACTGGCTGGCTGCCCACCCAGCATCGGCTCTCCTGGGGCCATCAGAGGGAGGCCATTGGCCTCAGAGCCCCTCAGTCTCAAGGTCACTTCATCTGGGAGCTACAGGCTAAGCCAGGTGTGGAGTCTGGTTGACACCAGTTCTTCTGCTGTTCCTGGCTGCCCTGCCTGCTTCCACCTATCCCCACTCCTCCAGGGTCTCTTGAGTCATCACTGGCCTCATGAGAAAGAAGAGCAAATTAGCATTATTTTTCCTGCCAACTCAAACCAAACTGGCATAAGAACAAAAAGTGGGACTTACTGGGTTATATAACTGAGGGAGAAGGCTGGCTTTACATATTGCTGAATCCAGGGGCTCAGAGAGTCTTAGGAATCCTCTCATTTCTCACCCCTGCTTTTCTTTGTAGTAACTTTATTCATGAATTTTCCTGAGTATGGCAAAGATGCCCCTAGCAGCCCTAGCTCTATCCCATCTTCTTAGCCATGCCACAGGAAAGAGATTTGTTCCTTCCAGTTGTCCCAGGAACATTTCAGGGCTGAATCTCGCTAAACCATTCACCTGCCCAGGCTCTGGGCCTGGGATGGGGATGGAATGAGCCAACAGGCCAAGCCCGAGGTGCCCGTCCTGGAGGGTGGGTGGGGTCCGCTCAACCTGAGACCAGGCAGAGGTCAGCTGACTTCCCAGAGGGAATGGGTGACTAAAGGGAGAAGAAGGGGTACCAGGTGGGCACCGACAGCAGACACCAACTGCCAGGAGGCCACCAGTGCTGCCAGCTCCTCTCCTGGACACACCACGTGGACTGCGCCTGGGGAGCAAATTTCTAATTTCTAGTGAACAGAAGCCCCACAGAGTGCTGAGAATTTAGAAAATGTGCATTTTTTCCCTGATGGTACAAGTGACATCATAGGTTTTCCAGACCAGAAGTGGTCACGTATCATTGACTGCGAGGTTACCTTAACTGTAAAGAGCATTTGTCTTGGAATTAGACCTTAGTTCTGTCTTTGACACTTGCTAGTTGTGCATGACCTTGGTAAGTGATGTCTTCTTTCTGAGCCTTGGTCCCTCCTGTGTCAAATGGTCTGAGCGCCATGTCTTGTGGTCTTTGAGAAAGGGCCAGCCCAGGGAGGGTACAGGAGACAGGTAGTGCCTACTCCCGAGTCTCTGGGGACCTAGTGGGGAAAGCTTGACTGGTAGAGTTCAACAGCAGTGGATGGAATTCTGGCTCTCGCTCTCCATCGTAGGGTGACATAGGACAAGTCACTTAACCTTGTGAGCCTGTTTTTTCATCAGTAAAGGAGGGTGAACGATGCTCCTGAGCAGGACAGGGACAGGACCTGATTCAGGTGCTCACAGGCTCCCTCTCGCTGCATGTGGGAACCGGCCACGGGTGCAGCAGGAACGGGGAGCTCCTGTGATGGTCCGGGCAGGACCCCTTGATCCAGCTGGTGACATTTCCTTTCTCCCTTCCGATGCCGGTTTACCAGCTGCTGAGGAAGAGGCACATAGGGAACGACATTGTGACGATCATCTTCCAGGAGCCTGGAGCACTACCTTTCACCCCTAAGAACATCCGCTCACACTTTCAGCATGTCTTCATCATCGTCCGCGTCCACAACCCCTGTACGGAGAATGTCTGCTACAGGTACGTGCCACCGTCCCCGCTGTCCACGCCCACTGAACACTGGGGCTAGTCACCAGCAGCAGGTGGCACGCAGAGAGGGTGGACAGCCCGGCCAGGCCAGCCATCTCCTGTGCTGCTTGGTAGCTGCCCAGTCGGGGCTCTGTCCACCTTACCACACCACCTCAGAGGATTCCGGCCCCCAGGGGTACGCTCCGCAGTTCCGATGAAGAAGCCAGCAGGGATTACACCTGACCTCTGCCATATGTGGAGGTATGGCATATCTCCAGAGACCTGGGATCTTTTGCTGCAGATGACAGAAAACCCACTTGGCCTGGCTGAGCACAAAGAAGCAGTTATGTGTGTTGGCTCTAAAAATGATGCGGGGAGGCCCAGCTGGGCATTGCACCTCCTGCGCGGCATTTGCTCTGGCCGCTCTCAGCTTGGCACCCCCCAGCTGCAGGTCTGGCAGCAAGAGCTCTTCCTTTTCAGGAGTGGAGCAGAAGCCCCATAATGAAGGCCACTGACCTGTCTGGAGACAGGCGTCTTTCCTAGAGCCAAATGATCAACCAGGCTGGGCACCAGGCCGCAAGAACAGAGGCCCAGGAATGATGGCCTAATGGAAAATCTGGGGACAGAAGGAAGGGGACAGGGCAGGCTGACCCCTACAAAGGTAGTTGCCACTTGGGCGGTAGAATTGAGGGGTTTAAATCACAAATGGACAGGTAGCACAGGCTTCAAACCTATTCTATGTCCTTGTTCTGTGTCCTCCATGGCACCAGTGCCCTCGGGGAGTGAACAGGAGGGCAGCTGTGGTCCTTGGAAAACATGCACTCAGTAACCAGGCCCAAGCTGTCAGCGTGGCCTGGGAGACTTGGAACAGGGCAAGGTGTGCTACTTGCCATTTTTTGAGAGTGATTTCAAATTTAAAAGATGCAAGAGGGTGTGCAGATAACAGTCTCCTAGTCAACCCGTTCCCTGCACAGAGGTGGCCAGGTGAGCCCCCACTTGGGTTTCCTGATGCTTCAAGCACACAGCAAATACATGTAAATTTCTTTTCCACCTTTTAAACATAATTGGAAGCAGGCTGTGCACACTGCTCCATGTCCTATCTTTTTTTTAACCCAACATCTTTGAGCTCTTTCCATACCAGTAAAGTGTGTTTCCTCCTTCATGATGCTGAACATCCCATCGCATGGACGCATTGTCCGTTGACGGGCACTGGGGTTGCTTCCTGGCGCCAGCAGTTGTTTCTGCACCTGTTGCACCCTTAACCAAGTGTGCAGCTGTAGGATAAACTCCTAAAATGGAAGTGTGCTGGGTCACGGGTGTGTGCACATGTGCACTGATAGTCTTGGTGCAATCACCAGAATTTACCAGTTTCTTTTGTGAACTGGGCATGCCTGTGTGCCTGGCTCATTGATGAGAACACTGCTGGGTGTGCTGCCCAGTGGCTGCTGGGAGCCAACACGCTGTGTGGCAGGGCCACCTAACTAGGACATCCGAGGCCTGAAATTTCCTCTCTCCTGGTTCATTTGTTCCCAGGATGTATAACAGCAGCTGCAGAGCACCATCACCTTGGGTTCTGCGTGCAGCAGAGGTCAGGTGGATGATGCCAGGGTTTAGAGGTATTATTGTGCTAGTTAGCTAAGAGGTGGCCCTGGTGAGGGGAGATAGGAGAGGACCACACACAGAGGAGGCAGCCTTGTGCATCAGAGATGGTGATTAGCTTGGTCTGGTGGCCCTTCTCCCCTTCTCCCTTCCTCCCCACTCTGCCCTCCCTCCTTCCTGGCTTCTCCCAATCACCTGTCCCCCACCTCCCATGTCTTCAGGCCAGCCTCTGCTCATTTCCAGCTGACTTCTATCTGTTGCACAAACGTTTCTTTCTTTCTTTTTAACTTACTTTAAAATATTTTTATTAGGGCCTGGGGTGTAGCTCAAGGGTAGAGCACTTGCCTAGCACACACAAAGCCCTGGGTTCCACCCCCAGCACTTAAAAAAAAAAAAAAAAAAAAAGCATTTATTATGTAATATTTTAAACATTCTGAAAAGTGCAGAAAATAATGTTCTATGTGCCCACCACCAGATTTAACAGATGTTAACATTTTGCCTTAATTTGTTTCATCTCTCCCTCTTCTTTATTTTTAAAGAAAGAAGCTGTTAAGATACAGCCAAAGCTGCACCTCCTGGAGCCTGTGTCTCCCCTGTGGGAGGGAGCCTGGGGCACCAGCCTGACCTGCCCTCTGCCCTCTCCACCCCGCCTCCCCCTTCACGCAATTCCTGGTTGTCCTTCAAGACTCCGCCATACACACCTCTGCCACCCTCCAGTGGGAGCTGCCCACTCTATGCTCTTGCCAGACATGTTTCTATAACAGCACTTGTCACAGCATAAAAACAACTGATGTGGCTCCTGCCTCCCTCCAAAATAACCCATGACATATTTACCTTCCTGTACCTATCATGACATGGCACTTAGCACACAGTGGACCCCAAAGGGCTGGCTAGATTAATGTCTGGCTCAGTCACTGAAGTGACTGGGTGCAGTGGCACACACCTGTAATCTCAGTGACTAAGGAAGCTGAGGCAGGAGAATCGCAACTTCTAGGCCAGTCTCAGCAACTTAGTGAGACCCTGTTTCAGAATTAAATGAAAAAGTTAGGGATATAGCTCAGTGGCTGAATGTCCTGAGTTCAGGACATTCAGAGATAGATAGATAGATAGATAGATAGATAGATAGATAGATAGATAGATAGATAGATAGATAGATAATTTCTTTTCATGTATATTTTTTTTGGTATTCCTAGTACCAAAAAAAAATCTCGGAGAATGTTCTAGAAATACTTGCTGAGCTGCAGGGATCGGGCAGCCTGGTGGTCCCACCATCTCCCGATCTTGTGATGAGTTGTTACCCTTTCATATTTCAAGTGTGCTGTTGCTGAGTGGCACTCTTGCTTCTTGCCTGCACCCTGTGGAGTGTAAATAGCCCTGTCCCTCTGCTGGAAAGCGAGGGACCAGCCATTCTGGCTGTCCAGAAACCTTCAACAGCTACAGTTTCACAATTCTTAAAATCGTGAATCAGGACTATGAGAAAAGCCAAAATCTGTCACTAAGCAGCCAAGTGCTGAATGAAGCTGCAAAGCTCTTCCCATCTGTGAATCACAATTAGACCACACCACGGACTAGACACGAGGGATTGGCAGGGTCAAGGGACTGGCAAATTCGGTCGGCTCATCCATCCCCTGGCCTGGTGGCAAGTTCATGCCCACAAAAGTTCTCACAGAGGAAGGCCTGCCTGGTTTGCATGGCCTTTGAAGAACATGTGCACCGGTAAAGGTCATTTTTAGGAAACATTGAGCGCACACCGCTCCACATTGGGAGAGATCTTTTTCTTCTCTGTCTGTACAAGTCTCAGTTATTATGTTAAAATATTAAGCACCTGTACTGATGCTAGTTAATATGCTAAGTCCAGGGTGGTACCTGCCCATGCAATACTCCTAGAGCACAAAGGGACACCAGTGAGCAGTGGAGGTAGAGAGCCAGGGCGTTGGCTAATCTGCCAGGGTCAAGCAGTGGCAAGTGTGTAGTCTCTCACTCTCGCTTTTGCGCTCTAGTGTGTGTGTGTGTGTGTGTGTGTGTGCGCGCGCACGCGCGCGCGCCTGTCTGCCTGTCTGTCTGTATGTCTTTTTTTTTTTTTTTTTTTTTTTTAAGCAGGCTGGAGATCAATCCCAGGGCCTTTACATGCCAGATAAGTGCTCTACTAGCCCTTTTTATTTTGAGACAGGATCTCACTAAGTTGTACTGGTTATCCTTGAACTTGAGATCTTCCTGCTTCAGCCTCCTGGGAAGCTGGGGTCACGGGTGTGCACCACCACACTCAGCTCTGTGGTTGCGTCTTTGCGGGCCTCCTGCACTTGTTCTGTTCTACAGTGAGGTAGTCACAGTGATCTTTGCAGGTCACCAGCCTGTTATCATAATTGGCCAGCACCTGCATCCAGTAGGGATCCCGCAAGAAGCAGAGGCACCCCCTACCCCCGACCCCACCTTCAGGAATTTAGGTGAAAGAAATTCGTGAACAGATAACAGAAGCGTGGGTGGGTTAGGGGAATCATTGTGGGAAGGGGAAGCTTCCTGGAACAAGCAACATCCGGGAGCCATTACCCTACCTCCCAGGCTTGATGAGGATGACGGAAGTTTCTGGAAGCTGGTAAGAGCTGTGGCTGTAGGAAAGGGTCCTTTATGTAAGGGAAATGCATCTTTGACTGATTTCTCATTATGCAGACATGGTAGGATGTCTTACACAAATTGAGGTGGCTGTGATGTCACAGGCCATATCATCTTTGTGTGTATTCTCTCTAAATTTTTATTGGACATCATAATTATACATAACAGTGGGATTTGCCATGCCATATTTGTACATGCACATAGCTGGGAAGTACAGTTTTATGGGGCTGCCATCATGTGTGGCCCCTCATTGCCCTAGATGTCATGACGTGGTATGTGGCTATACTCCAACCTCTCCTCCACCTTCCCATCTCCTTCATTGGTCAAGCTTAGTTAGAAACCCAGAGGTCAGGGGAAACCAGGAGATGCACACTTTAAACATCTTCCTTCCAGAGCAGGGCAGATGGAAAGTGGGACACACCACCAGGGCCCCGTGTGGTCCGGCCCCTGGTGACCTTCCTAGTCTCCTCCTCCTTGCTGTCTGGGCTCTGACTCCCTTGGGCTCATTCCACCCTTTATGTGCCCTTTCCTACCCAGTCGCAGCACATGCCCTGCCCTCTGTTGGCAGCCCTCAGCTTGTCACTTTCTCAGAAAAGCCTTCCCAGAATTTCCCCCCTGTCCAAATCAGGTACTTCTGTTCTGTCGTGGTAAACTTCCTTTGTATAAGTTCGTGTATGTGCTTGGTTAGTATGTTAGTATGTTTCTCCTCCTAAAGTTAAAGCTCTGGGAATGCAGGAACACTGCATTCCCAGCACCCAACAGAGAGGCATCCAGAAAGCACTCGTCAGACAGATGGATGCACATTGCACTGTCTCAGTGCCGAGGGCAGGGGACAGGGAATTAGCCAAACCTGAATAAGCATTACATCGTGTTTGGTTTGCATGGAATGTTTTCCAGTCTATAGTACCCACAAACTGAAGCATCCATAGAGGACAAATCTAATGCTTGTTGTACTTTAAGGAAAACTTAATTAACTCATCACTTGTTCCCTTCTATCAGCTCCTGTCACTGTATATGAGAGCCACCTCCCTCACATGAAGACCCTGGCAGATGCCTTGACCTTTCTGCTGACTTTTAGAAATTGTCTACCCACAGACCGCTGAGGATTAACTCCATTTAATCACTAGAATGTCACATCCAAGATATTCATCAAATCTCTAAACTTGACTCTGAACAAATCTCCCCCTGCTCCCAGCTGAGGGCCACTTTCATCTGGGGAGCCTGGCTGGTCCCTGTTTCTCCACTCTGTCCTTAATCCCTGCCAACCTCTGCACACCCTTGAGGTCTTACAGGCAGGAGGCGACCACAGTTTCCTCCCCACTGTTGTGGCAGCTTGGAGGCCCCTACCTGGGGCCCTGATGAGGAGAGAATGGGCCTCGCCTCCAGCCCTGTCTCAGGTTTCCTCCCCATCTCTGTGATTAGCATAGTGGATGATGAGGATCAAGAGTTTTGGTGAGCAGGTTTTTAGATCATTTCCCAAGTTGCTATCTAACTTCAATCACAACGGCATCTCTGTCAAAACCAAAGAAGAGGCCGAGGGGTGTGGCTTATGGTAGAGCATGTACTCAGCATGCATGAAGCCCTGGTTCCATCCCCAGAACCCCCCAGAAAAAAATTCTAGAGAAGAAAGAGTCCCATTGTAACCTACTGTTACAGTCAATTTTCAAAAAATAACCTTTGTTGAGATGGTTTACAAATTATACTAGTGTGACACAAGTGTTTAAAAGAACCAAGTCACATAAATATTCCGTATCGGTCAGCTGCCCTACAGTGAGCCTGGTGAGCCTGGGTACCCACCCACCCTGCAACTCCGCAGCTCCAACCATTTCTTTTTGGCTCGTGCACTTGCAGCTCAGTTTGGATCTGACTGGACTTGGCCCCAGGTTGGCCCCAGGTCTTCCTCTCCTTCTCAGACCAATAAGCTGGCTGGGGGCTATCTATCTTGTGGCAATGGCAGGAGCACAGGATGGTAGCTTCTCCCCTGACCCCCACACACAGTTCAAGCCTTTTTTGAAAGCCATTGACTAAATCAGGTCACATGCCCAGGCCGAGGATGGGGGTGGAGGGGTGGGCATTTCCTTCTTGAAAAGGTGGAGAGGATGAAAAAAATTTTATTCCAAACTTCAGTTTATATGCATATGAAACAAATATACATTTATATGTATATAAAACAAATATAACTGAACTTGAATAGTTCTTGGGAAACCGTACTTCAGTCTTGGTAGATGTTCAAACGCATACTATATCAACAGTAAAAATGTATGTATGGGCCTAAGACATGTCTTTAAGTTTCTAATCTATTAATTAGATACTGACTTCTCTTCATAAGAAGGAAACTCCTATTTTTTTATTTTTTATCACATATTTTCTTTCTAAAGACAGTCTTAGTGCTTTCCTTTCCACATCTAAATGATTTCTTCCTCCCCAGCATGGCTGTGACCCGATCCAAAGACGCTCCTCCTTTCGGCCCCCCCATCCCCAGTGGAACCACATTCCGCAAATCTGACGTTTTCAGAGACTTCTTGCTGGCCAAGGTGATTAATGCTGAGAACGCTGCCCACAAGTCCGACAAGTTCCACACCATGGCCACCAGGACCCGCCAGGAGTACCTCAAGGACCTGGCTGAAAACTGTGTCTCCAACACACCCATCGACTCCACCGGCAAGTTCAACCTCATCTCCCTGACCTCCAAGAAGAAGGAGAAGACGAAGGCGCGGGCAGGCGCAGAGCAGCACAGTGCGGGGGCTATCGCCTGGCGGGTGGCAGCTCAGGACTTTGCCCAGGGGGTGGAAATCGACTGCATTTTGGGAATTTCCAATGAGTTTGTGGTGCTCCTGGACCTTCGCACTAAGGAGGTGGTGTTCAACTGCTACTGCGGGGATGTCATTGGCTGGACCCCGGACGCCTCAACACTGAAAATCTTCTATGGCCGAGGAGACCACATCTTCGTCCAGTCCACAGAGGGCTCTGTGGAGGACATAAGGGAAATCGTCCAGAGGCTGAAGGTAAGAGGGGGCTGAGCAGTGGCATGTGGTTGGCATGTGTCGGGTGGCTGGCAGAGGCCTCCGGAACCCCTGAAACACTTTTCCGCTCCCAGTCAGTCAGGCTGATGTGAATCGGCCCTGGGAGCACCAGAATTGTCACTTACACACTGTGGATCTGGTGGGTGCTGCAGCCCAGCTGCTTCATGGGAAAGGTTTGGGCCAGGGATTTGAGGCTTTCTGTGCTGTCGTCGTCACCTTGGAAAAACAAAAGGCATACTCATTAACCCTAGGAGTTGATGGAAAAAATATAAGTTGAAGCTTACGTCAAAGATGCAAAAAAAAAAAAGCAAGTGGGGCTGTGGTGTAGCTCCGAGGTAGAGCACTCCACGACAGGCCCTGGGTTTGAGCCCCCAGCATCGTCAAAAAAATAAAACAAAGACTAAAAACCTTACTCCCGCTCTCCTGGTGGGAATCTCAGTCTCAGACCATTGGCCACAGCCAGAGTGGCAATGAGTTAGTACCCAGCTGGCAGTGGCTGCCTGGAGCTCTGTGCCAAGAAGTACTCAGAAAGAAGGTCCACTGTGGGTCCCGCGGTAGTTACCCCGATGCAGGTGTGACAGAGTGGCGAGTCAGGTGAGCTGAAGCTAGAGAGCAGCGTGCACAGCAGCTGGGAGCACAGGTTCTAGAGTTCGAAGGCCTGGCTCCAAGTCCTGGTGTTGTCACCTTTCCAGCAGTGTGACCTCCAGTGAGGTACTTAACCTCTGTATGCTTCGGTTTCCCTAACTGAAAAATGGGACTGAGAATCACCTGTATTGAGTGGATGAGCTCTGTTGCCCAAACTTGCCTGACTTGGTGGCAGGGACCTCCCGTGCCACTGTGACTTGTGGCTGAACTCACCTTTCTAGGCCTTTGCATTCCTATTATGTTCAGGTTAGATTGATGAGCCCTGCTCACAGCTCCCTGACCTCACAATTCACACTGCTTCATAGGAAATAACAGTTGGTGTTTAGATTTCCCCATTAGGAGGTGAGTCTGGGCACTGAGGCCTCTGTCTCTTTGCCCACTTGCTGGTCTCACGTGCTTAAACTAGGACTGGCACATAGTAGGTGTTCAATAAACACAGAGTAGTGGTTGGTCAATTGGAGGAGTTTTTTGAACGTTTTCTCTGTATTGTGTTCTATGGGCAAATGTCACATAATCTTGACACACACCCTCCAAGTGTAGGTCCTGTTTTGTCCCCTCTTGATAGTTGTGGAAGCTAGGCACAGGAAGGTCTTTACTCACATGAGATCCTACAGCCAGTAGGTGGCAGAACTGGAATCTAAATCCAGGTCTCTCTGCCTCTAAAACCTACTTCTGCACAAACTCATGGCTGCTCTCTGTCTGCTTCCTCGGCGCCTCCAGTGGGCCAAGAACCCCTGAAACAGCATGGCTGAGAGCAAACTGGTGTCCCTCCCACCCTCTGGGTTTCCCTATCGCAGTAAAGGACAAGTCCATCCTTCTGTTTGCTGAGGTCAAAATCTCTACATCAGCCTGGCTCCTCTCTGACCCGCACCCTCACAGCCTGTCGCCCTCCCTGCCGCAGCCTGCACCCAGCCCAGCCAGTCTCCTGGGTGGTCGAGGCCGTCTCCTGCTGTGTTTCCCTGTATCTGTTGGCAGTGTGGGTGTTGGAGGGATCCAGTCAGCTCCCTCTTGCTAAACGGCAAAGTCCTTACACTGACCCGTGAGGCCCCATGTACTCAGCTCCCTGCTGACTCCTCTGGCGTCCGCCCCCATCACTCTCCGCCCAGCCACACAGACCTGTGCTATTTCTCAAATGTGCTGGGCAAGTGTCCCACCTTGGGACCTTTGTACTGCCCACAGCCCCTCACTGGAACACTTCCCTCCATACACAGCCCTGTGGCTCACTCCCTGCTTGTGGTCAGGTGTCACTAAAGGCTCATTTTCTTAAGATTGCAGACCCCCTTCCCAACTTGGCCCAGAGGGCGTGGCCATCCGCTCCGCCTGCCTCTCCGCCACTGGACGCGGACTTCCGTATTCTCCGTTCACTTGCTGTGTCCTCGGTGCCCAGGCCAGCATCTGGTACACGGAGACACTTAGTAAGAGGAGCTACATGCTACATGGACGCGGGCCACCCTAGTAACAGCATTAGGCAGTGCTCATGAAGGACCCCCTGTGTGTCACACTCACTCAGCCCTGTATGTGGCCATGCCTTTTGCTTAGTCAGCTATTTTGCTGCTGTGACTTAAAGACCCAACCAGAATAACAGAAGAGAAGGAAAAATTTATTTGAGGGCTTCTGGTTTTAGAGGTCTTAATCCATAGAAGGCCAGCTCCATTCCTCAGGGCTTGAGGTGAGATCGAACATCATGGCGGAAGAGTGTGGTGGAAGGAAGCATCAGAAAGCAGAGAGAGAGAGGTCTCCACCTGCCACATACAAATGTGTACCCCAAAGCCATGGCCCTTAATGAATGACTTCCTCCAGCCACGTCTCTCCTGCCTCCAGTTACTGCCAGGTTTCTGTTCTCACGACTAAAAGACTCGGGGTCACTCCAGTTGATCTGGGCTGACTGGGCTACGCAAAATAACCACACAAGAGACACAAATACCTTTTTTCTTTGGGGTCACTGTGATGGCTCCTCTGACCTTAAGGGTCTTCAGGAAGAGAGAGGAGAGCACACGCTTACCCCTTTTATTGAGGAGAAGCTATTCAAATGAGGCAAGGGGTCAGTTTCAGGGGGCTGAGTCTATCTTCATGGTGTCCACTGTCAGCAGGTTGACTGACACCTGGGTAGGCCACACCCAAGGGCACAGTAAGAGAAGGGGACACACACAAGGCACTTCCATGAAAGATTCTATCCTAAACAGGGCAAGGGGTTATATTACAAAGGAACAGGTGAGCATAGCTTCACCATGGGGCTGTAGCAAGACACACCCATTTCAGTGACTGAGCGCCTCAGCATCCAGCTGGGGAGTGTAACTCAGTCACCTGTAAGGTTGGCCTCCCACACTTTACTGAGATGTGACACACTGACACCCCGGTTTGAAGTTCAGGTCTTGGGCCTTGTTTGGTCAGGCAGAAGGCTAGGAGCATCCCCCAGCCACTAGAGAACAGTTGTAAAGGATAGTTGTCTTAGTACCTTTGGTCTGCTTTAACAAAAGACCTTAGACTGGATGTGTAAAAGACAGGAATTTACTTCTCACACTTTGGAAGCTGGGGAGACCCAAATCAAGGCACTAACAGGTTTGATTCTGGTGAGAGCCAATCTCTTTCACAAATGGTACCCTCTTGGGCCTCTCTTATAAGGGCATCCATGTGGCTTATATTAGTAGGATAAGAAAGAATAAAATGCATCAAAGTATGACCTGGATGTGTTGCTCAATGGTGTGGTGCTTACCAGGCATCTGAGAGGCTGTGGGTTCTATTCCTGGCACCATGAGCAAAAATAAATACTATTTTGTTTTTTTTTTTTGTTTGTTTTTGTTTTTTTAATTTTTTTTAAGAGAGAGAGGGGGGGGGAGGGAGGGAGGGAGGGGAGAGAGAGAATTTTTTTAATATTTATTTTTTAGTTTTCGGCGGACACAACATCTTTGTTTGTATGTGGTGCCGAGGATCGAACCCGGGCCGCACTCATGCCAGGCAATCGTGCTACCGCTTGAGCCACATCCCCAGCCCATAAATACTATTTTATGAGGCATGGTCATACATAAGTCTACTACTTTCCAAATTCTCACTATGTAAATCAGGACCTAAATAGATTTGGTGACACTTTCAGGTGAATCTGTTGCCACCCAGACTCCTCTTATTATCCACACTCAAGAAAGTGATCAAAAAAATAATAATAATATGATCAATGAAATTTTTTTTAAAAAAGAATGTGATCAATTTGGATTGCAAGAAATATTTGTGTCTGGACGTGTATTAAAAAAAATGAATGTACAGAGTATTTTGTGACATAGAATGATCTCAAGTGGTAGTTAGCAGGGTGTGAAAGCCAGCACTCTAATACCTGCATTAAATAGCATGATCTCTAGCCAGGCAGTGGCTTCTCACGGGAAATCTGAACCATTACCTGTTCACTTTCCATAATGTAATTTTAGGAGAGGGCAGGCTGATCTTGATAGAATTTGCTTAATAGCGGTAGCTTCTGAAGTTCATCTTTTTGTATTCCAAGAAAAGGAGGGAGCTGTTAATGGTGCACAGAGGGCCTCGGGCTCTGTTCAGCAGGGTCTCCTGTCTGACCTTCACAGGTGTCATGGGGAATCTCGACTCAATCGAAACAGAGAGTGATTGGAGGTGAGACCCTGTGTGGTCTGGTGATAATCACAAAGTAGAAGAATATGATGTGAGCACCCGAGCTAGAAAAGGTCCCCATGTGGCAGGTCTGTTGCTTCTCCCACTTCGGGTAGGATCTTTGCATCAGTCAGGATGTGACACTAGTGGCTTTAAAGAACAAAGGGCTGGGGCTGGGGCTGTAGCTCAGTGGTAAAGCATCTGCCTGGCATGTGTGAGGCACTGGGTTCCATCCTCAGCACCACATAAAAATAAAGATATTGTGTGTCCATCTACAACTAAAAAAATATTTTAAAAAAAGAACAAAGGTTTATTTCTTGCTCATACTACATGTCCATCCTGGATTTGGCTGGGGGCTCTGCTCCACATTATTCCCATACTGGGACCCCACCTCCCAGAGAGCCACTACCCTCTAGAATCTTACTGGTCTCTGTTGCAGAGGCAAAGGACCTGTTCAGGGGCTCACACTGAGGGAAAAAAGCCCCACCCCAAGCACATGTCCATTCTACCCACAGCTTACCCACCTGACCACAGTGGCCAAAAGATACAGTCTCACCACACTGGAAGGAGAGAGGTGGGGACATTGGCGAACACAGCAAAACACTGCTCTGTCCATGAGGTGATAAGGCACAGAGTAGCACATCCACATCTCCTTCCAGAAACCAGGCACTGGGTGGGAGGATGCTTACCTGGCTCAGTTGATGCTCACCCTCCTGGTGCCCTGGTGACACCTGGGATGGTAGACTGGCCTTTCATCTCAAAGGGGAAATAACTCAAACTGTTAAGACTCAGTCCTGCCTGTTGCCCACAGGTGATGACCAACGGCTGGGAGACGGTGGACATGACCCTGCGGCGGAATGGGCTTGGGCAACTGGGCTTCCATGTGAAGTACGATGGGACAGTGGCCGAGGTGGAGGACTATGGGTTTGCCTGGCAGGCTGGCCTCCGGCAAGGCAGCCGGCTAGTAGAGATCTGCAAGGTGGCTGTGGTCACACTGACCCACGACCAGATGATTGACCTGCTGCGCACCTCTGTCACCGTGAAGGTTGTCATCATCCCACCTTTTGAGGATGGCACGCCCCGAAGGTAAGGGCGGCTCCCAGAGGACTAACCCAAGGCCCAGGCTTTGGTAGAGAGGAGTAGACAAGTCCTGACTTCAGGAAGTAATAATGATGCTGGGTGGAAGTGAATGCTTGTGTGCCCATTATTAGTGTAAATTCTTTGTTTTATTCATATGTAATCTCTGGAGCAGCCCCAGGAAGTCGATGCATTTAATTAATTAAATTAATTAATTGCATTTTCTGGGTGAAGCACACAGTGTGAAAAGCAGCTTGCCCGAGGGCACACTATACTTCATTCATTTGTTCAGCACTTGTTTATTGAGCCCCTACTATGTGCAAGCTCTATTCACAGTACCCAGGATGCAGTGGTGGACACAGTAAAGCGCTCACTCCCTTGGATTCAGTGTTCTTTGGGGAAAGGCAGGCAATAAAGAAGTAGATGTGTGGGCTGGGGTTGTAGCTCAGTGTAGAGCGCTTACCTAGCATGTGTGAGGCACTGGGTTTAATCCTTAGCACCATATATAAATAAATAAAATAAAGGTCTATCAACAACTAAAAAAAATTTTTTTTAAAAGTAGAAGTGTGATACAGGATGGGTAGCAACCAGTTTTAAGAAAGAAAATGGTCAACAGAAGGGCTACAGTATGACAGGATAGCTGTTTGTGGTGGGCAGAGAAGGCTGAGATAGGCTCCATGACCTAGGCAGCCATCGAATGGATTCCTGAATACTAACCAGGGCAGACTCCCTGTTGTATGCATGGTGTGGCACATACCTGGAGCATGGGGAGGAGCAGGTGGCTGGAGCAGAGTGAGCCAGGGCAAGAGCTGGGAGAAAAGGACAGGTGACAGGGCAGATTGTGTGGGGTTCATGGCCTCTGGACCCCCTTAGGTTTTATTCTCGGTTCAGTGGGAAGTCAGAGGAGGGTTTTGTTTCTTTGATATGTTCTGTTTTGCAGAGCTGGAATTAAACCAGGGATGCTTTCACGCTGAGCCATATCCCCAGGCCTTAGTTTTGTATTTTGAGACAGGGTCTTGCTAAGTTGCTCAGTGTCTTGCTAATTTGCCCAGGCTGGCCTCAAACTTGCCTCAGCCTCCTGAGTCACTGGGATTATGGGCGTGCACCTACTGGATTGAACCAAGGCTTTGCACATGCTAGGCAAGCACTCAAGCACTAAGCTATATCCCCAGCTCTCTTTTTCTTTTTTTTTTTTTTTTTTCCTTTTTTGGTACTGGGATTGAACTCAGGGGCACTCAACAATGGAGCCACATCCCCAGCCCTGTTTCATATTTTATTTAGAGACAGGGTTTCACTGAGTTTCCTAGCACTTCGCCATTGCTGAGGCTGGCTTTGAACTCATGATCCTCCTGCCTCAGCCTGCCGACCACTGGGATTACAGGCGAGCGCCACTGCGCTCGGCCCTAACCCTCATTTTTAAAATGTAGTAAAGGTGTACAGTGGGCCCTCTGCATCTGCTAGTTCCATGTTGGTAGATTCAACAAAATGCAGATCAAAATTTTGTCAGAGAGAAGAGGGGATTTAAATCTGTACTAAACACACAGGGACTATTTTTTCTTATCATTTTTCCATAAGCAATATAGTATGACAACTGTTTATGTAGTATTTGCCTTGTATTAGGTATTATAAGTAATCTAAAGATGATTTAAAGTGCAGAAGTCAGGGCTGGGGTTGTAATTAATTCAGCATGCCCAAAGCCCTAGGTTTAATTCCTAATGTGCACACGTGCGCACACTCGCACATACATGCACACAAACCACATTGTGTGTGTGTGTGTGTGTGTAGAGAGAGATTAGATGCAAATACTATGCCATTTTACATAAAGAACTTGAGGATGCTCAGATTTTGGTATCCCAGAGGGATCCTGGAACCAGTCTCCAACAGAGACTCAGGGATGACTGTACTAAGCCCCCAGTTTGAACACTCATTAATGTGTGGTCAGTTTTTTGATTGTTTTTATAATCTTTACATACTTTCCCCTGCCCCACCCCCACCTTATATTTTCTAAAACAGTCCAAACCTTGGAATGTATTTTTGCACAATAAGGATCTTTTTAATTACTAAGAAGTTAAAGAGTAATTGCTTAATATCAGCTATCCAATATTTGTTAATTTTCCCTATTGTCATAAATATATAGTTTTATATAAATATTTTTATATGTTGATGGACCTTTCTTTTATTCATGTATTTATATGTGGTGCTGAGAATCGAACCCAGTGCCTCACACATGCTAGGCAAGCGCTCTGCCACTGAGCCACAGCCTCAGCCCAGATATGTTTTTTTAAGTTGTTTTATTGATCAGGATCTTCCTGTTGCACTTGGTTGATGTCTCTCTTAAGGTTCTTTTCTGTAAGCGTCCCTTTTCTGTTTATTTATTTTTGTTTTTTTTTCTTCAAAGTTTGTATTGGGAAGAAACAAAGTCATTTGTCCTCGTAGTTTCCCACTTCTAGGATTTAGCTGGTTACCTCTCTGTGGTGCCCTTTAACTTGTCCCTTTAGCACAGGTGTTTTCTGCAAACTAGAGTTCCAGACAGGGGCACAATCAGGTTTGGGTTGAAAGCCTCTCAGCCGCCATGCTTCCTCAGTGTGTCTCCACCAAAAGGCATTTGCAAGTCTTTTTTTTTTTTTTTTTTTAGAGAGAGTGAGGGGGGGGGAGAGAGAGAGAGAGAGTGAGGGAGAGAGAGAGAGAATTTTTTTTTAATATTTATTTCTTAGTTCTCGGCGGACACAACATTTTTGTTGGTATGTGGTGCTGAGGATCGAACCCGGCGCGCTACCGCCTGAGCCACATTCCCAGCCCATTTGCAAGTCTTTATCCTTCAGAGAGTGACCTGTGGGTTCCTTCATCCCCCAGCCCTCCATCTCATGGCGCAGCAGCCCTTTGTGGTCACTGCCTAGATCCAATACTTCAATTCATGTCACAGAGGAACAGTATCTCAATTCTGTCATCCTTCCTCATTGATCAGCTGGCACTCTCCTAAAAAGAACTTTCCATCAGGAAGCATTTGGTTAGTGTAATTTGTACAGGGAAGGCGGGATAAATGCAGTTTTCAGAATGATGAGTTGGTACCCTAGCAACCTCCAGAGGTGACCGACAAGAGAGAGAAAATGAATGGCACTGTGTTCTGAGCTCTGGGAACACAGTGGCCACCCAAGACAGTCGAAGCATTGGTCCTTGTGGAGCTAATGAGTGAGTCAGAATAGACCAACAACAAATAAATAAGATAATTTTAAATAGCAAAAGAAAAGGTGGGCTCTGCAATGAGAATGCTTGGTTTGAATCCCAGCTCTTCCCTTTTTATTATTTTTGTATTTATTTTTTGCAGAGCTAGGGATGGAACCCAGGGCCTCGCAAACATGCAGTACAAACGCTCTACTACTGAGCCGCATCCCCAGCTCTCTTCCTCTTATTACCTGTGACCCCTGGGCAAATGGCTTCACCTCCTTGTACCACCTTGTTCATTCATAAAACTGGGAACATAGTAGATCCTTCCCACCAAGGTAGTTGGAAAGCAGGAAGACCCATGAAGCTCCTAGGACAGCACTTGGTCCCTAGGAGGCACTCTGGAGACACTGGCTGTGAGATTCTGGGCCTGAGGAAGAAGAAGGGCACAGGAGCTGACAGAGGGGCAGCCCAGGGGGAGAACCAAGGCTCTCAGCCTATTGACAGACCAGTGGAGGGCCTGCATGGCCCAGCAGACTGAGCCAAAAGGGGAACATGAGGTGAGGTGACACTGAGTGCTGTGTTCACACTTAACCTCGGTGGGCTCCCACCAGGACTGATGGGATTCCCACTTTACAGAGGAAATCAAGGCCCAGAGTGGCCAAGTCACTTTTGCAGAGTACACAGCTAGTAAGTAGTGAATTAAAACTCGCATCCTAGTTCACCAGTACTCTCTGGACTCTAAAAGCCATCTAGAGCTCGGGCATGAAAGTCAAGTTCTCAACCTCTAAGTCCACCTGTGAACATGTGCTGGGAAACAGGGCAGGCCCTCAGCCTGACACCAAGGGCACAGCCACCTCTGCCCATACCCTGGGTCCCTCAGCCTCAGGTTCCCATCACACCCCAGGCATACCCCGCCCCTACCCTCTTCCCATGCCCTTTTCCACCTCTGCACAGAGCCGAGGCTCACCTCTCATTTTTGTTTGCTTGGTACTAGGGATTGAACTCGGAGATCTTTGCCACTGAGCTCTATCCCCAACCCTTTTTACTTTATTTTTAAATATATTTTTAGTTGTAGATGGACACACAGTATCTTTATGTATTTTTATGTGGTGCTGAGGATCAAACCAAGTGCCTCACACATGTGAGGCAAGAGCTTTACCACTGAGCTACAGCCCCAGCCCCCTTTTTACTTTAAATTGCTGAGGCTGGCTTGAACTTGCAGTCCTCCTGCTTCAGGCTCCTGAGCCGCTGGGATATGTGCCATCTCACCCATTGTCAGCTCTCCTATCCCACCCTTCCTCTAGGTGGCCAAGTCTAGATGAGATCACCCTGTAGGCAAGTTCCTTGGCAGTCCTTCATGCTCCCCGGGCAAGGACAAGACCCCTCTTCCTCACTCTGCACACACGCACTTCTGTGCACACTGTTGTCAGCTCACCTGTAACTGGCTCTCCAAAGTTTAAGGAACATGAGAGAGGCTGTGGGACATGCAGGAAGGGACAGACAGAAGTGAAAGCAGAAGTCTGCATCCTCTGGCTTTGGGAGACAGGGAGCATGCAGCCAGACTAGATCTTCCCCCTGATGCCTTCAGAGGTAGCCAGCAGGGGGATGGGATCTCCCGTTTGCAGGGCTGGTGTGATTTGGGCCTGGGCAGTTTTTGTTGTTCTTCAAACACAGAGGAGGCCAGCTGACCTCATTTGCAAAGCTGGTGACCTCAGCTCCCCAACCTTCCAGCCTCCTGCAATCCTGGCTTCTGGCTCAAATGTCACAGTAAGCACATGCAGGATGGGCAGAGGTGTACTTACTGCCACCAGCCAGACGGTATGGCATGCCATGAGACCCCATGCTCCTTAGATGAGGGACCTTGTGCATGCTAAGCAACTGCTCTGCCACCAAGTTTCATCCCCAGCCCAAGACTGGGAGTTTATGAGTGAGCCCCTGTTTCTGGGCCACACAGCTTGGGAGAGTGGGCAGATTCCTGAGCCGCATAGGACTGAAGGTGTGGCTCAGTGGTAGAGCACTTGCCTTGCACATGTGAGGCACAGGGTTCAATCCTCAGCACCACATAAATAAATAAATAAATAGAGCTGGGGTTGTAGCCAGTGATAAAGCACTCATGAGTTCAGTCCCCAGTAACGCCCCCTACACATACACACACACACACACAAAAGTATAGTATCCCTTTCTTTTTACTTCTTGTCTGAATAGGATATTTCTGAAAGAATACTTAAGGAACTGGGATCAGTGGTGCCTCGGTTAGTGAAACTAAGGGACAGGGATGCCCTTTTATACCATCTTAATCTCTTAAAAACAGTTCAGAAGCTACAGTGGTGAAGTGGGTCTCAGCATCTTTACTACACAGCTCAGTAACCTGCAGGATCCCAGGCCCTGCCTTGAGGGAGATTCTCACCCAGGCAATCTGAGATGGAGCCCAGGAATCTGTATTCTTAACTGAACACTAAAAGTGATATAGATGCTGAGTTTTCGGATTACTGGGGAAAGCTAGAGAGGAGTGTTCTCCAGTGCCCATGGTGGGCATGGCTGGGCTTTGGAGAAGAAATGGGAGACTTCAGTCTTTGAGTTTATAGGAAGAACAGATTGACAGGGCACAGAATAATCTGGAGAAAGTGCTGGCCTCAGCTCTTGTTTATTACACACTTGGCATGTGCCTGACCCTGTGCTAATGCTCATAAAATCACAGATTAAGAAACTAAAGCTCAGAGAAGGAGCTGCCTCTTCCAGAGCCACTCAGTGGGTAGCCAGGCGCTGTAGCCCATGAGCCTTGCTCTCCACCACTGTGTGCTTCTTTCAAACTGAAAGGTCATTACCAGAGGCTCTTTTTAAAAATATTTTAAAGATATTTTCTAGTTGTAGATGGATGCAATATCTTTATTTCGTTTATTCATTTTTATGTGGTGCTGAGGGTTGAACCCAGGGCCTCACAAAGTGTGAGGCAAGCGCTCGCCACTGAGCCCCAGCCCCAGCCCCAGCCCCAGCCCCACCAGAGGCTCTTGACCAAAGATGAAGTTGTCGATAATGGGAGGAGAAATCAGAGACCCAAGAAATCTACCCACTGGCCCCCAAACCACTCTGTAGTGGGTCAGTGTGCATGATGGTGAAAGGGGCTTTGGAGTCAATTTAATATATTAAATCCAATTTCTACCTCTTGCTGACTTAGTGACCTGGACAGGTTACTGAATTTCTCTGTGCCTTGATTTATGTAATTGAAATGTGACCCACCAATCAGAACTCTGTTCTTCACTAGAACCAGCCCCAGTGAAGCAAAAAGGAATCTTTGCCAATAAGTGCACCTGATGAGATTAGGAGGTAGCCAGGATGAGGCATGGCTGTCCAGGGCCTCTGATGCCCTTGTCAGGAGTCTCTATCACCCTTCTCCTTTTCTGTGTCGTTTTTATTCTCAGGCAGACTTCTGCCTCGTGGGGACACAGCTCTACACTAGAACTGTGCTGTCCCCCAGCTCAGCAGCCCCAACAGAAGTAGATCCCCCGCCCCCAGTCACTCCAGGAATAGCTCCACGGTGATCTCATTGCTCTGACTGGCGCTGTTTAGGGCACATGACAATCCTGTGCTAATCATTGTGTTCAGGGAGAGAGACGTTTCTGATTGGCCAGGCCTGGGTCACATGCTCATACCTGGAGCCAGGAAGTGGGGTGCACCCCACCTGGAGCACACAGCTGTTACCAGGAGAAGCAGGTGTAAAAGCCGGGCAGGCAGGAGCAGCAGGTGTGCACCGCCTGGGGAGGATGGCACCTTCCTTCACCTCTGTGGGCCTGGCCTGTCTACAGGCCCTGCCAGACATTTGCGTTGTCATTGTTCCCTGCCTGGTAAGGCACTGACACCTACAGGTCCACAGAGACAGCCTGGAGGAACTGCTCTGTCAACTCTGACCACAATGACACCAAGGGCCTCAGCCTCTTGGGCCCAGTGGCTAGAGCATATCCTCAGGTCACCTTTAAACGATTCCTTAGCAGCCATGTCCGGGGTCACAGCCTGAGTCACCGGGGCTACCAGATCTTTTGCTGAGTGACTAACGATTCCCTGAGCTCCAGAGAACCCTCAGAGGATGGGCCGATAGGGGCAGGAGGGCTTCTAGGCCAAGCGCTCCCCAGCTCAGCTCTCACAGTTGCCAGGAGGTGGATTTCCCGAGCACGGCCCTCAGGCGCACGGCCCCTCCCGTGCTGTGCTGCAGCATGGTGCAGGGTGCCACCAGCCCTCCGTCTCCCCGCCTCAAGCCAGGATCACTGCTGCGCGTGCCAGCCCTGGTCTGGGGGGATTCACAGGCCGCTCCGCATCTATTTCAAGGTTCTGGGTTTTGTAGCTCTTTATTTTTTATTTTTTTTTTAACCACCCTGCAAAGTAGGTCACCTGCTTCTCCTCCAGCAGCCTTTGAGATTCTTTGGAACAAGGCAGAGACTGTCCTTTGATTCCGAGGGCATCCGCCTTTCCCACCCGGAGTACTGCTAGGGGGGGGCCAAGCCAGCATGCAGAGGTCACTGGCTGACTGGAGGCCTGGGCCAGAGAGAAGGGAGTGGCAGGGAAACTGAGAGAGGGAGGAGGAGGGGACAGGGGATGAGGTAGACAGGTGGCAGGCGCTGGAGCCCCTGTCCTGCGACTCTGAGCTGGTAAGTTTCAGACCCTAACTTGAAGGCCACTGCTTGGCCTTTAAAATAGGCCACCATGGTTCAGATTTAACCAGGACAACCTGGTCCCGTGTAAGTGAGACAGCTGGTCCCTCCCAGGCAGCAGGCACGCGTGCTGGTGGGCCGGGCCTGAGTAATGGAGCTGTTCTTCCCAGGGGCTGGCCAGAGACCTATGACATGAACACCTCGGAGCCCAAGACTGAACCGGAAAGCAGCACCCCTGGGGGCCGGCCCCCCTACCGCAGCAACGCTCCCTGGCAGTGGAGTGGCCCTGCATCCCACAACTCTCTACCAGCCTCCAAATGGACAGCCCCGGCCACCCCTGGCCACGCCCAGTCCCTGAGCCGGCTCCCGAAACAGACATCTATGGTACCTTTCCGAGAATCCCAACCACTGCACAGCAAGAGGTAAGGATCCCTGAAGGCCACCCTTCAGTCCTGCCTTCACCTGCCAGACCTGAACTTCCTCTTCTCGCTCTCCTTTCCGCGTCCTCCATTTCATTTTCCCCTCAGTCTTTCTACCTTCTTTCTTACCCTTTAGTCTCGTACTAAAACTGTTTTCTTTTAAGTGAAGGGGCCCAAAATTCAAAATGCAGGACAATGGCTTTTTGAGTGACGCAGGGGAGTAGAAAGGGGAGGAGCCACAGGTGGGTGCCACTGCCTCCCCCTAGTCCTTGAGTTGGGTGGGAGCTTCAGGGAGTTTGTTTGATGGTGACGTTTGGATTACTCTTTTGAATATATCATACATTAAAATATAAAAAAGGCTGGAGATGTTGCTTAGTGGTTGAGTGTGAGGCCCTGTGTTCAATCCCCAGCATCATAAAAAGAAAGAAATATTTAGCTAGCCGCTATGGTGCATGCCTGTAAACACAGCACCTCAGGAGGCTGAGGCAGGAGGGTCTCAAGTTCAAGACCAGCCTAAGGAATTTAGCAAGACCCTCAGCAAATTGGCAGCACTCTATCTCAAAAAATAAAAGAGCCTAGCCAGGCATGGCGATGCCCGTCTGTAATCCTCACAACTCAAGAAACTGAGGCAGGAGGATCACAAGCTCAAAGCCAGCCTCAGCAACTAGCGAGACCTTGTCTCTAAATAAAATTTTTTAAGAAGGGCTGGGGTTTGTGGCTCAGTGGCTGAATGCCCCTGAGTTCATTCCCCAGTACCTAAAAGGGCTAGAAATGTAGTTCATTTGAAAAGCACCCTGGGTTCAGTCCTCACTACCAAAAAAAGAAGGAATACAGCTTGTCCCAGGAAAGGGTCAAGAACTATCCTCAGTGGCCTCAACTGCAGAAGCTGAGAGTGGGGACCATAGAATCAGTAAGAGGGGGGCCCAGGGGTCAGGGCTTCCCACTGCCCTTTATTCAGCGGATTGCAGCTGGGGTGCAGTTGAGCCTGAGGGAGAGGCCTGTCTGTCTGCCTCTTGAGGGGTACCCTCCCCGTCACCCCTGCCTTCTCCATCTCTCCCCTCTCATTCCAGGCCTGTCAGCTTCCCAGAAACCCCTTACACAGCATCACCAGCAGGGGCCGACAGAGTCCCTCCCTACCGACAGCCTTCTGGGAGTTTCTCCACCCCCGGCTCAGCCACCTACGCGAGGTACAAGCCTTCCCCAGAAAGGTCAGAGTCTCTTCATGCTTCTCAAATTAAGGAATCTGTTGAAAGCTGGGGAGCCTTCTTCTCTGGGAAATGTACCCTCTACACTTTTATTTGCCATTTTATGGAGTTTCTGGATTCCTGGAGGTCTTCAGAAGTCCCATCAGGGGGTTGTCTTTGTCCACTTTAAAATTTAGGGTTGGGCATGGCTCTGTTGGGTGGGGCTCTCCATTGGCTTTCTTTGCAGCAGGATTTGGGGTGCCATTTTTTTGACACATGTATTGCTTGAACAAGACCATCCTCCATCACCTTCCACCTAACTCCTTAGCCCCTACCCCTAAGACTATCCGCATTATCTAGTCCCCTCCCTTGGAACCATTCTCAACCTGGGAGCCTGAGAGATCTTCCCAAACCTTTCTCCATGGCTCCCCAGTACTGTCCCTGCGTCCCATCTACTAATCAAACCCTGATCCAGCTCCAACTAAACTTGTTCCCAACCACCATCACCTCCAGTGCCCTAGGCTTATCCTCCCCAGGGCTGTGTGTCAGGGGCAACCCCACCAATTGCCTTTCCTCAGGCCAGGACTGTGGGCCTCCTCCTGGATGCCCCCCCTCCTCCGCCCCTCACTGTGGTCCGCCTGCTGGGCCTGCAGAGTCTCCATCCCTGTGCCCTCCTCCTTTCCCTGCTGCCTCTGTGGGCCTCCAGCCTTTGTGTCCGTTCCTCTGGTCCACCCTGCACTCAGTACCTGAGAGCTCTTTCTGTATCTGGGCATGGGTGCCCCCTGTCTGGACCCTCCCACAACTTCCCAACACAGCCACAGGCCCCTCATTGTGATCAACCAAGGCCTCTGGCACCTTGCAAGTCAAGTGCAGTGCCCCCCACCAGCCTCACCGGCCACTTGCAGGTTCCTAGGATCTAGGTGGGCTGTCTGCCTTCAGAGCACTCGCTTGTGTCCTGTCCTCAGCCTGGAAGTCCTTCACATTTCCCTCCCACCTAGCCTGCTTCCAGCTTGAGCTCCACTGCGCCCTGGAAAGCTTCCCCGAGCCTCCCCAGCATGGAGGAGGTGCTGCCCTGGGTTCCTCCGCTCCTGCTCCTGGGGAGCTTACTGAACGTGGCCTTGAGCAAGTTAAGAGTACGTGTGTGCACGCGTATGTGTATGCACACACGTGGGGGCGGCAGCGGGCTCAGCATCTAGGAGTGTGCCAGTCTCTCCTTGTGTTCTCACCACAGAGCACAGGGACTGACATGTGACTGTCTGTGGTACATAGTTGATGAAAGGACAGTGTGGGCGGGTTTGTTTAAACAAAACCATCTGCTTTCAGTCCAGGACCAGTCCACCAGCCAGAGGTTCTCAGTCTTCAGTCACCTCCCTAAGGACTAGTTAAGTACAGATGACTGGGCCTCACCCCGAGTGTCGGCCTCTCTGAGCTAAAAGGTCCACAGTAGAGCACATTGTACCGATGGTGCTCGCCCAGGAACTGGGTGCTCCGGAGCTGCCATGCTATGCCATCATTAGATTCTGAGCCTCTGTTGCAAAATTGGAGCAATATACCCACTGTTTCACCTTCCAGTGGCCACCATTCAGCTGTCATTCAGCATGGGCCCAAGAGCCTTCTCTGTATCTGGTGCCAGGAGAAATGTTCAAGCTGCTTGGTTCCAGGTCCGGTGGGCTTCCTGCTGATGGTGGTGGAGAGAAGGTCTTACAGAGCATTTCCACAAAGAAGGAGGAAGCACAGCCCAGGGCCTGAGGTCCAAGTGGGCTGCCTGGAGGAGGGGGCATTTGAACAGAACTTGGGGAGATTAGTAGGAGTTGGCCACAGAGAGGAGGAACAAGGTAATTCTAGATGGAACAAGGCCACAGAGTCCGAAGGATGGCATGAAATGCAGGAGGAACCAGGAAGAATCTGGTCCATATAAGATGTGTCCTGCAAGGACCCCTGGGCCACAGCAAGGTCTCAGCCTAGACTTGGCAGTTGGCATGAAGCCAATAATGATGTAGGTGGCAGAGTTACTGAGGACCATTAGGAGCGTTTCCCCCCCAAAGTGTTGGTGTTCCCCTCTGTAGTATTTTTTCAACTCTTCATTTGGAAATAATTGTCTCCTAATGGATTCCTTGTTGTGCCAAGTTGTGTCCCACGACATGGATGTACCACAGTTGAGCTACTCGCCCACTGGAAGACATTCGAGTGGTCTCTGGGTGTGGGCTATTACGGATATTCATGCTGTGAACATGTACGTTCAGGCATATAAGTTTCTGTGCAAAAATAAATTTTCATTTCTCTGGGATAAGTGCCCAGGAGTACAATTGCTTGCCATCTGGTAAGTCCATTTTACATTCCCACCAGCAGTGGATGAAGGATCCAGTTTCTCCGCATTCTCGCTACCATTTGGTGTTGTCACTATTTTTCATTTTAGCTATTCTGATGGGCATGTAGTGATATCTCCTTGTGGTTTCAATTTGCATTTCTCTGATGGCTTACGGTGTTGAGCAGCTTTTCATGTGCTGATTTGCCAACTGCATATTCTCCTCAGTGAAATGTCTGTGTATGTCTTTTGCCATATTCTAATTGGAGTCCATGCTTTGCAGTGTTTGAGAGACTTTTATATGTTCTAGAAGTCCTTTGTCAGACACATGATTTACAAGTATTTTCTCCCATTCTTAAGTTTCCTTTTCACCTTCTTTATGGGGTTCTTTGCAGAACGAAACTAAAATTTTGATGCAGTCCAAATTATCATTCTTGTTTTTTGGTTTTTTTTAAATCATGTTTTTGGTGTTGTTTGAGAACCCTATCTAGTCCTGGATCCTGAAGATCCCTCCCTTCCCCGCCGCTTTTATTCCCTAGAAGTCTTAGGTTTGACATTTAAGTCCTTAATCCTTTTTCTCTCAGCTTTTGTCTATCTAGACAAGAGGTTGAACTTGAGGTTCCTTTTTTCATTTTCTCCAGCACCATTTATTGGAAAGGCTGTCCCTCTTCTACGGCATTGCTTTTGCTCCTCAAAACAAAAATTAGGTGGGCTTGGTGACACACACTGGTAATCACAGTAGCTCAGAGGCTGAGGCAGGAGGTTCAAGTTCAAAGGCAGCCTCAGCAACTTAGAGAAGCCCTCAGCAATTAGTGAGACCTTGTCTCAAAATAAAACATTAAAAAGGGGGGGGAAGGCTGAGGATGTGACTTGGTGTTAAGCACCCCAAATTCAATCCCTGGTATCCCCAAAAATTAATAATGGGAGCATGATTAATTGGGCATATTTGGGTGGATCTGTTACTAGGTTCTCTAATTTGTCCCATCAAATCTGTATGCATGATCTCAGTGAGTCCTCTGAGCAACTCCATGAGCTAGTTGTTTCATTATCCCCATTTTAAAGAGGATAAACTGAGGGCTGGAGCTGGAGCTCAGGGGTAGAGCACTTGCCTTGTATGCATGAGGCCCCAAGTTTGATCTTCAGCACCACATAAAAATAAATAAATAAGGGCTGAGGCTGGGGCTTAGTGGTAGAGCCCTCACCTAGCATGCTTTGAGGCACTGGGTTCGATCCTCAGCACCACATAAAAATAACTAAGTGAAATAAAGGTATTGTGTCCAACTACAACCAAAAAATAAATATTTATTTATTTAGTTAGTTAGTTATCGGCAGATACAACATCTTTGTTGTTATGTGGTGCTGAGGATCGAACCCAGGCCGCACGCATGCCAGGCGAGCGCGCTACCGCTTGAGCCACATCCCCAGCCCTAAAAAATAAATATTTAAAAAATTAAATAATTAAAAATAAATAAACTTTCAAATAAGTAAGTAAAAATAAAGATATGTGTCCTTCTTCAACTAAAAAATTTTAAAAAGAGAGAAACTGAGGCTCAGTGAGGTGAATTAACATGGCTATGGTCACTATGCCAGGAAGCAGAGTCTGTGACTGTGGCCTGACCCTGACCTCAGAGCTATCCTGCCTTCCCACGGACTCAGCTCCTCCAACTCAAGGCGACATGCGCAGTTCCCTCTGGAGCCCTAGTCCACAGAAACCCTCACAGGGCTGTGAGTTTGCATTTCAGGCTCTCTGGCATTAGCAAGTGGGAAAATATCCCTTTTTCTCCAGAATCCAGCTCCTCTCAGCCCACCCCTCTCTTCTAATGCTCAAGAGTCTGCCCTCTGCAACTTAAATCTCAGAATTTTCTATCTCTGGGCTGGGGTTGTAGTTCAGTGGCAGAACACTTGCCTGGCAAGTGAGGGGCACTGGGTTTGATCCTCAGCACCACATAAAAATAAATAATAAAGATATTGTGTCCATCTATAACTTAAAAAAAATTTTTTTTAATTACTGACTGTCAACAGCTTAGTTGGCAGACACAGAATGTTCTAGCACGCCTCATGCCCTAAACCCCCAGAACTACCTCTCACAGTCAGTCACCAGCCTGCAGTAAAAGGCCCAAGAGCAGGTCAGAGCTTCTCTAGTAGCCTTGGCCTTAGCTTCTTCCCTCTCCCTATTGCACAGTTGTCTCATGATATCCTGAGTCCATGTGATCTAATCAGACATGCCAGCCCAGCCAGGGATATTTGTCCCCAATGAGGACCCTCTGTTATATCCAGCACCCAGAAAATTGCCCAGCACGTAGGAAGTACTCCACAAGGCTTGCTACTGTCAGCACTGAGGAAGGGCCCATGTTGGCAGCTGGAGTAGAGCCTGGTGCTGCAGTCCTTGCTCCCGGAAGTTTGCCACTTGTGTGCAGGATGAGCCCTCAGGTGCCCTAGAGGGTCTTTTTTTTTTTTTTTTTTTTCTGTTTTCCTCAGCCAACTCCATAAAGAATAGTACATCCCTTAGGAGGCACTTGACCATAAGTGACTCAACCTAACTCAAGAAGACATGAAGTGGGAGGTGCAGTGGCACACCTCTGTAACCCAGCAACAGGAGGATCACAAGTTCAAGGCCAGTCTCAATGATTTAGCGAGACTCTGTCTCAAAATCAAAAGGGCGAGGGATGTAGCTCAGTGGTAGATTGCTCCTGGCTTCAGTCCCTAGTATAGTTAAAAAGAAAAAGAAGGCATGAGGTGGGGATTTATCATCTCCCACACTCAGGGATGTCTTCAACTATCTGGCTTTACTCATAGCCCCAAGTAAAACCAGTGCGCTGCAAAAGGAGAGGGAAGAACTACTTTTTGTTTTTAAGAATGAAGAAACTGCTGGGCACAGTAGCACATTTGTAATCCCAATGACTCTGGGAGGCTGAGGCAGGAGGGTCGGGAGTTCAAAGCCAGCCCCAGCAACTTAGCGAGACCCTGTCTCAAAATTTAAAAGTTTTAGAAAGGGCTGGGGATGTGGCTCAATGGTTAAGTGCCCCTAGGTTCATTCTGTAGTACCAAAAACATAAGAAGAAGAAGAAGGAATTAAGTCACTTATCCACCCTGGAAGATTGCTTTGGACCCCAATGATTGCCTTTTAAGTTGTCAGGATTTACTCAAGTCATATGACACAGGACTGGTGCCAGAGCAAAATCTGCTCCATCAACAGGGACAAAGAAGGCAATGATTGTTGGGGTGGCTGCTAACAGTGACTACTTCATCTGTCTACCCTTTTACCCAACCATCCTGTAATTTGATGAGGGTAGATTGACAGAGGAGGCCAGAGCCCTCTGCTCTGGTGAAGCTCATGTTCACATTCACACTTATTTGGTACTTTGCTCTGAGGCTCACTTGGGCACCCCCAGCTCAACCTCCCCAGAGTTGGCACTTCCGGCAGAAGCCTGGAGATGCCCAAAACTGTAGTGAGTAAGTCTCTCATCAAAACTCCAAATCTTTCATCTTCCAAGAAAAGATAGAGTAATTCCTCTAAAATATCTCAGATGAGATGGAAGACAGCCATTCCCTCTCCTCTTCTTTCAGGGACGTTTGCCCAGAGCTGCATGTGCATGGGGAGATGGGCAGATGCCTGGATTTCAGTCAGTTTGTACTTTTGGGCACCCAGTTTGACAGTCATAGCAATGGCCCCAAGTGGGACATTCAGTTCCAGTGAGTGGTCAACATAGGTCCATCCGTTTGACGGGGATAATAGAAAGTCTTATAATAAGAGAATGGCACTTGATACAGTACAGATTGTCTTGCTTGAGGACAGTAGCTGAGAGGTGAATTGGCATTGTGTCCAGCTGAGGTGGTCTATCAGGATTAGGCTTAGTTGCATGACATGGAAAGCAGTGATTCAGTGGAGAGTTTCTTTCTTTCTCCCATGTTGTCAGGGATCCAGCTCCTCCTTGATGCATCGCTGTCCTTGGCCTGATGCCTCCTAGCCCACAGTACTCAAGCTGTGGCCTTCAGGGCATGACGAGGCAGAGGCACCCAGAGGTCACCTCTGAGGGGTTTTCTGGCTGGAAGCCACATACAGCTCTTTTACTTTGGAGGCAAGGAGGAGGGCACCAGGGATTGAACTCAGGGGCACTCGACCACTGAGCCCCACCCCCAGCCCCAGCTCTTTTCCTTTTAACTCATTGGCCAATGCTGCAAGGGAGCCTGGGAAGTGTAGTCTGTTGGTCAATCACTTCACTGTCCAAATACTGCTGGGCTCCTCTCTCCAGGAAAGACGGCACAGAGCAGGTCCTGGGGAGCAGCCCAGCCTGGGCCGCTCATGCTTTCCCCTCTTCTCTGGCTCGTGAGAGCCTCTGCCAATGTTTCCCCTTGTACTCGGAATTCGATATTGACTTTTTGGGAAAACGATAAATGTGTCAACACTTCTGTCTCCAGCAGCAGTGGAGACACATTTACTAGGCTGTGGCCAACTGTGGAGGCAGCCAGGGAAGAAAAGGTCACCTCAGAGCCAGAGCCACCTTTGTAAAATCCCTTGAATTCCCAAAACTGGGCCCTTAGATGTTCATGAAGGACAGGAAGAATTAGGTTTGTGTTTTGACTCTGTCTGTCTTTCAGGTGGTGGTAGAGGTCAAAATCTAGTTGGGGGAAGAGAGGTTAATGTGTTTTTTCTTGGCAGGGCAGTGGAATTTCCAGAAATTCCAGTGCCCCCTCTGAAGCAGCCCTCTGCTGTCCTGGGGGAGTTAAGCCTGGCAGTTAGAGTGTGATCTTTGCAGAGAAGCCCTGACTTTGAGCTGGCAGGTGACCCTGGAGAAGTCGCTTACCTACCCTGTTGGACCTGAGTTTATCACCTCTCCTCCCAGACACATCCTCCCATGTTGAAGTCACGGGTGCAAAGGGCCAGGTGGGGGAATCGCACCATCAGCGTTATCAGTGGAAGTTCCCAGGGACACCTCCACCCCAGGGCTCATGGTCCTGAGTGGCAGGCGCTGGCAAAGCCGGATAGTTCACCCCATTCACAGCCAAGAAGGAGCTCAAGGACAGGGCACTGCCCCCACGTCTCTGCACACTCCTTCCTCAGGAGCCCGCCATGCCCTGTGCTCCCTGTACAGTACGGCCGCCTCCCTGACAGGGTTCCAGGCAAATGTCTTCCTGAGCCTGCAGCCTGGCCAGCAGCTTCTCGCCTCAGGCCACACAGAGCCTCTGGGTGTAGAACACACTGTGAGCAAGACTCAGGACAATAAAGTTCTGTCCTTCACCCTGTGCTCTTGTCCCTGTCCTCCCCTGCAGATACGCAGCCGCCCCACACCCATTGCTGTCTTTCGATCCCCACTTCAGCCACGACGGGATGTCCAGCGGCGACTCCTCCTCAGGCGGCCTGACCAGCCAGGAGAGCACCATGGAGCGCCAGAAGCCAGGTAGGGCCTCCCCGGCCAGCCATTCCTGCCCCTCCTCATCCAGAAAGTCCTCTTACCTACATTTCAACAGGTGACCCCCGCTCCCTGTCAGTAATGAATGAAGCACACAAAAAGCTATAAGAACCATAGGAAAGGCAGAGGGGTCACCGGGAGCAGCTGAACCATGATCCTTATGCAGCCAGATAGGGTGTCAGGGGTGGTCTCACAAGAGCTGGAGGAGGGACATGTAACATGGACATGATGGCAGCGGGAAGGATAGCTGAAGGGGATTGGCAGGGTTGTTCCAAGGGGAGCAGAGCCCACTGCATCCTGTGACTCCCCTTTATGAAACCCTGCCAGGCTGCTTTTCAAGTTTGATGGACATGTAACATGTGCTGAGGAAAGAGCCCAAATCACGAGCATGCAGTTGATGGCATAAAACAGAGTGAACACATCCAGGGCAAAAAACAACATGGCCAGCCTCCCAAGGCCCCACATCCTCTGGGTCACCCACAGAGACCACCCCGATCTGCCTCTCTCGGCCTAAGTTCATTTTGCCTGGTTTTTTATTTCATAGAATATACAGTCAGTCTATATATTTTGTGCATATGCATCTGGCTTCTGTTGCTTAATGTCGTATTTGTGAGAGCCACCGAGAGCCTGTATAGCAGTGCAAATTCTGAGTAGTGTTCTACTGTCTGAATGAACCATAATTTATTGCTCCATTTTTGTGTTGATGGATATTTGGGTTGTTTCTAGTTCGGAGCTGCTTAGAGGAGTGCCACTGGGAATGTTACTGCACCTGGCTTTTGATGAATGGATGCTCATTTTTCTGGCAGAAAATGCTCCTTTTTCTTCTAGGTCATATATAAGAAACTGCCCACCAGGCATGGTGGCACATGCCTTATAATCCCAGCAACTTGGGAGGCTGAGATAGAAGGATCACGATTTTGAGGCCAGCCTCAGCAATTTAGCAAGGCTCTAAGCAACTCAGTGAGACACTGTCTCAAAATAAAAAATAAAAAGGACTGGGGAGGTGGCTCAGTGGTAAAGTGCCCCTGGGTTCAATCCCTAGTACTTACGTACATACATATTTTAACTAAGTTTTTAATTTTTTTTTTATTTCATTTCAGCCATTTGAGTGGGCATGTTGTGCCATCACGTTGTGCCTTGTTTTCAGACAGGTTCTTTTTGCTGTGTTACCCAATCCAGCCTCCTAAATAACTGGGATTAAGAGGAGTATGCCACCATGTCCCTGTCACATTGTGTTTTCAATTTGTATTTTCTGATGACTGATGCGATTGAGCATCTTCCCAAATGTTTATTCTCATATAATAAATTGTACTACTTAGTTGAATATTTCAAACATATTCTCATGTAACAAACTTGTAGTCCCTTTGAAGTCTGAGGACCTCCAGATGAACGGTGAGATGAGTTCAAAAGGAAGGGGAAAAAGATGAAGTGTTGGAGAGCTCTGACCTCATAGGGGGCGGAGGGGGAGATGTCCTCCTGGAGGACGTTTGAGGATTCCAGGCAGCTGTGAGGGGTGACGTGGCCCCTCCCCAGCCTCTCCCCAGCCTCTCCCCAGCTCCTCAGGCACCCTAGGGTATAGGAGAGGTTGCATGCCCAAGGAGGAGGACCCTGGAGAGCTCCTCACACCCCAGGCCAGGGTTCTTTTAAAGCAGGGTCAATGGGTGAACCCCAGGCAAGCAGACCCACCTGTCCCTAGCATTCCCCTGCTGCCTTGGGGCCTGCAGAGGCGGTCGCCCTCCTCCAGTCCCCCTCCTCTGCAACTGATCCTGCCTGCAGGTCTGGGATCTTGGTCCCACAACAGACAGATTTGGATCTTTTTCCTTTATCCTCACTCAGTTCAGAAAAAGAAGTGTTGCTTGGCTGTTTCATTGCACCAGAGTGTAAGATGGGGAGGGAATGTTTCTAGCATCCATCATAGGCCCCAGATGGGTGTTAGAGAACTCACTGTTGTTCTCCCCCATCCTCCATTTTGTCCCCTAGAGCTTGATTACCTTCTCGCTTCCTTGGGACTTTGTTATAAGTTGACTAACACCTTCCCTGCCACCATCCTGTGTGCACAGGCGCACACACACACACAAATTAGAGAATCTGTGTTCAGAAATCATGAGGAAGTCTGTTCTGGAATGTATCCTGGAGCCAAAGAAAAGGAAGTTCAGTGGGGCGCAAGAGATGGAGAGGACCAGGCACCATCACAGACAGGCGCTCGCCAGCCCTGGTGCACTGAGCAGCCATAACCAGCAGCCAGGCTTTGTGTGGTTGTCATGTGCCAGGCGGTGTCCCGGGCACTACATACCTTCCTAGTGAGTCACCACAGGCACACAGTGGGCATGTGACTGCCCTGCGTAGAGATGAGAGAGGTGGCCAAGCACAGAAAGGTTGCTGCTGCTGCTGCTGCTGGTGAGCAGCACAGTGGGAATATGAACTAGGTCTGTTGGTTCCAGGCTCCTCAGACACCACCCCAATCCACCCCAGTGTGGACCTGCCACCATCTTCCAGGCCTGAGAACACCCAGGTTGGGACGGCATCCCCGTGCTCATCAGCGGCCACAAATTCATGCCTGGCCATCCTGTTATCTGTCCTTCATGTCAAAGATGGGACAGGAGAGCCAGGCCAATCCAAAGGGCCCAGTGAAGGGCCAAGGCCCAGGATCAGGGCCTGCTAAGGGCAGAGGCAGGGCCAAGAAGACACTGGACAGCCAGGATGGGAAGGACCCGGCCCTTCACCCTTTTGTTCCTTCCCGATGTTGCTGATATGACCAGCCTGGGTGTTGGGAGCAGCAGGAGACTAGTGGGCACACTCCCTGCCTTCTTGGGACTAATGTCGAGAGGTGGACCATACCCAGGGGACAGTGATGACAGAGTAATACCAGTAGAAACTACCAGTGTCCAGAAGGATGGACGGTTTAGGGGAACCACTGAGCAAATCACATCCAGTGGAGGCTGCAAGAATGCAAAGATGTTACCTAGGGCGAGAACGTTCTAGGGAAAGGGAACAGCCCGTCCAGGACCTGAGACAGCATTGAAGCTTGTGTGCAAGGATCAGGGAGGAGGCCTCCTCTGGCCGGAGAGGTGGTGGAGTCAAGGTCAAGGGAGGAGGACGCTATAGGTCTGGTGAGGCCTTGCCCTTCACCCAGGATGGATGGGAGCCACAGATTCAGTCTTCGGAGCAGAGGAGAGATGGGACTTGAAGCTCTTCACAAAGTCCCAGGGTCCCTCTGGCTGTGGCTTTCTGCCAGGTAGGAGACATGGTGGGGCAGAGCCAGGGAGAGGTGGGAGAGTCTGGTGTGGTGTTTTGAAGGTGGAGCTGAGTAGATTTCCCGATGCCTGGGTGCGGGTGAGGCAGGCATCAAGGGTGACACAGGGATCTGAGCCTTAGCAGCTAAAAGGATGGAGCAGCCATTGAGCAGCAGGAGAGACTGAGAGGTGGGGGTGTGGGAACGGTGGCCATGAGGTACCCAGCAGCTACTTAGATGTGAGGCGCCTGCAGTCCAGAGGAGGTCCAAGCCAGCCAGAGACAGTGTGGGGTTGTCAACTGAGAGCAGAGTGTCTCAGGCTGGTGTGAATGCCTCGGCCTTGACTCTGTGGACATGTGGCTCCCCTGCATGAACTGGCCACCTCCCAGGGTATCCAGACATATCCTGGGTATGTAGGACACCCCAAAAGACAAACTGCAGACAAGAGAAGGGAAAGAAGCCAGCCCCACTTCTTCCTCATATCCGTGGTCCTGAGCAAAAGCCACACAGGCGGCAGCACACGGAGCGGGCCCAGGCTGCAGCAGCCAGCTGTTCTGCAGGCCCTGAGCATCCTGCCTGGCCCCCAGTCACCCCTTCCTCCACAAGAGGGTGGCTCGAGCGCCCAGCGCTGCGTTGCGGGCAGCAGAGGTGTGGCGGTGAGCTCGGGCTCCCAGAGGCATGGCACCAAGGTTTTGAGCATGGCTCATGACTCGTCCCTCTCAGCTTCAATCACATCCTACGGGTCTCTCCTTCCAGGGCAGTTCAGGGGTCCAGCGAGATCATGCCTTCAGCGGGGGCAGCCCATGGTTAGGAGAAAACGGACTCCTGCTTCTCAAGCCCTTCCCCTCCCGTCACTGCCAGTGTTGTCACTGGTGCGGAGTCCCAGGAGGGCGCCAGGCCTGAGCACAGGCTCTAACACCAGACTGACCCCAGCTGCTCTTGCCTGTCCCTTTTGTTGTCACCTTGGATCAATTACTTGACCTCTCTGAGTCTTGATGTTCTGTTGGAGAGGGTACTGAGAGCCACCTCACGGGAGTGTTGGGACACTGAGCGAGATGAAGCATGCGCAGCACCTAGAGTCCTGCCTGACACAGAACACTGCTCAACAATATGATCACAATTATGTTGAACACAGTCAGGAATAAGTGTGGACTTTGGGGTTAGACCTCTGGGTTCAAAGCATGCAGTTGTACTAGATGTTAACTACATGCCCTTCATTGATGTTGGTCAGATTTTTAAGTCCCAAGTTTTCAGTTCTGTATAGGACAATGGGACATAGTGGACTTGGAGACAGAGACTCAGTTCAGGCCGGCTGCTTAGCCTTGGGAGCTGGACCAGTGTGCACCATCACAGCCTCAAACCTGCTTCCCGTTTGAACCAGCAGTTCCACTGAGAGAACTCAGTCCTGGGCACAATCTCACACTCACTCCAAGTTGCAAATAGAGGAGAGGCCACTGCAACAGCAAAATTAAGATAAGCTAAATACCAGGGGCTGGGGTTGTGGTTCAGCGGTAGAGCGCTCACCTAGCACGTGCAAGGTCTGGAGTTCGCTCCTCTGCACCACATAAGAATAAATAAATAAAATAACAGCCTTGTGTCCAACTACAAATAAAAAATATATAGCTTTAAATCTATTTTTTAAAAATTAATTAAATAAATAAATATCAGGCTGGGCTTGAGGCTCAGTGGTAGAGCATTTGCCTCACATGTGTGAGGCACTGGGTTCGGTTCTCAGCACTACATAAAAATAAATAAAAAATAAAGGTCCATCAACAGCTAAAAAATAATTTTTAAAAAAAGATAAGCTAAATATCCATCAGTAGACACTGGTTAATAATTGATACAGATTCCCTTGATGGAACACTGCGCAGCTATTAAAAATGCAGCAGCTTCACATTCAGTTGCATTGATGAATTGTGAAGCTGTGAAATGAAAAGCAAGTGTGGAGACGTCATCAGTGAAAATCAAATTTTAGGACATTGTTTATTATGATCGCTTGTTTGTTTTAAATGCCTGTACATTTAACCAACAAAGGATTGTTACCTTTTACTTGTGAAAAACTACCAATAAGGTAAAATACAAAATCATAGAAAAATGTGGAAAGTTCAGGGTGTAGTGGCTCCCACCGTAATCCCAGCTACGCAGGGGCTGAGGCAGGAGGATCACAAGTTCGAGGCCAGCCTGGGCAATTTAGCAATTTCCCTTTATTAAAATAAAATTTAAAGAAGGGCTGGGGAATGTATAGCTAGGAAGTGGTCAAACACTTGTTTAGCTGCATAAGGCCCTGAGCTCAACCCCCATCGCTACATAAAGAGGAAAAATGGGGGAAGGAGCTGGCACAGTGACACACACCTGTAAACCCAGCTACTCTGGGGGCTGAGGCAGGAGGATCTCAAGTTTGAGGCCAGCCTCAACAACTGAATAAGACCCTGTCTCAGAATAAAATAAAAAGGGTTGGGTGTGGGACTGGGTGGTAAGGGGCCTCTGGATTCAATCCCTAGTACCACACAAAAGATAAGATAGGTAAATGGATGGACAGAGCGCTGGAAGGATGGATGCTAGATAGTGAAAGGAGATGAACAGGTAATTTACAAAAGAGAAAATCCCGTGGCCAGTAGGTATAAAAGCGTGCTGGACTTCATTGGGGATGATTTGATGGTGGTTGTTTGGCTTTGATGATTCCCACCCTCAGGTAATTTATACCCCAGGTGTAACTTGATGGGCCAGGTGAGCAGACAGGCTGGCAAAGCGGGGGCCACCCAGCCATATTCAGGGCCAACTCTTCAGGCCCTGTCAGTGTCCCTCCTAACCACTGGTGTTTCTCCTGTTTTTTTGCAGAGCCTCTGTGGCATGTGCCAGCCCAGGCCCGGCTGTCAGCCATGGCTGGAAGCAGCATGAACAAGCACAGCTCTCGGCAGGATGCAGCAGGCAAAGATTCCCCCAACAGGCATTCCAAAGTGAGTCTGGCCCCGCCCAGCCCCGCCCTGGGCACAGGCCGCTGGGGACTGGGCAGCTTCCCTGGCCCGTGAAGTGAACACCTCTAGAGCACATCCTCCACCTCACCACCTTCCCCCAGCAGAGGGCTAAACTTCTGGTCTGGAGTTAGAGCTCTTGAGCCTCAGTATCCTCCTTATTGAACCAATCCTGGTAGATGAACTGCCACCCCTGAGGCTCCGTGACCCCATGGGACAGTGCAGTGCAGGTATTCAGGGAGCAGCTCCAAGGGTGATAGGACCCAGGCGCCTTCCCTCATGGGGCCTTACTGTCACCCCACCTCCCGAGCACCTCCACCTCTCTGCTGGGTCCCTGTGTTATTGCAGTGGGGGGTGGAAGGAAAGGGGCTCATGGGGGAGGTGTTGAGGCCAGGCCTGGAAATGGCGTGAACCACTCTCAGTTACAGTGTCACTGTACAGTGACAGGACTCTGCCACTGCAGGGGAGACTGGGAGTGCAGCCTGTGGTCAGGAGACGGGCTAATGTGGAGGAGCTCCTGGCAGTCTCTCTGCCTCTGTTAATTCAGTAGGCATTTGAGCATTCAGACCACAGTGACAAAGAGGACAGGTGAGCTCCCATCAGGAAGTGGACATCCCGGTGCAGGCAGTAAGCAGTGAGCCAAGGAACAGAGACGTTTTATACCACTAATGGATCCTCGCTGTGGAAGAGAAACAAAGCACCGTTAAGGAAAAAACCACAAACCCTGCTGCTTTAGGGTCAGCAATGCCCTTTGAGGTGATCTTTAAGCCCAGAACCTTGAAAAAGGTCAGGGATGACCCCTGAAAATAACCAAGGGAAGAGCACTCGAGCAAATGCAAAGGCCCTGGGGTAGGACTGCGCCTGACATGAGAAGAGCAATGTGGCCAACCCTCAGTGACCAAGAACAGAGGCCAGTTAGAGACCAGACCTGAAGACCTGACCTGTGGCCTATAGTGAGGACCCTAGCGTATCCCCAGAGTGAGATGGGACCACAAATAATTCTGAGCAAGGAAGGATACCGTGTAAACATGGGGGGAACAATGGTGCCGTGGGGGCTGGAGAGGTGACTGTTGAGTGGCCCAGCAGGAGGTAGTGGTGAGCAAGACCAGGGAGCTGTGGAGGAAGGAGTGAGTTTAGAAGATGGAGCGGAGTCTGGAGTCTGCTGTGGGCCTGGGCAGGAGCGTGAGCAGAGGGTGCACAGGGTGCGTCCCTGGCTCCTGGGTGGGTGGGGCCATGGAAAGGGCGGAGGAGCCTTGCTGAGAAGGGGAGGAGGCTGGAGTTTCGGGTGCCCGGGCCTGTTGTTCGCATAGCGGCCTGTTGTTCACATAAGCGTCTGCCGCTCCCGAGCCTGGCCAGGCAGGGCTGCGGACCCCACGGCTCTCACAGAGCTGGAGTGAGCTAGAGAGGAGCAGATCACAGGCCCACGCCAACTGGCCAGTAAGTGGGGAGCCAGGATTTGAAGCTCTCTGGTTTCAGGGCTCGCACTGGAATGGAGGAGGGTGGGGCCGAGGCCTCCCCGAGGCTGGGATGACACACCTCCCTGCCTTCCAGGGTGAGCCCCAGTACTCCAGCCATTCCAGCAGCAATACCCTCTCCAGCAACGCGTCCAGCAGCCACAGTGACGACCGCTGGTTCGACCCTCTGGACCCCCTGGAGCCAGAGCAAGACCCTCTCTCCAAGGGCGGCTCCAGTGACAGCGGCATTGACACCACTCTCTACACCTCCAGCCCCAGCTGCATGTCCCTGGCCAAGGTGCCACGGCCCACCAAGCCACACAAGCCCCCAGGAAGTATGGGCCTTTGTGGCGGAGGTCGTGAGGCCACCGGGAGGTCCCACCACACAGACAGGCGGCGGGAGGTCTCACCCGCCCCTGCGGTTGCTGGCCAGAGCAAGGGCTACCGACCAAAGCTGTACTCCTCGGGCTCCAGCACTCCTACAGGCCTGGCCGGGGGCAGCCGGGACCCGCCAAGGCAGCCCAGGTAAGGCCCCACCGCAGCCCGGCCCACAAGGGATCCTCACCACCTGTCACGTCCTGGGTGGGGACCCTCTCAGAAACATGCCAGGTACTTGCGCTGACACACCAGTTTGCTTACAGGGTTCAGAGACTGGTAGACCACCCCTGCTGCCCATCCATCAGCCTTTGAGGACCCGGATAGAGGGAGAGAAATCCCTGGCTATCTCTCTGACCTTATCTGTCTCTGGTTCTCTGACCCTTTATCTCTTTTTCTCCTACTGAGATCAGTGGTTTTCATGCTTTCTGGGAGTCATAGACCGCATCTGTCAGGAGTGCATTTGGCTATGACTTAAATAACACTTTAATAGTCCCCTGACCTGATGTCCAGAGAGGGCAGAGCCAGGCCAGTGCAGGGGCTCAGGGAGGCTTCAAGGACTGGTTCTCTGAAACTTCCTGCTCCACCAAATTTATCAAGCTGGCTTGACTTGCTAGCCTCAAGATGCATATGGTGCCCAGCGGTAGCAAGGGACAGAGGAGGGAGAAGGGTTGTTCCTTCTGTGCAGCTCACCCTTGGTATGGAGAAAGCAAGCACTTTCCCAGAACCCATGGTAGTTGGTGCTGTCAGGTGACATCCCAGCTACAGGGAAGTTTGGGAAAGCACACTTTGAGGAGGCACTAGGGGTGAGAACCCCAGCAGCCTGAAGTCTAAACCACGTGTACCTGGAGGTTCTGCTAAAACCAGAGTAAGTTCCCCAAAAATGCAGAGTAAGAAAATTGGTCCACTGAGTCATGGGCCCAGTCCCATCCAGGGACCCCCTCTGAGGTGTGTGCTCCAAGCAAAGATTCCTGCTGTGGTCAAATGCCCAGTGCTGGCCCCTCAGGCCACCACCTGCCTCACATTCCTCCACCAACTGACTGGAGCAGGGCCCCCCTCCCCACTCCCCAAAACCACAGCTTCTCTCCCCTCTGGACTCGTGCAGCAGCCTCAGAATGCTCTGCCCACAGCACAGTGGCAACCGAGTTTCTGTGTAGAAATACCTGTCTCTTGGCAGATTTAATAACCACTGAGTTGAGAGTAGCTGTGGTGGCAGTGCTTGCTCTGGGCGCCATCATCCCTGGAGCTCCTGAGTCAAAGAGCCCTGGAGAAGAGCTAAGGCAGAGGAGAGGGAGAGTGGGTGAGGTCTCCTCCTCAGGTCACCTTCCTGTTTAAGTAGTCAATCTTTGGAACTCCTGGACTGCTTTGGACAGCTCCTTCACTCATTCATGTGCTCACTTCATTCATAAATATTTCTTGGGAGCTGGGCGTGGTGGCACACGCCTGTAATCCCAGCAGCTCTGGAGGCTGAGGCGGGAGGATCTCTGGTTCAAAGCCAGCCTCATCAATTTACCAAAGCCCTAAGCAACTCAGTGACACCTTGTCTCTAAATTAAAAAAAAAAAAGATTGAGGATGTGGCTCAGTGGTTAAGCAATCCTGGGTATAATCCCTATAACAAGAAAATAAAATAAAATGAAAAATATTTCCTGAGGAGCTGTCCTGTACCAGACCTTTGCTGTGAGCTAGGGAGAAATAATGAGCAAATGCAGATGCGGCCCAGCCCTCACTGCAAATAAGGATCCGCTCATCACTGAGACTAGGGTAAAACCATGCTCACCCAGAGGAACGTGGGGCCAAGAGTGTCCAGGACAGGGTGACTCTGGCCTGGGTTGTGGTGGCCTCTCTTCTGGGCACAGACCACATTAGTGAACCTGGATAATCTTGGGGTTTTAAAATCAGTGATATATAAAGGCAGCTGTGCCTGGAGTAGGTGGTGACAGAGGCAGGGGGCTGGGTACAAAATTACCCTGTGTCTGAGAAGATTTGCTGAACCCAGAAGTGGGGGGAGTGAAATGGGAGGGGGGCTGCTACAAAATAGGGCCCTGCGGTTGGGAGCTTTAATTTGCATACAGACAATTGATGCTAATTGCAAATCTTTCTTATCTACTCATTAAAGCTGCTTCCTGAAGTTTTCTCCTAGGCAACCAGGCTTTAGTGTGGAACTGCATTTCCCAAAATGGGGTACTGGAGGTGATTTGGGTGGTACTGGGAGGGAAATGTTTTATCTTAAATGGATGTATGTTTGTTTTAATGAGTATTAGGGGGGAAAGAGCCTTTCAAACCCATCCCCTGATTCCACAGATACTGCCTTCTGACAGGTTAGGGGGAATCAAGTAGGTTGATTAAAAGAAATATTCTTGATGGATAAGAGTGTGGGCCCCAGAATCAGACCACCCAGATTCAAGCCCTGCCTCTGCTGGGCTTTGGCTGTGTGGCTTGGGGAAGTGACTGGACCTCTCTGGGTCTGTTTCCACATCTATGCAATCAGGAATAAATCCCATACCTCCTTTATAGGAATAAGGATTCAATGATCCCTTCACGCGAAGTGCCTAGTAGCGGTCCTCAAGCCTAGCTGTCATTAGAATCAGGGAGGGGGTGGGGTACTGGGTGCAGTGGCACATACCTGTAATCCCAGCTACTTGGGAGGCTAAGGCAAGAGGATCACAAGTTGCAAGCCAGCGTAGGTAACTCAGAGACCCTAAAAAATAGAATAGGAGAGGAGGAGTTCAATGAGACCCTGCCTCAGACTAAGAAGAACTCTTCTGGGCCAAAGCCTCTGACAGGAAATCCTGGGGGCACAACAGGGACTGAGATGGCTCCAGGCTTGCCCTCCTAGAGCTCAAAGTCCATCCCCAAGGGTGACAGGCTGGAGTGGGGAGGCCCAGGCAGAGGGCTATAGGCCAGTGTGGGGGAGCCCAGTAGAGGTGGTTGGGCTGCCATGAGGGAGCCCAGAGGAGGGGCCTGACCCAGCCTTGCAGAGGTTTCCTGGGAAGAGTAGAGGGAGGGAATTAGGATGGAAGAGGACCGAGAGCAGCAGGTCCCGCTGCCCTGCTCCCCCTGCCGGCCCCCCCATCTTCCCACTTCAGCAGGCACCAGCTTGGGGCCAGGCCTGGCCTGGGCCCCGGGAACCCAGGTGCCTCTGCCCCCCTGCTGGCCACACTGCCCCTTGCACAGGCAGCCCAGCAACCTTCTGCATCTGTGGTCACCAGTCCAGTCCTTTGGAGGGGTAACCTGCTGCCCACGCACAGCACCCCGAGGGCAGGCGCCCTTGAGCTGACCACTCACGAGCTCACGGCCACCGCTGCCTGCACAGCTCTGTGGCGCATAGCACTTTGTGTTCATTCGTGCCGCAAGGCCTGATGTGCGCCAGGGCCTTTGCTGGGTGCTGCAACAAAGTGGACAGGACCAGGGGAGACCACAAGCACACAGTGACTAGTCATTGCTCAGGGACAGCGTCAGAGGAAACCCGGTGGATCTGAGAGTGGCTATGGTGTGGGTCAGAGCTGGCTCTGATGTAGCCTGGTGGCAAGGGTAATGTCCTTGAGGAGGGGTCACTTATGCCAGGGAGAGGGACAGGAGGAGGGAACAGGTTCTGAAGGAGGCTGAGGTTTCAGGGGTGCTGCTCAGGTATCCTGATCTAGGATATAGTCATGCAGGTTTGCCTTGTAACAGTTCGTTAATGAATGTATGTTAATGAATGTGTGTGATGTTTCATACACTTCACCACATAGGGGCTGCTGTACACTTTTTTTTTTTTTGTAGTTGTAAATGGACAACTTTATTTGTAGATGGACGCCTTTATGTGCTTAATATTTTTATGTGGTACTAAGGATCCAACCCCGTGCCTCACACAAGCTAGGCAAGCGCTCTGCCACTGAGCCCCAGCCCAGGCCCTGTTGAACACTTTTTGAGGGGAGGTACTGGGGGTAAAACTCAAGGCCTTTAGATGCTTTACTACTGAGCTACCCTCAGCCTTGGCTATTTGAAATTTTTTTAAAGATTTTTTTAAAAAACCAGGAAAGATGGAATATGTAGAGTGTTTACTTCTTTTTTTCTTTATTATTTATTTGTTTGTTTTGGTACTGGGGATCAAACCCGGGACCCTCTACCACTGAGCTACATCTCTGGCCCTTCTTCTTTTCCTTTTTTAATCTTCTTTTGGTACCAGGATTGATACCAGTGTTGCTTAACTGCTGAGCCACCTCCCCAGCCATTTATTTATTTATTTATTCATTCATTCATTCATTCATTCATTTTTTCGTTTTAGATAGGTACAATATCTTTATTTTTATGTGGCACTGAGGATGGAACCCAAGGCCTCATGTGTTAGGTGAGCGCTCTACCACTGAGCCCCAGCCCCAGCCCTTCCAGCCCTTTTTATTTTTTATTTTGAGACAGGGTCTCACTAAGGTCTTAGGCTGTGCTCAAACTTGCAATCCTCCTGCCTCAGCCTCTCAGGGCTCTGGGATTACAGGTGTGCTCACTGCACAGCTAGAGGGTTTACTTCTGAGAGGGAACCACAGGAGTGAAGTCCCTTAGAAGGAGAGTAGGGTGGCACCTTCAGGTCTCTGAGCTCTTGGTGTAGAAACCAAGGGTCGGAGAGGTTATCAGAGGTCAGAGCACTCCCAGTCCTCCTGGTGCCGTCACGTCACGGAGTGTGGATGGATCCTGCAGCAGAGGAAAGCCAGGCAAGGTTTCAGCAGAGAGGGTGACGGGCAGACCTGGGTTTTGAAAGGTAGTTTAACGGCAAGACAAGAGGTAAAGCCTTGAGGGGGGGCTGGCCGAGCTCAGAAGGATTGGGGGCTGGAGCAGGGGACAGAGCAGCTGCATGTGTGCATGTGTGTGCGTGTGTGGTGACGCCCCTGGGCAAGCACACACCGTGTGAGGAGAGAGGCACCACAAGTCTGGGCTGACTCCTGGGTGTCCAGGGCTGCTGCAGAGGGGAGTGCTTGAGATGTTTACAGGAAGAGAAGGCAGGGGCACAGCCCCAGAGGAACAGTCCTCAAGTTCTCTGGCCATGGCAGCGCCCACCAAGCTGGACGTTGCACACACTGCTCCCTCCTGGGGCTGACGTGTTTCTGCAGGGAGAGCCAGACAGACACACAACTAAATCACCATGTGGTGTGCCAGGTAGCAGTGAGTGCAGGGGAGAAAAACCCAACAGAACATTGTGGGGGTCCCAGAAAGCGCCCCGAGGGCGGGGATATGCTGTAGGAAGCCAGGGCGAGGTCCATGCAGCTGAAGGAGCAAACGCCACCAGGACCCAGGAACCACTTGCTGTGCTCCAGGAGTGCTCAGAGGGCCAGCGGGGGGGGGGGGGGGGGGGCAGGGGCCCAAGGGGCGAGTGGCACAAGGTCACATGGGCAGGGTGGGTAGGAGCAGTTCTAGCAGGCTCATGCCTATGGTCACGTGCTTGGGGGACTTGGGAGACACTGGAGCCGTGATCTGTCTTTAAAATGATCGCTTGGGTGTCTGGGAGAAGTGGACTGTTTTGGGGGGAGAGGGGAAGAGAATGGAGGACAAAATCCAAGGGCTGCCAGGAAAGGGATGGACCTTACCGTGCCCCAGCAGGGACCCCCACTCGCTCGCTTCTGCCCCAGCTCCCGCCCCTGCCATGGAAGCTGCTGCAGCCTGTGCCCATCGATGACTCCCGTGGCTTCCCAGACCCTCCCCCCAGACGTTCGTCATGGGAGCCCGGCTGCCAGGCACGCTGCCAGGCGCCAGTGCCTGCGCTGGGCACCACAGTGGGCTGGGTGATGCCAGGCGGGCAGCCACCTGGCCCCCGCCCTCCCCCGAGGCAGCTCACGCTCCACAGCTCTCTGGGCTCCACAGCAATTTGTCAGGGCTGTTGAGGGGCAAACAGAGACTCCTCTCCACGTGGAGCTGACGCAGCTGGGCGTTCCCAGCAGGCAGGAAGCACGTGGCCTGGCTTCCCCAGGCTGTGCCAGCAGTCTCCGGGATACCATCTGGGGGCACAGCCTTGAAAGGTAATCTGGGGGCCCTGGGATCTGCTAGGGCCTGCCCTGCCTGTGTGTGTGAGGTCCGGACCACAGATGGCAGACCTGTGCAGAGTCACAATCAGCTTGGGAAGTGGAACTGTTCCAGGCTACGTCCTAGAACTCAAAGGAATGAGGAGCCAGGCAGAGATCTGTGGAGAGAGGGAGCATGCAAAGGCCCTGAGGTAGAAGCATTTCTGGAATGTTTGCTGAACAGCTTCCAGGTGGTTGCCACAGAGGAGGCAGAGGGGAGTGGAGGACCTGAGGGCAGGAAGGAGACGGGACTGATGGGAAGACTCTGGTTTTCTCCCTGAGGGAGCTGGAACCTAAGTCCTGAGCAGAAGAGAGTCCTGAGTGCTGCAGAGGTTGGTGAGGATGCAGGAGGAAGCAGGGATCCCAAAGAGGAGGCCACTGTGATGGTCTTGGTGGACCAGCAGTGCTTGGCAGGGGGGTGCGGAGCAACTGGATCAGGATCCATTTTGAGCCCCTCTGGGTTGGTTTGTTTGGTTGGTTGGTTTTGGGGGCTTTGTTTTGGTTTGGTTTGGTTTGGTCAGTATTAGGAATTGAACCCAGGAGCACTTTACTCCTGAGCTACATCCCCAGTCCTTTCTTTCTTCCTTTTTCTTTCTTTTTCTTTCTCCCTTTTGTTTTTTGTTTGTTTGTACTGAAGACTGAGTCCGGAGGCACTTTATCACTGAACTACGTTCCGCTCCTTTTTATTTTTTATTTTGAGAAAGGATCTTGCTAGGTTACTGAAGCTGGCCTCAAACTCGGGATCCTCCTGTTTCAGCCTCCAGAGTCACTGGGATTGCAAGGATCCCAGTGTGCACCACCACAACCGACTCCATTTTGAGTCTCCTCCGTGTCCTCTCTGCACTTCTGTAGGCCTGTCACTTCTGCTCCTCAAGCCCAGGGCAGGTGTGGCCACTCCATGACTCTACACTGGAGGGTGATTGTTCCAGCCACATCAGAGAGAGAAAGGAAGACTGGTCCAGCAGTTCAGGCCAGGTGGCCCCGGCCCTCTGGTGGCTCCCTGAGTGTGGGTATGCAGTGTGATTTCCGCTCTGCCCCCAGCCACCCATGTCCAGATTGCAGCTTCCCCACTTGCCCGTTTCCCACCTGTCAGATAGGATGAGGGTGGGAGCATGGTCTAAGGTTGGAAGGATGCACTGAGACCATGAATCTGAAGAACTCCGCCCAGGACCTGAGACATTGCCGGGGCTTAGAGCTATCAGAGTTGCTGTTTGCTTTCATTTACTGTGTGTTCATCATTAGGATTGTTGGGTGTTCATGGTAGTGGTTAGAAACACTGAAACAGGGCTGGGGTTGTGGCTCAGTGGAAGAGCACATGCCTAGCATCTGTGAGGCACTAGGTTCGATTCTCAGCACCACGCATAAATAAATGTTAATTGACAACTAAAAAAATTTTTTTTTTAATTTTTTGGTACCAGGAATTAAACTCTGGGGCACTCGACCACTGAGCCACATCCCCAGCCCTATTTCGTATTTTATTTAGAGACAGGGGCTCACTGCATTGCTTCATGCCCTGCCATTGCTGAGGCTAGCTTTGAACATGCAATCCTCCTGCCTCAGCCTCCCAAGCCGCTGGGATTACAGATGTTAGCCACCGCACCCAGCTAAAAAAAATATTTTAAAAAAGAACCACTGAAACAGACTGCCTTGATTTACATCTTGGCTCTGCCCCTCCTGGGTGCATCATTTGTAGCAACATCTTCAGTCTTTCTGGCCTCCAGTTTCTCCACCTGAAACATGGTAGTAGTGTCCTGCCCCAGGGGTTGCAGGCAACTAAATGGGGCTGACTGAGCTCAGTGCCACCTGCACTACCACTGCTCTTCCTCCTGAGGGGCCACAGCTCATTCCCTTTGTGCCTGTCACCCACCCAGGACCACTGACCAGGGCCCCTGCAGAGTTCCAGGGCTGGACAGATCAGAGGCACTGCACGTTACAGATTCTCTACCTAGTCTCTGCCTTTTCCGCTCTTTTGGCAAGCTGCAGAACTGTTTACTGCCACGGAATCTTAAATGCTCCACTGAGATACAAAGCAGACAAGCATATGTCCTCCCTGAGCTTGGAACCTGGTCAGATAGCTATCCTTATCCACCACACCACGCTGCCTGATTTTTTCAGATCCGCTCTGAGGCCACAGGAACACACATGACTACAGCTGGTGCTTCAGAAAGAACCTTTACTCTCGATGCACAGACAGGGTCAGGATTCCACCCCATGCAACATACAGAGAAGCAACATGCATGCCTAGCACCTGACACAGCTCATGTTCTATGGGGTGTGTGGGAGGGGGCACCCCCTCCCACAGAGGGACTGGATCAAGATGCACAGTGTCTTCAGGGGAATAATGATCTCACAAGGCCCTGTTGAGCTAGCAGGACTGAAGACCTTGTCATGGGAGTGCTTTCAGCTGCAAGTAACAAAGTCCCAGCTCAATTGGCAGAAGTTTGCTTATTATTTTTATTTATTTTCAATTGATAATAACAATTGCATTTGTTTAAGCAGTACAGCCTGATGCTTTGATTTATGTTTATATTACCAAAAAATTCAGTCAGGCTAATTATTAATGTATCTCTCACCTTAAACCAACTTACCATTTTGAGGAGGGTGGTTTGTTTTGTTTTTTTCTTGGTATTGGGACTTGAACCCAGGGGCGCTTTACCACTGAACCACATCTCTGACTCTTTTTATGTTTCATTTGAGACAGCGTCTCACTCAGTTGCTTAGGGCCTCACTAAGTTGCTGAGGCTGGTATGTAACTTGTGGTCCTCCTGCCTCAGCCTCCCAAGTCTGGGATTACAGGCATGCACCGTCATATCCAGCTCCAACTTAGCTTTGTGTGTGTGTGTGTGTGTGAGAGAGAGAGAGAGAGAGAGAGAGAGAAGAACATTAAAAATTACTATTTGAGCAATTTTAAAATATACATTATTTTAAAAATGTATTTATTTTACAATAGAAGGCATTTTTTTAAATATTTATTTTTTAGTTGTAGGTGGTGGACACACTATCTTTATTTCATTATTATGTGGTGCTGAGGATCAAACCCAGTGCCTCAAGTGTGCTAGGTGAGCACTCTACCACTGAGCCACAACCCCAGCCCCCAATAGAAAGCATTTTGACACATTGTACACAAATGGAGCAAAATTTCTCCTTCCTCTGGCTGTACATGGTGCAGAGTCACTCCAGTAGTGTAATTACACATGTATATAGAGTAATAATGTCTGTCTCGTTCTATTGTCCTTCCCATCCCCACAGCCCCAGCCCTCCCCTCACTCCACTCTACATAAACGAAAGTTCCTTCATTCTTCCCTGTCCCCCTGTCCCGCTATGGATCAGCATCCACTTATCAGAGAAAACATTCAGCTTTTGGTTTGGGGGGATTGGCTTATTTCACTTAGCATGACATTCTCTGGTTTTCTACATTTACCAGGAAATGCCATAATTTCATTCTTCTTTAAGGCTGAGTAATATTCAATTGTGTATATGTACCACATTTTCTTTATCCATTCATCTTCTGAAGGGCATCTAGGTTGGTACCATAGTTTAGCTATTGTGAATTGAGCCGCTTGCTAGAAACATTGATGTGGCTGTGTCACTGTAGTATGCTGATTTTAAGTCCTTTGGGTATAAACCAAGGAGTGGGATAGCTGGGTCAAATGGTGATTCCATTCCAGGTTTTCTGAGATATCTCCATGCTGCTTTCCAGAGTGGTTGCACCAATTTGCAGTCCCACCAGCAATGTATGAGTGTACCTTTTCCCCCACATTCTTGCCAACATTTATTATTGCTTGTATTCTTGATAATTGCCATTCTAACTGGAGTGAGATAAAATCTTAGAGTAGTTTTGATTTGCATTTCTCTAATTGCTAGAGATGATAGTTTGAATCCATCCTGTTGTTCAGGAAGTCAGGTCCTAAGCTGACATGCTGAAGATTTGGGCCTGCTTTTTCTTCTATTAGGCACAGCGTCTCTGATCTAGTGTCTTAAGTCTATGATCCACTTTGAGTTGATTTTTGTGCAGGGTGAGAGAGAGGTTTAATTTCATTTTGCTACATATGGATTTCCAGTTTTCCTAGCACCATTTGTTGAATAGGCTATATTTTCTCCAATGTATGTTTTTGGCACCTCTGTCTAGTATGAGGTAACTGTATTTATGTGGGTTTGTCTCTGTGCCTTCTATTTTGTACCATTAGTCTACATGTCTATTTTGGCACCAATACTGGGCCATTTTTTGCCATTGCTCTGAAATATCCATTATACATGGTCACTGTGCAGTGCAATAGATCACAAAAGTTGACTCCCCCAATCTGAAACTTTGTCTGCTGTGATCAATATTTCCCTTTCCCCAATTCTCTCTCCTGAGGCAAATGTATCACCTCCCAGAACTCAAGGTTGGAGAAGACCCCAAGGTTGGGTCATTTATTGACTCCAGGACCCAAGTTCTTTCCCTGTCTTGTTTTGTTTTGATTTTTCCAAGGTTGTGGAACCAGGGCCTACGCATGCTAGGCAGGTGCTCTACCACTGAGCCACACCTAGACTGAGGTGTCAGGTGGCCACTTCCTGTTTGCCCTGTGCCAAGTTTATATGGTTTAACCTGACTTGTGTCCTTGACACCTCCCCAGTATCATTCCCTTCAGACGTAGTCAGATGGTGTATACTCCTCCAGAGATTTTTCTCCAAACCTGTACCAACCCAGTTCTTTGAAACATTTTGACCTTTACCCAAAGTAGAAAAACATTTTACATTATAACCCAACACAGACATCTGGAATTTTCACTAAATACTTAACTTATGTGATCACACTGACATATTTTTTAGTCTATTTCTTTTTTTTTTTTCCCCTGCTCAGAACTGCTAAGACTTGCACCGGGTATGTGTAGCTCAGTGTAAAGTACTTGCCTAACGTGTATGAGGCTCTGGGTTCTATCCCCAGAAGCTAAAAAATAAAATAAAAGAATAGAACTGTTAAGACCTACCAGGAACAATGTCACACGCATATCATCTAAGCCATTCAGGAAGCCGAGGCAGGAGGAGCCCAAGTTTGAGGCCAGCCTGGAAAACTTAGCAAGACTCTGTCTTAAGATAAAATTAAAAGGACAGGAGATGTGACTCAGGAGTAAAAATCCCCTGGGTTCAAACCCCAGTACCACCAAAAAAACAAATTAAGACCCACTAAGTCTATTTCATGACCTACAGTTGGAGAAGCACTGCTAATTTCCTTCCTATAAAATAAAAAAATCATAACCATATTTCATATATATACATACATATTATATATAAACACAAGTACATGTGTGATGTATATAGAGATTTTTGTCTGGCTGGGTGTAAAAAGGGCTGGGGATGTAGCTTAGTAGTACACTGCCCCTGGTTCCATCTCAATCTTTCAGACCATTTCTACCTTTTCTTATCATTTTGGTTTTTTCCCAGTTTTTCTTGATCATAACAGCACTTCTATGAGCATCCCCGTGTGTACAAATGAGTATTGTGCAACTTTTCCGTGGTGTGGTTTGTGGGGGGCCAAACACTAGGCTGACGCCTGCCCTTGGCTTGCTTCTGAGCTCCAAGCCCTCGCCTCCTTGGGGAAGCCTCCCTGCACCTCCGTAGTGTTATGAGGTCCATGCTCATGGTGATGTGCTTCGGGGCTTCCTGGATATCTCCTCACAGTGTGCAACCTTTGTCCATTAATAGACATTGCTGAATTGTAGAAAGCATATGTTGCTTTTTAAATCCAGCCTACAAGTCTCTGCCTTCTGAATAGAGTGTTTAGACCATTCCCTTTTTTCTTCTTTTCTTCCCTTTTCGTGTATTAGGGATTGAACCCAGGGCCTTGGCCAAGCTAGGTAAGCAAGCTCAGGTGAGCTGTATCGCCCAGCCCTTTTTATTAGTATTATTTTATTGAGACAAGCTCTCACTAAATTGCCCATACTGACCTCAAACTTGCAATCCTTCTGCCTCAGCCTTCCAGGTAATCTGGCATTACAGCCATTCATAATCGTGTCTGGCTAAACTGTTTTTTGGTTTTGTATACTGGAGGATTGAACCTGGGGATGCCTGAGTCACTATTATAGGCATGTGCCACTGCACCCCACTAAACCATTTACATTAATTAATTAATTTAACTTTTTTGGGTACTGGGTATTTAACCCAGGTGTGCTTTATATATCCCCAGCCCTTTTATTTTTTTTATTTTGAGATAGTGTCTTGCTAAATTACTTAGAGCCTTTCTAAATTGCTGAGGCTGGCCTTGAATTTACAATCCTCCTGCCTCAACCTCCTGAGTCACTGGGATTACAGGTATGAGCACTGCGCCTGGCTTAATGTAATTATTGATAATAGTTTTATACTTGATACTTTGCTACTTGTTTTCTTTATGTTTACTATCTTTCTTGCTTCTGTTTTTCCTTTATTGCTTTAGACTATGTAAATTTAATTTAGTGTGTCATTTGGAAGTTCACTCTTATGTACCTGTTTTTTGTTGTTATTGGTGTTGTTATTACAGTATGCATCTATCAGTGTGATTCAGGTTAATACTAACTTCATTCCAGTAATACATGAAAATTTTTCTCTAGTATAGCCCTACTCCTTCCCCTTCTTTGTGCAGTTTTATCACATATATGATATAAACCCAACAACAGAGTTAATTATTGCCTTTGTCTTTAAGTAAAGGTGAGAGAGGAAATGTGAAAGCATAAATCTATAGTCATTTTTTAAAAACTGCATGTTAAAGGCTGAGGTTGTAGCTTAGCAGTAGAGTGCTAGCAAGTGCAAGGCCCTAGGTTCGATCCTCATCGCCATATAAAAATAAATAAATAAAGGTATTGTGTCCAACTACAACTGAAAATAAATATTTTTTTAAAAAACTGCATGTTGTGCTGGGATTGTGGCTCAGTGGTAGAGTGTTCACCTTGCATGTGTGAGACACTGGGTTTGATCCTCAGCACCACATAAATATAAAATAAAGATATTGTGTCCACCTATAACTAAAAAAAAAATGTTTTTAATTTAAAAAACTGCATGTTAATTATCTGGATTAATTTCTTTTAGTGTGAGGACTTCCTGTATTGTTTCTTATTAGGCAGATGTGCTAACAACATATATTTTCTCTCTTTCTCTTTGTTAAATGGGAACATCTTTAGATTGCCTTTACTTTTTTCAAGGGTAGTTTTTCTGGATATAGAATTCTGGGTTATAGAATTCTTTCAGTGCTTTGAAAATGACATTTTATTCCATTGTTTCACATGAAAAGTCAACAGTTAGTTTTATCAGTGTTTCTCTGTAAGCGATGAGTCTTTTCTCTGGATACTTTCAAGATTTTTATCTTAGTATTTTACTTTCAGGTGTTTTTTAAGATGTAGGTCTCTTTATTTATTATACTTGTGGTTTGTTGAGCTTTTTAAATGTTTAATGACTTTTTAAAATCAGATTTAGGAAGTTTTCAGTCATTATTTCTTCAGATATTTCTTCTGCCCCTTTCTCTCATCTCCTTTTGAAACTCTTTATTATATGCTCTCTTTTTGGTATCAGGGATTGAACTCAGGGTCACTCAACCACTGAGTCCCATCCCTATCCCTATTTTGTATTTTATTTAGAGACAGGGTCTCACTGAGTTGCTTAGCGACTCGCCGTTGCTAAGGTTGGCTTTGAACTCTCTATCCTCCTGCCTCAGCCTCCCGAGCTGCTGAGATTATAGGTGTACGGTGCGCCACTGTGCCTGGCTTTTTGTTATATACTCTAATGTCTCCTTGGAGCCACAGATTCCCTAGGTTCCTACCCACTTCAGCAGTTTGTCAAGCTTAGTGCTTTCCAGATTATTGTATGCCTTTGGTCATTTTTCAGAGTGCTTGAAAGGGTTTTTGGTTTGTTAGTTTGGGCCTCTTTGGGAAGAGGATTTGCCAGTCTCCTCCTCTGGCCACAGACAAAAGTCCCATCCACTAAATCGACCTTCAGAAAGGATTTACTAGCTTATATTTCAAAGATATCTTCTATTTTGTCATTAAATATCCCTTATTTTGAATGGAATTTCATTAAAATTTTTTCTTTAATTGACCAGGCACAATGGTGTGCACCTGTAATTGCAACTGCTTGGGAGGCTGAGACAAGAAAGAGGATTGCATGTTTGAGGCTAGGCTGAGAAACTTAGTACAACCCTAACTCAACATTTTTTTAAAAAGGGCTTTTTTTAAAAAGGATGTAGCTCAGTATTAGAGTGCTTGGCTAGCGCGCATGTGGTCCTAGGTTGAATTCCCCATACCACCCCCCAAAAAAAAAAAAAATTAAAGTTGATTTCCTGCAGCATTTGTGTCCCTAAAGTTTAGGTCCAGTTGATATCAGTAGGTTGTTGTAACATTACTTCAACAAAAATCTAATATTTAGCTTAGGGAGTTGTAGTCTTAGACTAGCTAACTATAGTATCTGACATGTACTAAGTGCTTCATAAAAGCATACATAGCAAAATATATTCTTTTTTTTTAAGAGAGAGAGAGAATTTTTTTAATATTTATTTTTTAGTTTTCGGGGGACACAACATCTTTATTTTATTTTTATGTGGTGCTGAAGATCAAACCCAGCACCTCACACATGCCAGATGAGCGCACTACCGCTTGAGCCACATCCTCAGCCCCGCAAAATATATTCTTTAAAAATTATACATAGCATGTACAAGATCCTGGATTTGGTCCTCATCACCTGGAAAAAAATATGACAAGTTATAGAATAATCGGTATGATCCCAATAATGAAAAAGCAAAATCTTCCCACCTCCCCTCCCCCCAGTAAAAGCCGCTTTCTCTGTTTTTAATGCCCAGATGAAAAGGAAGGAAATAGAGCAGCCTGTGAACCATGGTCACCTAGAGATAGGTGGGCAGATGGGACTCCGCCTTCAACTGCATAGCTCCCACAGCAGGGGCCGGGGTGCCTTTTTAGGTTCCCGTATTGCTGGAGTGGGACGGGTCTCTGCAGGGACCCCCTTTTCTCTAGGCTTCCGTGTCGTGGAACATCCTGCAGCAGTACAGCCCATGGTGACATGTCTAGGGTCCGTGAACTTCTTCCCTTCGTTCTTTCTTTGCAGTGACATGGGCTCACGGGCTGGCTTCCCTGCTCAGGTTTACAAAACTGCCAGCGCAGAGACTCCTCGGCCCTCCCAGCTGGCCCAGGCCAGCCCCTTCCAGCTCTCCACCTCTGTCCCCAAGTCCTTCTTCTCCAAGCAGCCTGTGCGCAATAAGCACCCAACAGGGTGGAAGAGGACGGACGAGCCCCCGCCACGGCCTCTCACCTTCACCGACCCCAAGAAGTAAGTGCCTGGGTGGGCAGTGAGGCCAGGTGGGTCGCTCTGGTCGTGAAGAGAGTGACACTTAGTCACCGAGAAGCCAAGTCCACACACTGGGGATATGGCAGGGAACCTGGCCGAGGTCCCCACTGTCAGGAACTGATGCTCAGGTCTGGGTGAGGGGCGGAGGGCACGCAGTGGGTCAGCAGGGGCTCGGCTGTGATGGCATCTGCATGAAGAGCTTTGGTAGGCAGAAGGAGGCAACAGTCAGGACCCCAAGGTGTGGCCTTGGGAGGAGGGTCCAGTAGCAGGAACCCTGTGAGCAAGGGGAGGGTGTGGGACATGAGGTCAGGGTAGCAGTAGGGCAGGGGCAGACGGTGGTGAGTCCTGTGGCATCTGCTCTGACTGACACGGGGCTGTGGAGGGTGTGGCACGGCTAGGAGATGTTCTGAACTGCTAATAGGTCCCTGTGGCTGCATGTGGGGAACATCCTGGAGGAGCACTGTCAGGGTCCACTGAGACGTGGGGACGGGAGCAGGGCAAGAGCCACCAAGGCTAGGAGGGCAGGCTCGGGACGGATGATCTGGAATTGCAGCAGACAGGGCTTGCTGGCAAGTTGGAGGTGCTGGGAGAAAAGAGGACAGGTGGCCAGTAGCCCTCCACCTGGGATGGCTGCTCCAGAGGACTGCGGGGCTGGAGCTGCCCCTGCAGGCAGCTGGCTCTTTGGCACCAGAGCCTCTCGGCCTGGCACAGCCACCATGGGCCTCTGCACAGTGCTGAGCTGATGGGCGGCCGCACGTGAGTGGTCATCTCCAGAAACCAAGGAGGAGATGGGCCTTGGAAGAGCTTCTGCTGTCACCTCAGGGCCTACCTTAGGGCAGGGTGCTGACCGGGAGGACCCCAAGCAACCTCGTCCAGAGGCGACCCCTTCACGTGGGGCCATTGGGGGCATGAGGTGAGGGAGTTGGGGCCTGGGAGAGATGGCGCTCCCCAGGTGGTGTGGTATCGCGTCCCCACCTGAGCGCACAGCCCTACAGGTCAGAGGATGGTGTCTTGGCTCCATGTCACCGTGATGGAAGCTCCTGGAGGGTCAGTCCCTCACCTGGAACGCACAGGTGGTCCTCAGTCCTGTCCCACGGCTGCCATAAGGAATTCCCACGGTCCCTATGAAGCACCCGGCCACCCCAGCTGAGGACCCAGAGCGCCGGGTGCTGTGTGTGGAACGCAGCTTTCACCACGAGCACAGCCTGGGGTGACACAGGGCAGCAGGTGGACGTAGGTTCTGAGTGTCCTCGGTTTCCCGGGCCGCAAAAGGAAGAAAGGCATGCCTACGTCCCAGGGGTGGTGCGAGGGTGCCCGGGGCTGGCGGGCGCTGGTGCCGGTGCTCCCCCTGGCACGCAGGTCCGGAGGCCCTTGGCTCCGGCTCAGGAGAGACCAGGGAAGGCCTGGTTCCACAAGCCCAGGCCCAGCACCCAGCAGGGCTGTCCCCGCCTCTGCTCTCTGGCCTCTCCCAGCCGCCCTTCCAGGACAGTCAGCCCGCTACCTGGGGCACAGCCCGGCGAGTCTCCTTGCCAACCACGTTGGCAGAACCCCCAGCTCAGCCGGGCTGACAGCGGGCAGTGCTAATTAGCTTAATTAACCAGGGCCCGAGGGAGCCACCCCAGTTGGAGGCCAGAACTCCAGTCCTCTGGGACCAGCCCAGCCACGTCTGGCCACTGGTCGCCTTCGGCTCCTGGGCCGACTGTGGGAGGAGGAGCTGCTGCTGCCTGTCCTGACTGCACAGCCGTCGCTGCAGCCTGCCTTCCTTCCTTTTCTGCCCTGGAGCGTCCTGCCGTGGCAGAGTGCACCCTTAGACAGCATGGGTGAGTCAGAGGTACTCTGTCCGGTTCCATTAGAAAGAATCTTGGAGACGTTCTCTTCATTTATGCTTTGAAAGGGGAACCGGAGTAAAAAAAAAAAAAAAAGATACACAAAAGGATTTGTGTTGAAAAATAAGCCTCTCCCCCAACCCCGTCCCATAGCTCCCTCCTAGAAGCAATGTTGTTTCATTTCTTGTGCCTCTGGAAGGACAGGTGCCTGAGAAGACCCGGCATAGGTGACACATGCTCTTCCCTTGCGCCCATTGACATCAGCATGGCCACCTGTCTTCTGCCTTCCTCCCTTGCTCTTTTCTCTTCACATCTCTTGGCACTGGTCCAAATTAGGGCATAGAAGGTGGCCTTGCCCTTGTCAGCAGTCAGAGAGCAGCCCATTTTATCCCCAGAGGTCATTAGGATTTGACAGTTATGGAGACCAGAGATCTAGAGAAAAAACAAGATTAGGGATGTGTAGGCCTAGTTTAGTTTGATTTGGCTTTTTTGGTTTTTTGTTTGTTTGTTTGTTTGTTTTTTAAAGAGAGAGAGAGAGAAAAAATTTTAATATTTATTTTTTAGTTATCGGTGGACACAACATCTTTGTTTGTATGTGGTGCTGAGGATCGAACCCTGGCCTCACGCATGCCAGGCGAGCGCGCTACCGCTTGAGCCACATCCCCAGCCCTGGTTTGGCTTTTTTGATGCTTAGCATGCAGGAGGCCCTGAGTTCAACACCCAGCACCAAAAAAAAGAAAGAAAGAAAATAGCCAGGCACAATGGTGCACACCTGTTATCTCAGCAACTCAGGAGGATCGCAAGTTTGAGGCCAGCCACAGTAACTTAGACCCTATTTCCAAAAAGAAGGCGGAGAAGGGAGAGCATTGGAAATGTGGCTCAGTGGTAAAGTGTCCCTGGATTCAATATCTAGTACCAAAGGAAAAAAAAAATCTGAAGATTCTTTAGAAAGAAGAGGATAAGAAAAGCAATACCAGCACCTTGAGAGGCTCAGGCAGGAGGATCACGAGTTCAAAGCCATCCTCAGCAAAAAGAGAGGCACTAAGCAACTGAGAGAGACCCCGTACAACATAGGGCTGGGGATGTGGCTCAGTGGTTGAGTGACCCCTAAGTTCAATCCCGATACCAAAAAAAAAAAAAAAGGAAAAACAAAAGTGGTCAACTAAGGGCTGGGCCACAGCTCCGTTGGTGGAGCACTTGCCTGGCGTGCACAAGGCCCTGAGTTCAAGCCCTAGCACTGAGGAGGGGTGGGGGGATCAACTGAGCTGGATTTGCCATGCTTCTCCCCTGTAGGCGTGTTCTCAGCAGCCCCCCAGGAGCATCAGAACACAGGCTGCCATAGGTGGGATGGTGCAGATGGAGAGTCACAGGAGAAGGTTCTAGCATGATGTCCCCTAGTGAGCCAGCCTTCCTCCTAAGAACTAGGAATGCCTTGTTGAGAATACTAGAGTTCCGGGGGTCTGGGAAGGTGATTTTAGGAAATGAACATAAATGAAATAGAACAGGGAAGGAGAGTGTGTGTGGGGGCGGGGGGTGGGGGTTGGTGCTGAGGATTGAATCCAGGGCTTCCCAGGACTCTACCACTGAGGCCAGATCTACTACCTCTCCAAAGTAGGGGCCTGTGCTGAGGGAAGATTCTGGAAAATGCCAAAATCAAAGGTGGGGGAAAAGGAGGCCCCTTTCATCTTCCATGGTGAAGGGGTGTGTGCATCTCTTTCTGTCTCTGTGTCTGTCTCTCTGTCCTCCAGACCTAAAGCTTCTCATCTGCCTGGAGAATACACTTGCCTAATCTGGGTGGAGCCAGCATTGCCCCCACCTGAGCTCTAGGCTGGGGAGGGATGTGACCTGATAAAAAAAGAAAACTTGGCACCTTCTCTTCTTCCCTTTGTTAAAATCCCAAGGCTGGCAACTGAGAAAGAGAAAGAAAATGCAGACTTCAAAACCCTCGGGAGCCCAAGACATCTTATTTCTCCTGTAGGCTCAGAGGCTCTTTCTTGTATTACAAAATGATGAAGGTCAGGTATCAGCCTTTTTAAAACTAATTGTTATTATTTTTGTTATCATCATCATCATTAGTATGGTGAAATAAATTCACAGTTCAAAGGGTGTTAGATGTAAAGTAAAAGTCCCACTTTCCTACCTCCAACTTCCTGGAGGTAATCATGGTTCATTTCTTCCAGAAAATTTTTTTTTGCACATAAAAGCATATCTTTTTTTTTTTTCTTTGAACATTTATTTTTTGGTTGTAGTTGGACACAATACCTTTATTTCACTTACTTATTTTTATGTGGTTCTGATGATCAAACCCAGGGTCTCGCACATGCGAGGCGAGCGCTCTACCACTGAGCCGCATCCCAGCCCCAGAGGCATATTTTTAATCAAAGGTGATAATGTTCCATGCACTGTACAGGTTTTCATCCCACGTGTGTTGTAAACATGGCGGTCAAGGTGGCTGGGTTTGGAAGAATAACAGGGTCCTCAGTACCCTTGATTATCATTTTAAGCTTTACTCAATGATGCTGTTCTGGGTGGGGTTTCTTTTTGGAGCAAACCAATTCAGCTCTGCTACCTAGAAGGTCACAGTGCTCACCGATGCTTTTGTTTTCTATCCCTGCCATCAGAAGACACCAGAGAAAAAGGTGGTTTTCACCTGGAAGGGAAACGGTGGGGCAGCACGGCACCTTCCCGGTGTCCCATCATCACTGTCTCTGTCCTACAGTTACATGCATGGCCACTGACTGTCCTCCCACCCAGGGGACATAATGCCAGCATCATGATGATGGGCTCCAAAGACTTAGAAATACCAGCTACCCTAGGCTCTTTGGCAGGACAGTTGCCAGAGTAAGTGGGGAGCATGAGAGGGCAAGAAATTCTAAGACGACACAGGGGTCTGTCAGTGAGGTTTCTAGAGAGTCTGGGTCATGTTAGGACAGCTCACACAGCTGGCTTGTTTAGGATACTCCTTTATGATATTCACTATGCCCATACAAATTCTAAGTTGATATTATCTCTCTAGATGTTTCTGGAATTTCCATAGTTAACAGTGATCTGATCAGAAATGTTTTCAAAGAGTGCATGCATTTGTTTCTTATCTTTTGAAGGCATAGAACTTGTTAATCAAAAACCACAACAAAAAAAACATGGCAGTCAAGCTTGGTGGTGGCAACTGTAGACTCCTCAACCCGTTGCCTTAATTTGAATCCTGACTCCTCCCTCCACAAACTGTGTGACTTTGGACAAGTGGCTTAACTCCTCTGTGCCTTAATCTCTTCATCCATGAGATGGGATCTGAGTAGGGCAGCTTGGGGGATTCGTATATGTGCCCAGGGAGCTGGGCCTTGCTATGCTGCTGCTCTTTCTGCTCGGCTGACAGACCAGACAAAGACAGCTACAGGTCACAACAGCTGCTGTAAGAAAGGGAAAGGGGACCGTGGTAGAAGGCACGGCCAGTGTTACAGGCTCCTACCTCCTGCCTGTTCCCATCTGTGAAATGGGAATGATCAGAAGAGGGGCTTCCTGTGTGGTGTCTGGTGAGGATGATGTACCTGGTCACTGTCATTTTTTCTCTTAGGGGTGGCCGGGCCTTAGGTCAGGTCCCCATTTCACCAGGAAGCTTGAACATTTTTACCAAGAAGCTCAGACTTGAGCCCAGAAGCTAGGTCACAGTCTAAATGCAAGAGGTCGGGTCCTGGGGGCCGCTGAGTGGAGGACAGGGGGTGGCCTTGTCAGCCTGGAGCCCACAGGGGACAGTGGTGGAGCCCCGGCCCCAGCATGAACACAGGGCTGAGCATCTCAGAGGTTAGGGGCCTCTTGAGTCCATGTCAGCTGTCACAAGGGCAGCCTCATGTCCCCAGTACTTGCAAATTGGGACCTAGCACTCTTCAGCTCAGAACCTGCAGGGCTCCTCAGATGCAGTCCCAAGTCCCCGTGTCACTCAAGTCCCACACGTCCGCCCCTGCTCCCTGAGACCTCACCTCCCACCTCTTGCCCCCTCGTCCCCCATTCCTCCAGTTCACCAAGCTCGTCGCCCCTCAAGGCCCCAACTCTGGCTCTTTCCTCCACCTCCCATGGGGTTCCTTCCTTCCAGTCCCCGGCCCCCAGGTCCCCAGCTCCTACCCCGGTACCTGGCTTTGTTTTTCTTCAAAACATTTCCCTCAGCCAGGTGCGGTGATGCACGACCATAATCCCAGCATCTCAGGAGGCTGAGGCAGGAGGATTCCAAGTTCAAGACCAACCTCAGCAATTTAGTAAGACCCTCCTATCTCACAAAGGAGGCTGTAGCTCAGGGGTGGAGCACCTGGGTTCAATACACCCAGTACTGCAAAAAAAAAAAAATCTCTCTAGCTCACCCACGGGGTCTCTCTGTTCGTTTGATCAGTGTTGGTCGCCCTTCCTAGACATGGGCTCCATATCATGGCTGTTCCCCAGTCCCTGGAACAGGCTCAGCCAGAGGTGTTCCCAGAAGTGCCTGGATGATAAGTGTACAGAGTGGCCGAGGGCTCTGCTGTACACCTTGGTCAGGTGGAGTAGGTGTGGCCGTTCACCAGAGGCAGCTGGCTGTGAGTCCCCACAGCTTTGGAAGGAGCTCGCGGCCCCTGACCCCGGCGCTCTGCTTGCAGGCAGGTGGACACCAACACAAAGAACGTCTTTGGGCAGCCACGGTTAAGGGCATCCCTGCGAGACCTCCGGTCCCCTCGGAAGAACTACAAGTCCACCATTGAGGACGACCTGAAGAAACTCATCATCATGGACAACCTGGGGCCAGAGCAGGAGAGGGACACAGGGGTGCGTGGCCAGGTGGCCTGGGGCAGGGCGGGAGGAGGGAGCACATCTGCGGCCCTGTCGGGGTGTGTGAATGAGGGCCCTGTTTTGATTAGGAACAGAACCGGGGTTTAAGCCATCTCAGGAGGGCACCAGGAAGGCCTGGCTCACGTCCTTCTCCCAGAGCCCAGGGTGAAGCAGCTGCCCCCCGCCCAGAGCTCAGGGTCTGGGAGTGGAGCAGTGGTCCCAGGGGAAACTCTGGCACGCTCTCATTCCCAGGCTCCCCGGGTTGTGTCCCACCAGCCCAGAGCATGGAGGAAGAGGACACTGGTGCCCGCTGGAGTCCCAGCCTGGCTCTCGCGGGCCCGTGTGGCTCACTCCCTCCCCTCCCCTGCCCGGCCTCAGCCTCACTTGTCTGGAGCTGGTCAGCCGGCCAGAGGCCATGGGCTGCGGGTCAGGGAAGGGAGCCCATGGAGGCTAGGTGGGCAGGAAGCCCTTGAGGACTGACTGGGGCCCCCATGACACTGTCCCCATGTTCCCCCCTGTCCTGGCAGCAGTCCCCCCAGAAGAGCCTGCAGCGGACACTGTCAGACGAGAGCCTGTGCAGTGGGCGCCGGGAGCCCAGCTTTGCCACCCCTGCCAGCCTGGAGCCAGGCCTGCCCAGTGACGTGCTCTTCACCAGCACCTGCGCCTTCCCCTCCAGCACGCTGCCCGCCCGCCGCCAGCACCAGCACCCACTCCCACCTGGCGGCGGCCCCAGCACCATCCCTGCCGCTGGCAACGGATTCCCAGAGAAGAAATGTAAGCCTGGTCACCCTCCTGGTCGCCTGGAGGTTGTCTGGGTCAGTTACCTGAGGGAGGGGACTGGGTTGCCTGTGAATTTCAGAGGTGCCTGATAGTTGGGCACTGGGTGTCACCCCAAGAGCAGTGGGTGCTCTCCAAGCATCAGGGAGTTTCCTGGGATTCTCCTGAGACCAGACAGGGTCTCAGCCCCTCTGGGTGCAGGCCTGAGGGCAGGGATTGCAGCAGCTGCCCCCAGCTCCACCCTGCAGCTCCCAGTTCTGGTACCAGGTAGTTTGGTGAACATTTATTAACTGACAGGACTCCCCCAAATTTGCCATAGTGGGGAAGGTGCAGGGGTGGGACTTTTCCACACCTTTATTTGTCTTTAGTATCCCCAGGAGCAGGACGGTATGCACACCACCTCTATCAGGCCACAAAATGGGGCCTGAGCTCGTGTCCCAGGCCTCTACCACCAATGGGACTTCTTTTTCTTTTTTTGGTGGTGCTGGGGATCAAACCCAGGGCCTGTGCATACGAGGCAAGCGCTGTACCAAGTGAGCTCTCTCCCCAGCCCCTCCAGTGGGACTTCTCTGTGCCTCAGTTTCTTTGACTGTAAAATATCACCAGAGGAGCCAGGTGCAGGAGGAGCCAGGCGTGGTGGTGCACATCTGTAATCCTAGCTACTCTTGAGGCTGAGGCAGGAGGATTGCAAGTTCAAAGCCAGCCTCAGCAATTTGTTGAGGCCCTAAGCAACTTAGCGAGACCCTGTCTCAAAATAGAAAGGAGAGGGCTTGTGTAAGAAAGGATCCTGGCTCAGTGTTAGAGCCCTTGCCTAGCATGTGTGAGGCACTGGGTTCGATTCTCAGCACCACAAATAAATAAATTAATAAACAAAAGTCCATTGATAGTTTTAAAAAATATTTTTAAAAATATAGAAAGAAGAAAGGGCTGGGATGTGGCTCAGTGGTTAAGCACTCCTGGGTTCAATCCCTTTGGTTTTTATGGGGTGGTTCCTGGGATTGAACTCAGGGTTGGGGTAAGGGTTAGGGTTAGAGATACACAATCTCACCAGAGGACTGAGGGTAAAGCTCAGGGGTGGAGCGCTTGCCTCGCCTGTAATCAATCCCAGCAACTCTGGAGGCCGAGGCAGGAGGCCTGCCTGGACAATTTAGCAAGACTGTCTCAGAAGCACTGGGAATGAAGTTTAGCAGTAGTGTTATCTAGGGTGTGAAGCCCTGAGTTTGACCCTCACCACTGAAAAGATAGAGAGAGAGAGTTATTAGCGGATAGCAAACCCAGCATAACACCTAAATGTGTCATGAATACTGAAAATCTACTGGCTGCTTATTTTTGTTGATAGGGGGTTTGGGGGATTTTGTTTTTCATTGTTGTGTTGCGTTGTGTTTGAGGCACTGGGGATTGAACCCAGGAATACTCTACCACTGAGCTACATCCCCGGCTCTTTTCATTTTTTGAGATATGAGCCCATTAAATTATCCAGGCTGGCCTCCATTTTTTTTGCAGCGGGTGGGGTGGTAGCAGGGTTTGAACTCAGGGGCACTTAACCACTGAGCCACATCCCCAGCCCTGTTTTGAACTTTATTTAGAGACAGGGTCTCACTGAGATGCTTAGGGCCTCCCTAAATTGCTGAGGCTGGCTTTGAACTCGATCCTCCTGCCTCAGCCTTCTAAGCTGTTAGGATTACAGGTGTGCACCACCGTGCCCAGCTGACCTCCAGTTTTTTTTAATGGAATATATATATATTTATAGTTGGACACAATATCCTTATTTTATTTTTATGTGGTGCTGAGGATCAAACCCAGTGTCTGACGCATGCCAGGCTAGTGCTGTGTCACTGACTGTGTCACTAACTCTAGCCCTGGCCTCCAATTTTTGATCCTACCTCAGCCTCCAGAGTCACTGGTATATGCCACCAACTTGTTAGTGTTTTTAATTTTTTATTTTAATTATTTTGGGTATCTGATTCTAGGGATCAAACCCAGGACCGTGGTCATAGTAGGCAAAAGTGTACCACTGAGCTTTATTTCTCAACTGATACATAAAGACATAAGGCTTGTACATAATACTGGGGTGCCATGTGATGTTTTAGTATACATGAGTCTGTTCTACCACCTATCATTTCTCCGTGGTAAAAGCATTCAGTATCCTTTCTTCTAGCTTTTGGGGGTACATAGTACATAATTGTGATACAGTCACCCTGGTGTGCAGTACCTCACCAGAGTTTCTTGCTGCTTACAACAACTTAGTCCTTATTGGTCAGCTTTTTCCATCCCACCTCCCCGCTAAAATGAGCATCATGAGACAGGTTTGCCCCTTTAGACTAGAGAACAAGGGTTAAAACACTAGGAGCCTGGACTTTCCAAACCTTCTAGGCCCATGGGGTCTGGCTCAGAGCAGGACTAGTCCCCACCACCACTTCAGATCCCAAATTCCAGCCTTGGTTTTCCTGCTCCATACATGGAGGTCATAATGCCACCCTCCCTTCCCCCACCACGGCAAGGCTGTGAGATGACCCCCCGACCCCAGCTTATCCCGCACAGAAGAAGTGTGCTGGGGGCATGGCGCAGGCCTGGTCAGGCCCCTGACCCCTCTCTGCCTCATTATCCTCCTCTGTCCCTTCCCTTTGAGGGCTCCAGAGTCAGGCCCAGGACCTCAGCCTGGCACACAGGACTCGAGCTGCTGCTGGCACGATGCTTCCCCCGCCTGCCTTTCCCAGCACCTTGAGGCCTCACAGCCTCTTCCTCTGCCCGTTGTGGCAAATCCAACCCACCAGGTCTCCCCACAGTGACCCTGCCACATCTCAACACTGTCTATAAACTGGTGCCTCCAATTTCTGCACCCCGACACTCTCCCCAACTCTAGGCTCCTCTGGCAGGCCCCCTCCCACTGCTGCCTTGCGGATGTCTTGAGGCACCTGTACCTGATGCCTCCACCCAGCCTTCCCCACTTGAAACCAGTCCACCGGCTGTGCCTAGACCCAGCAGAACCTGATGATGTCCTAGACCTTTCTCTAGTCTCACACCCACGTCCACTCTTCAGACTTTGGGGGCTCCACCTGCAGAATGGATCCAGAACCTTTTCACTTGCCCCCCACCACCACCACCACCCACGGCCTGCCCGGTCCCACCCCTGGTTCCTTCCGAATCCCACAGCAGCCTCCCGCCGTCTGTCTCCCTGCCCCCCCTGCCACACAGTCTGTCTACTGCCTTCCCTCCAGCCAGAGGGAGCCTCCGAGCCTGCCACGACAGGGTGGCACTCCAGATAACAGGGTAGCAGCTTGGTCAGGACTCACAGGGCCCCACAGCCCTGTCACCTCTGACAACCTGCCACAGCTCTCCCCGTTCGCCCTGTCCCAGCTGGACCTCCTCAGTGTTCCTTAAACCTGCAGCATGTTCCTGCCCCGGGGATTTTGCCCTGGCTACTGCACCTGCCCTAAATGCTCTTCCCCAGATCTGCTCAAAGGTCACCTTCTAAGCAAGGCGTCCCCGCCATCCTGTTAAAAGTTGCACCTCACCCACTGGAGGTTTCCCTCACGGGGTCTTCTGATAAGCAGTGGAAAGTATTCATTTGCCTCTCACGTTGTGCTTAACTCTCCCCACCTAGCTGCCATCTCCGCCTCAGAACTTTCACTGGCTGATGGACGGGACCGGCCCTTGCGGCGCCTGGACCCTGGGATGATGCCCCTGCCCGATACAGCTGCTGGTCTCGAATGGTCCAGCCTGGTAAACGCAGCCAAGGCCTACGAAGGTAGGTGCCTCCACCCCGCCCGATCGGAGCCTCATCTCCGCTGCGCTAGAAGGATCAGTTGAGGGCCTGTGGCTTCACAGGCAGTTGCGCCCAGGTCCCAGAATCAGGGAGCCATGTCACTTGTTCACTGTGCAGTGTTTTATCTCTGCTCTCCAGTGACCTGGTGCACTTCCAAGAGGAGGCCACACTCCAACCAGCACTTAGCACTTGGCAAACTCACCACCATCTGAGGAATATATTAGAACTCCCTTGTGCAGATGAGGAAACTGAGGCTGAGTTGCCACAAAGTTGACTGTGTTTTGTCACCTGACACATGGGGTCAGGATTTGAACCCAGGACTGCACATCCTCCAAATAAAAATAGGCATAGGGGGCTGGGGATGTAGCTCAGTTGGTCGAGTGCTTGCCTCACATGCATAAGGCCCTGGGTTCAATCCCAGCCATTTGGGAGGCTGAAGCAGGAGGATCATGAGTTCAATGTCAGCCTCAGCAACTTAATAAGACCCTGTCTCAAAATATGAAAAGGGCTGGGGATGCAGCTCCGGGGTAAAGCACCCTTGGACTTAGTCCTCAATACCAGAAAAACTGCCGAGGTGGGGTCTGATGACCCTGCCAGGGAGGGTGAGTGAAGGCGTGCATTGTGACCTGGGTACAATGTCAGTTGCTTGCCAGCCCCTCCGTGGAAGTCCACTCTTCCATATGTACTAAAAAATTTTTTTAATTTTTTTTATTTTTAGTTTTCAGCGGACACAACATCTTTGTATGTGGTGCTGAGGATCGAACCCAGGCTGTACGCATGCCAGGCGAGCGCGCTACCGCTCGAGCCACATCCCCAGCCCTCTACTAAAAATTTTAAATGTGCACACCCCGTTTGCCCAGCAGTTCTAAATTCTTAATAATTTTGGCATGCGTGGACATGCTGGTGGCACAACCTGTAATCAGTGACTTGGAAGACTGAGGCAGGAGGATTGAAAGTTCAAGACCAGCTTCAGCAACTTAGCAAGAACTTGTCCCAAAATAAAATAAGACGGGCTGGGGTTGTGGCTTAGTGGCAAAGTACTTGCCTAGCATGTGTGAAGCACTGGGTTCCATCCTCAGCACCACATATAAATAAATAAAAACAAAGGTACATCAACAATTAAAAAATATTTTAAAAAATAAAAATAAAATCAGAAAAGCTCAATGGCAAAGTGCCTTGGGTTCCATCCCCAGTACCAAAAACAAAATAAAAAAATTAACAATGAAAATAAGAGCCAGGCACTGTGGCACATGCCTGTAATTCCAGTGACTTGGGAGGCTGAGGCAGGAGGATCATGAATTCAGAGACTCTCAGCAACTTAGTGAGGTCATAAGCAATTCAGTGAGATCCGGTCTCCAAATAAAATACGAAAAAGGGCTGGGGATGTGGCTCAGTGGTTAAGTGCCCCTGGTTCAATCCCCAGTACCAAGAAAATAAATAATAATAAATGAGCCACAGAAGGTTGGGAAAGAGAGATGAGAATAGAGCAGAAAGGCCCGGAAGGAGCCAGGCATGGTGGCACAGGCCTGTAATCCCAGCAGCTTGGGAGGCTGAGGCAGGAGGGTCTCAAGTTCTAGGACAGCTTGGGCAACTTAGTTAGGCCCTGACTCAAAAGAAAAGGGCTGGGGATGTGGCCCAGTAGCAGGGCACCCTGGGTTCACCCTCAGCAGCTCAGAAATAGAGAAAGAGACAGGAGAGGAGGGGGACATCCCAGCTCCCTGGAAGCAGGGGAGGGCCTGCAGTGGGAGGGAAGGTGCTCCAGCACATTGCAGAGCTCGGGTTTTGTTATTGTTCTGTTTTGTGGTGTTGGGCATGGAACCCGGGCCTCGTGCTAGGTGAGTGCTCTGCCACTGAGCGCCACCCCTGCAGCATGTTCTGCATGTGTGGTTCAGGGAGAAGGTAAACTGAGATGGGAAGAGGAGAAAGCCAATGTGGCAGCAGGGAGTGGCTCTGTGCTGTTTTAGAGAGAGTGGAAGAGGCTGAGTTGGGAAACCTCCAGACCCAAATGGCAGCGTCCACCCTCTCCATACCTGGCACAAAGTCACCTTGTTTCTGATGCCCCCGAGTGTTCCTTTGCATGGCCACTATGGCTCACAGTCCAGTGATTAAGGACACTGCGGCCGTCATCAGTTCTTGCTGTTACAGAAAGAGAACCCAACAGTTGTGTTTAAGAATGCGCAAGTCAAGTGCTGGGGACTTCGCTTTCCCTGGCAGCCCCATGACGTCCCCTCTCTTCACTGGGCCTCTTCTATTTGACTTTTTCATTTTGCTGAAATTTTGTAAACCTTCCCGGGAGGAAGTGGAGTAGTGCAGAGTCTCGTGGACCCATCACCCAGCTTCAGCCCCATCCACTTTGGGCTACTATTTTCAGACCCTTTATTTGTTAACAAAACCAGGGCATTTATACCAAGAATGTGCAAGCTCTGAATCTGGCCACTGCCCCGCAGTGTCCTTGAGCTCGCTTATCTGTGCCTTCAGTGCTGTGTAAACGGCAGTTGGATCTAGAGGCTTGACCCCCTCAGGTTGGGATCTTATCGCTTGTGTTCTCATTCTATTTGGTTGGGTTTTTTGGCAAAAATCCATCCTGAATGCCTTCATGATATATCAAAATGAAATTGAAAATGTCAGACAGGGTCTGGAGGCGTAGTTCAGTGGCAGAGCCCTTGTCTGGCATGTACAAGGGCCTGGGTTCCATCCCCAGCACCACACAAAAAATGAAAATGTCATGGAGGTTTGGGCAGGAGGTTTGTGGGGTGGGGGGCATGGTCAGTCAGCTGGGAGAAATGGGAGCCCTGCCTTCCTACCCATGAGAACTCAGCCCCTCTCCTCTCTCTCCCTCTCCCTGGCAGTGCAAAGAGCCGTCTCGCTCTTCTCTCTAAACGACCCAGCCCTGAGCCCAGACATCCCACCTGCACACAGTCCTGTCCACAGTCACCTGAGCCTGGAGCGGGGGCCCCCGACCCCCAGGACCACCCCTACCATGAGGTGAGGTTTCCTTGGAAACATCCAGTGGCCCTGCAGCCCAGGTCCCTACAGGCAAGAGGTCTGTGCAGTGAGGAGGTGGCTGCTCTGGGTCACCCCCACCACTCCCTGGGCAGGAGGTCCCCTCACCTAACAGACAGGATGTCAGCGTTGCACTGGGGACCAGCTGTGGCCAAGACAGACTCCTCGCCTGCCCTGTGGATCTCTGAGTCCACTGGCAAGGGCACTTTGCACAACCTCACACAATTGTTTCACTTCCAACTTTGAAAAATGTGAAGTAGCGTCCCACAACCACCCTACTCATCTGCCCCTCCTGGTCTCCTATGTAGATCCTCAGGTGGCGCAGACTGGCACCCAACACCTTTCACATCTGCCCTGACAAGGCCTAAGCCAGGCTATATATGGGGACCCCTGCAGGATTGAGGCCAGGACCCGCCCTCTGGAGTCTGGTGGGGAGAGGACAGAGAGGTGTCTCGCTTGGCCATGGCACATGGGGCCTCTCACCGTCAGTGCGGTGTGTTGGTTCTGGTTGATCGGCAGAAAGTGAAGGGGGCAGAGAATGTAACGGTGTTCTGCCTGCGCGACGTGTTGACGTGCTCTGCTGGCCTCGCAGCACAGGGCCCCAGGTACCACATAGCACCTGTGTGCTCTGTGGACAACAGGAGCCCTTTTTGAGGGTAACTTTGATTCTTGGGTGTTTTCTGCTCCACACACTGGCCCCAGCCCAACCTCCATGGAAAGTGGGACCCACTGTAAAGATGAGATGGGCACACAGCACTGGTGCTGCAGGAGCCATGGTGTGGGAAGTGGCAGGACCTATGGCCCCTGGGCTCACTGCTCAGTCACCTTGAACCCCACGGTGAAGACCTCCCCTGAGCCTCCCACCTCCCCCTGAAGGTCCCTAAGATAGAGAACCATGGAGGAGGAGAAAGGGAGGGAGAGGCAGGAGGCCAGGCCCCACCTCCTTCGCCCCTGTGCATTCACCCGACCCCATCCCCTGCACCCCATCCTCTCGGGCGTGTGAGCCCATGGCGCCTGCCCACGGGCACCTCCCTCAGACCTGCTCTAAGCAGGGAAGGGAGCCTGTTTCTCCCCTGCAGTGCCAGGCGAGCTCAGGGCTGGAAGAATCTGCGCAGAGGAGGAGCCTCAGGCAATGGGGTTCAGATCCCAGCACCAGCACAAGGGAGGAAAGTGGGTGGCGACACCCCCTCCCCAAGCCCAGGCCTCCTCCTCTGTTCCATGTGAGGTCCCCTCACAGGACAGTGGCTGAGACACTTAGACTGACCACACAAAGTGCTGGGTGGCGCAGGGCTTGGCCCACAGTAGGGGGATAATGGGCTTGTCATTATTTCCAACACTGACCATGGTAAGCCCTGTGTCTGTTTGTCCATCCTCCTCCTTCCTGTGCCTGGAGCAGCGCCTGACCTGCAGATGCTCAGTAGGTGTTCAGGGATGGACTTTTGTATCCCATGGATACAGAGAAGAGATTCTCCCCAAAAGTCCCAGATACGGCCCATCCTTGGGGCAATCGCTCGCTTCAGGTGCCACACGGCTGACCTTGTCCTCCCTCTCTCCAGTGAAGAGCCACCCCTGGATCTGACGGGCAAGGTGTACCAGCTGGAAGTGATGCTGAAGCAGCTGCACACGGACCTCCAGAAGGTGAGGGCCCGCGCACACACCTGCTGCCCCTCCCCAGACCCTCCCAGGCGCCTGCCGAGGTCACTCGGCACCTATCCACCCTCCTTGCTGCTACTCTTGGGTCTAGTCATGAGTAAAACAGAGAAAGTGACAATTCAGAAGGCGAGGGAGCTCACAGAGACACTCTTAGACATTCTTGGAGAACAAATTGGTCCAACCTTTTTGGACAGCGATTGGGCAGTATTTACCAAAATGTAATCGTAGAGCAACATGGTGGTACACACCCATAATTCCAGCAACTCAAGAAGCCGAGGCAGGAGGATCACAAGTTCCAGGCCAGGCTTAGCAACTTAGTGAGACCCTGTCTCAAATTAATCAGTCCAAAGGACTGAAGATGCAGCTCAGTGTGGGAACACCCCTGGGTGCGCTGCCCTGCTGGGGTGTGGGGAGTGTAACTGGAGGTCTGGGACTACATTACAGCTCAGTGATAGAGCGCGTGCCCAGCATGCCCGAGGCTCTAGGTTCGTGGATCTAGTTGACCCAGCAATTCCACCTGTGGGAACTGGTGAGAATCTCCAGCTTTGGGTACAGAGAGATCCATGAGCAGAGATGTTCACTGCTGCACTGTTGGCAATGAAAATGGGACCAGATGGCTGTCCATCAAAAGGAGAAGGGTAATGTAAATCATGGACACCCATGCAGCAGAATGGTCTGCAGCCAATTAAAATAGCAAATCTACCCCCTGACTGACATGCAGGAGAAGGCCGGGAACTCCGGTGCAAAACACAGCAAGCTGCAGAGCTGTTTCCTAGAACGTTCTCTTTTTATTTTATTTTATTTTTTTGGTCTTCTCCACGCTGGGGATGGAACCCAGGGCTTCACACGTGATGAGCAAGTGCTTTCCCCTGGAGCTATGTCCCAGCCCAGTGTGCTTCTGTTTTGTTTTTAATTATTAACAACCACGGGTTAAGAGGGACATGTAGGGTCTTGGGATGTGGTTCATGGTAGAGTGCCTGTTTGGCTGAACGAGACCCTGGCTTCCATCCACTGTACCACACAAAAAAAGGAGGGACACTAGGTGATGGCATTCCAAATGGACTGTCCCTAGGGTGTACAAGAATGAGACAGGGCAGAGGAGACTTTTGTCTGTCATTTATATACTTTGAGGTCAAAATTAAAAAGCAGAGCATAAGGGGCTGAGGTTGTAGCTCAGTGGTAGAGTGCTTGCCTCACATGCATGAGACTATGGGTTCGATCCTCAGCACCACATAAAAATAAGTAAATAAATAAAAATTAAATATATATATATATATATATATAAAAGAAGTAGAGCACAATGTACTCCTCCAGCCCAGGAATCACAGCGGCCCAGGTTCAAACCCTGCCCCACCCTTAGTACTATGTGACCTTAAACAAGTCACTGGCTTAGCCAGTGTTCTGTCACCCCAAAGAGCCTCTTAGAATAGGTGATAGGGCCTGCTCAGGCTGCCTCGCTATGTGAGGCTTGGTTCCATCTTCCAGGAAAATGAGGATAATGACTGTCCCCAGGCCCTTGGGTGGGGGTAGGATGAGGTGATGACAGTATCGCAGTGCTCGTCAGTTACTCCCAGGCAGGCTATGTTCTGGACCTCTGCATACCTCAGGGACCCCTCGGAGCCACCCTGTCAGAGTTGAGGGAACGGGACCCACAGACAGGATGTGACGGGCCAGAGTTACTCAGCTGTGGAAGCAGAGCTGCGATTTGAACCCCTGCAACTGGTTCTGGCCTGGGCTCACAGATCCCCAGGGTCACGGGCTGTTCTGGGGGCTACCAAGGCCACCAGCCTGATGCCCAGCCCTCCCCCCTCACAGGAGAAGCAGGACAAGGTGGTGCTGCAGTCGGAGGTGGCCAGCCTGCGGCAGAACAACCAGCGGCTGCAGGAGGAGTCGCAGGCCGCCAGCGAGCAGCTGCGCAAGTTCGCCGAGCTTTTCTGCAGGGAGAAGAAGGAGCTCTGAGGCCGAGAGGTCACCAGGCCCTGGCACCTTGCCTGCAGGCAGGCCGTGGGCTCCTGTCTTCCTCTCTCTTTCTGTAGGCCCCTGGTGGCCGGCATGACAGGTCACTTAGCCAGGCCTGGTACCTACTGCCCCCGCAGCTCTCCACGTGGACTCAGAAACCCCAGCTAGCAGTGGGGCCTGCGGGAGCCTCCCCAGGCTGTGAGTCAGGTCACCTCCTGGTCTCAGGCCTCTGCACTGACCCCTGTGTCCCTGGGGTCACCCAGCCTCTGCCTAGGACCCGGCTGTGGGAAAGCGAGAGGAGCTGCAGAGGTCAGCATCCAGCCTCCACAGCGCCCAGGACCCACACGCCAGGGTTCTTCACTGCACCCAGCAGCCTGGCTCGTGGGCAGAGCCCCTGCATGAAAAAATATGGCGTGAAATGAGTCTTTTCCCCCACACCCCAAAGAAGCAAGTGCCCTCAGGGCGACAGACTAGGACCCTTTGGTCCCCAGTGTACTAGCTCCAAAAAGCATGGATGTCATCCCTTCCCAGCCCCCTCCTTCCACAAGCAGCCAGGAGCACTTTCATAGAGCTTAAATTATTTTCTTGGAGGCCCTAGGATGGAGAGAAGAATCCCAGCATCCCGAGGCCACTTCTTTGAGAGAAAAACTATTTGTACAAACAGGACAATTTATACGATCTTTTTCTATCAGTTCCTCTCCCACCAGAGGCCACATGCCTGGGCTTGGGTCCCCCAGGTCCCTCCACCTTTGAGCTACTGACCTGGCCGGGCCAGACCGCCCGGCTCTCTCTCCTCCCAGCACGACCAAGCCCTGACCAGCAGCCAGGCCGCCTCTGGGCTCCAGAAGGCACCCTGGGAGCCTTGGGACAGGGCTGGACAACAACAGCCTTCATCTCCTGTCTGGTTTCCTTTTCCCTCGCAAGCCCATCTTGCAGGCCCCCAGCGACGGCCACCCAGACACACTCACTGTGCTCCCCGGGGAGCACTCGCAGTGCGAACCCCAGAGACGCTGTTCTAAAGGCAATAAGGGGCAGCTGGCGGGCAGCCAGGCCAGTGTGGTACTACGCTGTTCACCCAGGAAACACGAGTTCCTTTTTTTTTCCTTTAAAAACAAAAAATATATATATATATATATATATTTATTTTTTCATGTAGAGTTGCGCCAGAACAAGTCTGGATGGCCACAGCCTGTGGATTCCCCCAACCTCAAGCTGAGGATCGAGGCATGTCCCCCATGGGCAGGGGGTCAGCAAGAGGACCCAGAGGGACAGTCAGGGTGGCGGGAAGGCGGCTTCCCTTTCTGGGAAGCACCAGGCAGGAAGGAGTTGGCAGCGTGGGCTGGGCTCAGAGCCCGGGCCAGGCAGCCGGCACTTGTCCAGAGATCCCCCAGGTTCTCTTCAGGCCCAGGAACCCGGGCAGATGGGCGTTTCTGGGACTGCATAGATCAGGCACTCAGGGAGGTGCCAGGCTGGAGGGGCCGGGGCCGGAGAAGAGGGTGTTCATTGCGTCTCCCTATGATCTGCCTCTGGCCCCCAGCATCCCCCAGTCTTGAGAGTAAAACCTCAGCCTGCCACCTCCTCTCCCAGCGGTGGCGAGAGGCCAGCCTGCCAAGGCCAGGCCTGCCCAGCAGCCCTCCCCAGCCCTGGCCAACTACTGTGATGTCTCCTTCCCTGGTCCCCTTCTCGGGGGTTCTCCAGGCCCCCGCCCCAGCCCCCCTCCTCAGACCCTGTTTTTTTTTCTCATATCTTCAGATCATTCGATCATTTTGGGGACCTGATCATGCACACTGACAAGTGTAAACTATGATTTTGGTTTTATTTTGTTATTTTTAAAGAATTTCTGCACAACAAATCTATTTAATTTGAGGTTGGTGTTCTATCTGATGGCTGAGATAGTAGGCTTTTTTTCATGTTGATTTGATTCATTTGGTTAATTATTCTTTATTGTCTTTCCCCCCTCCCATCCCTGTCTTGAGATTTTCTGGCATGTTTCTGGAGGTTTCAAAGGAAATAAATGTTTCATAGAAATGGCTTGTGTGTTCACAGCTGGGCGGCCGCCCGGTCCACATCAGCCCCCTCCTGCCGGAAGCCAACCTCAGAATGTGAAATGACCCCAAATTTAAAAGAGCGAGATTCTGCTGGGCCTGGTGGCACCCCACTGTAATCCCAGAGACTTGGGAGGCTGAGGCAGGAAGACTGAGTTTGAAGCCAGCCTGGCACCTTAGCCAGACCTTGTCTCAAAACCAAGAAGGCTAGGGGTGAAGCGCCCCTGGGTTCAATTCCAAATATTGGGGGCAGGGGGAGGGGACACATTTCCTTTTGGTGCCTAGTCTTCTGTGGCTAGACTCCGCCTCTTTAGGCAGATGGCACATCCCAGTGCCAGCTCATTTGCTTTTTTTTTTTTTTTTCTTTTTTTGGTATTGGGGGGTTGAACCCAGAGGTGCTTTACCACTGAGCCACATCCCCAGCCCCCTTTAATTTTTATCTTGAGAGTCTGACTCAGTGGCTGAGGTTATTTGCATCTCCTGCCACAGCCACAGCCCTTCTCTGCTGGTGGAGGGGTCTCCCTCTGCCCGCCGTCTAGTGGGCAGCGCGGGGTCAAGGCTGCCCCTTCTTCCTGCAAAGGGGAGGCAAAACATGGCTTCCCTTCCCTCCATGTGAGAAAGACAACACACCCCTGCAACCTCAGCCAGAGCAAGGCCTTCCTTTGGGACCCTTCTAGCTGAGGAGGGGACTTGAACTTATGGTCCCGGATCTGCATCTGTTGAAGTTGGGTGGGAATTTGGACAAACTGATTTTCAGTTCTGGGAATTCCATGTGAAGATCCAAGGCCCAGCCTATGTGGGAAGTCTTAGCTCTGCTCCTGTGGGTTTCACAAAGCCTCTGGAAGGGGCTGGCCATGTGGCGGGGTCTGTGCACCCCTCCTCGCCGCCCACTTACCTGTCATCTCAAAACCCATACTTCTCCGACTCAGGCCCCTCCCCCCAAGTATATTTTTCCAAAAGTGTGGGGAGTAGGTGGAAGGGAGAGCAGCCATTCCCACTAAGCAGTCTAGAGTCGACTTCTCCCTTTCTCCACCCTCTTCCAGGCCCCATCCTTAGGCCTTGCTGCCCTCCCCCCACCAGCAGGGGCCAAGCGGGGGGTGGGACCTGGAACAAACTGTTCTCACATCTTCCCCTGGAGCCAGCAGACGCCAGCAGCTCCCAGCACCCCGCAACCCAAACACAAGGCCAGCCCCTAGAGCGCCTCAGCTGCACCCCGCCCGCCCCAGCTTTCGTCCTGGCCCCCCACTCACTGACCACCACTCCAGCCAAGCCTCTGAACTGCCTCCACACCTCTACCCATCTCCAGGTTTCTGTGCTCTTCCCCTGGATTCTGGGTCTGTCCCTCCCCCAGAGGTCCACACCGCTGTCTTGTCCAGGGACTTTGCTGTCCCCATGTGGGCCCACCCCCCTCTCCTGGGGCGCGGCCGCCCTGACGTCCCTCACTCCTGGGTCCTCTCCCTCCAGACCCCGCCTGTCTCCCAACGTGGCTGCTGTTTTTATTACTATTATTTCCTCTTCCACTAAATCTCTGTTCTCTCGGGGCTCTCTTCCCTAATTCCTGTGGCTTTCTCCTCATCTCTCGGTCCTGTTCTGTCCTCTTCTGTTTCTCTCAATAAATTTGTGACTCTCAACCTCTTTCTCCCTCTACCTACCCCACCCCAGTCTTTCTCCTCTAGTCCCTGGGTCTAGATGCCTCCTCCGGCCTCCCCTCCCACCTGCCTTCTCGCCTTCCCCACCTCTTTGCCCATATCTAGGACAGTGGGACTGAGGTGTCTCCCGACACCCCCACTCCCCACTCTGGCCTGGGAGGGACCGCCAGGCTCCCATCCCTCCCTTCCCCCATCCTCACTCCCGCCTGCCTCCCGCTGCAGCTGCAGCAGTCCGTTGCCAAGGCAACCACAGCTGGCTGGGCGGGAGCCCCCTCCGCCCCATCCCCCTCTTCTCCTTTCCGGCAAGGCTGGGAGGAGCTGGGACAAAGCCAGAGGGAGGCGGGGTGCAGGGGAGGAGGTGGTGGTGGAGGTAGAGGCCCTGCAGTTGCTTCTCCCCCAAGGAGGCCCCAGCTCCCCTTCTTGGTGACGCCCCAAACCAAGCTGGAGAAGGAGGCAGTGGTGGGCAGAGGGGTCAGGCCAGTTTAATACACAGAACAAGGTATTTCACAGCAGAGGCAGGCAATGAAGGAGACTCGGGTACAGGGAGGGTTCTCCTGGACTGGGGGGACCCCCAGACCCACCCCCACCTGCAGTCTCAATTTCCCTTTTTTAAACCCGAACAACAAACACACACAACCACAAGAAACAACTGCGCCACCTTGCTGCCCCCAAAATGGCCAGCAGGGTCGGCGGGGGGCAGCAGGAAGGAGGAAAAAAAACGAGTCCTTTGCAGGTCTGTGCTTCTCGTCCCAGCGGGCGCTGGGTAGGGCCGCCTCGCGCCACGGTGCCTATGGCACGGCTGGCACCAGTGGGCACGGGGTGGGGCTGTCAGGGAGGGGCAGGAACAGAGTTCAAAACCATGGTTCACATCATGCAGTATCCACGGTGGGCACCAGGAGGGGGCGAGGGTGGACACCATGCCCACCCACCCTGGGCACAAGGGGAACGGTGCCCACCGTAGGTGGGGAGGTGGGACAGCTGCGACTCCAGAAGTGGGGGTGGGGCACCAGGCAGGAAGCTGGCCTAGAAGGGTGCCCAGTGGACGCTCGGCAGTGCCCTTCCACCCAGCCAGGCCTCACAGGACTCTTCGTATATATTAATTTCTTTTTTTCTTTTTCCTTTTTTTCTTTTTTTTTTTTTTTTAGTTTTTGTCTTTTTCTTTAGAAAAAGGCTCTGTCCATGCCCCTGGCTGGCATCACTACCCCTCGTGCCCGCCCAGAGGCGGGGTATGGCTTTGAGGGGAGCAGAAGCCCCTGGTGCCCATTTGCCAAGGGATTGGAGGGGAGGGGCAGGGGCCACCCACCCACAGGGCCAGCATCTCACTGGCAGGGGACAGGCCAGCATCTCACTGGCAGGGGACGGGCGGCCCAGCCCCGGGGCGTCACCCTCTCCCCTCACACTGGGGCGCAGGGTGGGGCGAGAGGCAGGTGGGCAAGCACCACCCTGGAGTCCGGAGAACCAGAGCCAGGCCTAGGTGAGGGTGATGTAGGCAGAGGCCTTTTCTTTCAGGTGCCGAAGGCAGAGGTGACAACTCCAGCTCCCTGCGGGGCGGGCGGGTGGCCAAGGGCCGAGTTAGGCACAGTGCTGCGGGAGGGCAGCCTGCCCCTTCCCACCCAGAGGGTCTCCAGCAGGTGCAGTTTTCCAGCCCACCCACCCCCACGTCGTCCCTTCTCTCACCTTCTGGGGGCTCCGCCATGGGGGGGCTCAGGCAGTACATGTGGTAACCCCGATCGCAGTCATCACAAAACAGCAGCTGGTCCTGGGGGGTGAGACCCGCCCAGCTGGCACCCTGGGGGCACGGGCACCAGAAACCGGGGTGGGGGGCTGGGGCAGGGGCGAGGTGGAAGGGGCTGGGGGAGGTGGCCCCTTCCCGAGAGCAGGCTCTGGGGCCTGCAGACACCCCTGGGAACGGAGCTCAGGTAGAGGTCTCTGGGCCTCGCAGACTGAGGAAGACGCTAAGACGCCCTGATACCAGCTCTGGGAGCCAGATGTGGTTCGCATCCCGGGTGACCTCAGGCCACATCCCTCTCTGAACTGGCTTCTGCTCCGTCAAGTGGGAACAAGAGCACCTACCTCGCGGGTGGTTGGGAGGTGGCAGAGATGAGGAGTATAAAGTGCCGGGCTCAGTTAATGGACACTAACAATGACAATGATGCGCGTTACTGGTGTTCCCCAGGAGCGGCTGTGGGAAAGGCTTCCGGCTCCACAGGCAAAGTGAAGGGGCCAGGTGGGGAGGGTGGCTGGGGTAGGTCCCCTGGAGGCGGCAGGCACTCACGTCGTTCTCCGAGGTGCCACACAGGCTGCAGGACTTGCACTCGATGCACTGCCAGCGGTAGGTCCGCACAGCCGCTGTCATGTTCACCGTGAACTGTAAACACGAGGGGTGTCCTGGGGGCCGAGGGGCAGGAATGTGTGGTTAGGGAGTCACTGTGATCCCGGTGGCTACTGACCCCTGTAGGGAAAATGGCTCTGATCCCACCCCTGGATCATAAGACCAAGAAGAGCCTCAGTGGTCCACAGCCTGACCCCAGCCCTGCACACCCTGCTGGGGACCTGCCACACACAACCAGCAGGACCTTGGCCCCCACAGCCTCCTGCCCAGCCACCACAGCAACCGCACTCTGCTCCCCAGAATACCATGGCAACCGCATTCCATTACCCGCAGTGCTGTGGCAACCACTTTCTACCACCCACAACACCGTGGCAACCACAATCTGTTAACCACAGTGCTGAGAAGCCACATTCCATTACCCACAGCACAGTGGCCAGCCCAGCCGGCTAACCACAGCGACATGGCAACCACGCTCTCCCAGCCACGACGCCATGGCAACCACCTTCCACAACAGGTCCCATACCTTGTTCCACAGCCAAAACCCGTTACAACATGATGCCTCAGAAACCAAACTGTCGCCAACAATACCTGCAGTCCAGTGCCCTGGTGCCTACAGCCAGGGCCATGGTGCCCAACACCATAGCCACTACCTCCAGTGCCTGACACCCCCAGCCACTGCCTCAGCACCATGACAACTACATTCCATTCTACCAAATTGCCATGGCAACCATACTTCACTCTCCAGGATACCATGACAACCACAACTCATTACCCAGTGTGTGAAGCAACCTGCCCATTACACAGTCCACCATGGGGAACCACATTCGTCAACCACAGTCCAATGGCAACACATCCTGTTACCCACAGGACCCGTGCAGTAGCGATCCATCACTCCCGTGTCTCAGCCCCTACCCACGATGCCTTGAGCCTTCTCACTGCTCTACATGCCAGATAAGCATGTGCCACTGTGTGCAATGCCACGACAACCCTGTCCCATCCATTCCACTGACCCAACTGTTCCCCGTGGTCACCAGCATCTGTGTCAACTCCCCGGCTCTGCTTAGCTGCAGCCCAGGGATGGGCTGGGTCCACTTCAGGAACCTCACTCCTCTGTCCCCATCCTCCAGGTCTGGACTCCTGGATGCCCCCCCCTTGCCAGAAAACTCTAGTGAGGGGTGTCACCTGATCGCCCACAGTCTGCACAGGAGATGAGGTCCTCAGGACACCCGGTCTTCTTGGAGCCCCCCAGGCAGAAGTCACAGTAGCCGTTGGGGATGACGGTGCCGTCAGGCGCCTTCTTGGCTGAAAGACAGCAGGCCCGGGGTTCAGGTGGGGCAGGCGGGGGCACCCAGTCAAAGGTGGCTGCAGAAGTAGGAGTGGAGGGAGGCATCCCTACCTGTGTGTTTCCTTTGTGCCTCGGGGACCCAGGCCAATTCTTTGTAAAACTCTGGGGTGGAGGGGACAGAGAGAGGGGCTCTCACCATAGGCAAGGCTCCACCTGCCCCCAGCCTCAGCCCCAGGGGTGGGCCCTCAGTCCAGGCATAGGGGAAGTGGAGAGAGAGGAGCTACCCTGATCTGTGGGCAGTAGTTAAAAAAAAAAAAAAGCCTGGGGAGGGGGGCAGATAATTCTCATCAGGACCCCAACTCTGGGCAACCGATGTGCCCATATATATTTATTTATTTATTTGCTTGCTTTTGTGGTGCTGGATGGAACCCAGGGGCCTGCATGTTAGGCAGACTCTGCTGCTGCACCCAGCCCCGTGTCCTCTTTACTGGATAATAAACCTGGCAAGTGAATTCAGTCTTAGGAGGAGCCCTGCGCCCCTCAGGACCCGTCCGCCAGCAACACCCTGAACGGGCCCTGCCCAGCCAAAAACCGGTTGGGTACCGCTGGCCAAGGCCTGGGGTGGAAAAAGAAACCCGAAGAAAAACTGAGAAGCGCCCGGGCGAGCACTGGGCCTGCGGGGACGCTGCCCTGCCCGCCGACAGCTGGGGCCACAGTCCCCTCCCCGGCTGGGCCGCGGGGTGGGGTGGGCACCGCAGTGTGGGGTGGGCACGGGGCGCCGCCCAGGGCTGCAGGTCACCCACCCTGGCCTCGGTCAAAACCCAGCCGAGAGGAGGAAGGGAGGCCCCGGAGGGAGGGGATCATCTATCACCCCCTCCCCAAGCTCTAATTGAAACAATAAATCAGACCCAGAAATATTACGCCCGGCCGGGAGCGAGGGAGAGATGGTTGGTTGCCATGGCAACGCCAGAGCCAGCATCCCCCATGGTCGGTGGGGGAGGGAACCGCCGGGCTGGAGATTTTCCAGAAATGTCTGAGGGCCCCCACCCCCTCCCAGGCAGCCACCAGGCTCCTCCCGCCCCCTGCCCACCCCTGCCCACCCGGGGCCTCACCACCCCTGGGCCTGGGGCTCACGTTTGTGGTTGTTTTTCCGGTGGAAGGGCAGGGCGTGGCGCTCGGCGTGCTCCTCCCCCTCCTCCTCGGCCAGGTGGGTGTGGGTGTAGTGGTAGCTCAGCCCCGGCCGGTTCTTATACCGCTTCCCACAGACTGCAGGGCAGGGGCGCAGGTCAGCCTCCGCGGGCCTCCCTCCGCACCCCAGGACCCCGGCCCCCTCCCTGGAGCCCCATCCCCACCCTGGGACAGGAGGGCACCGCCGCGAGGGGAGAGGTCTCTGGGCCACACACACTCTCTTTCTCTCTCTATCTCTCTCTGTCTCTGTCTCTCTCTCTCTCTCTGTCCCCCTCTTCAGAAGGACTCACTATCACAGACATACGGCTTGTCTCGGTCCTCCAGGGAAGCGGTGTCCTGGCGTTTCCGTAGACCCCCGATGCCATATGCCTGGGGGAAGGGTCAGGAGTGAGGGACCCCGAAAGCGAGGAGCCCTAGAGAATGTTCATCATTTGTGCTTGAATATCAACTTGCCAAAATACAAAAATCTGCTTTATGGGGCTGGGGTGTAGCTCAGTGGTAGAACACTTGCCTAGCATGCAGGAGGCCCTGGGTTCTATCCCCAGCATAATGATTAATAATAATAATAATAATAAATAATAAATCTCCCCCAAGCAACTTGTGAACTTGCTAGTAATGAAGACTTGGACCTCTGAAGTTGGGTTTCCTCACCTGTAGTACAGATATGAAGACAATTTTAACCCACCACATGATCTCTGCTTTTCAAACAGTCTAATCTACATGAACCTCAGTTTCCTCAACTGTAAAACGGGTATAAAATCTCCTACCCCTTCAGACTGCTCTAGGGATTGAATGAGGTCAGACTTGTGGCAGGGGCTGACCACCATGCACACTCAATAAATGGGATCTGTTGCTGTAGGGACAGGGCAAGAAGAAGCTGTGGGGTGATACCTTTCCTTTGGCCCTGTTCTTCCTCCTGGGAATGTCATCCTCCAAGTCTTCCACCTCGAGATCATGTGGGAACTCCAGCAACTGCTGTTTCTGGGCACCAGGAGAAGGGCAATTAGCGTCAAGGGAATGGGGACCCTGATCTGCTACAGACTGGGAGTCAGAGGGCAAGTCAGGGCTCTTCCCAAAAGTCAAGGAGGTCTGAGAGGATGGAAATTTAAGGAACCCAAAGGCCCTAGGGAGCTAGAGGAGGTTTCAGAGCAGGAACATGACATGCCAAGGAGGGAACAGGGGTGAGAGGAGATTACAGCTGGGGTCCCCAAAGGGCAGTCCCACCTGACAGTCCATAATGGTCTCCTCCTCCTTCAGCTCGACCTTCTTCTCCCCTGTCTCAGCACACAGCAGAGCCTCGAGGACTGGCCCTTCTGGAAGGCCACCTTCCTTCTTCAGGGGTGCCTCACAGTCTGGAAACAGGGTGGCAGGTAGAAGGGGTGTCAAGTAAAGAGACTGTCCTCAGATTGCCCAGGAGGCTGGGGGTCAATGGTATTTCCCACACAGAACCAGCAACCAACACAAATATTCAACACATAGCTAGGGGAAGGATGCGGGGGACAACCACACACAGCCACACCCTCACATCTACTGAATACACTTAGGTCCCAATCCCGAGTACACAGAAACCCTTAGGCACAACACAGACCATGGGACATGCCCAGACCCTCACAAATACCTGCATCCATGAGAGACCCCAGCCAGTCCCTCAGATACACCCAAACAGATCCATAACTACAACAGGATACACATAGACATGCACAGGGAAGATGCAGACAGATAAGCTGCAACAGTTCAACCCCCAAAGGAAGAGCCACAACCAGGCTCTCAAATACACTCAGACACACCCAGACCCTAGATATATCTGGACACATGAGGAAGACAGATCTAAACCCTCGGATAGGTCCAGAGACACCCAAAAAGAGATAATTAGACCCACAGATATACTTCACTCTCCATGGGAAACACACAGTCCACCTAGAAACATACAAACATGCCCAGGGAGACTCACTCAGATGGACGAACACACAGACATACAGACAGTCCCAGCAAGGCAGTCAGACACAGGCAGAGACACAGACAGATGAGCAGTGCAGTAATCCTGAGGACATCCAGACACTTGGAGACACCAGGACAGAGGAAGAGAACCACTGGAGTCTTTGATTTCCTGGATCCACTCAAGAAGTGCTCAGTCCAAACACTCTGTGGACCAGCACGCACGTGAGGAAACACACGTAGGTCAGACGAAGGCACTGATGGGAAGAGATCCCCCCAGACATGGGGAAGCATCGGACCCCCACAGGAAGAGATAGCCCGATGCCCTGATGTGCCCAGACACCCTGTTAGAGCTGGCTGTGCTAAGGCACCAGACATGCCCAAGAAGAAATACACCGTTGGACACACCTGGAAACACCTAGAAACAGACACTCACCGATACACTCCGCTGTGGATGGAAAGTTATGCCAGGCACTGACATATCTAAACACACACACACACACTCATGCACACGTGGAGATAAACAGCTGGATGCTCTGAGGCACCCACAGAAGGAAATACTGCCAAATTCAGATGCATCCCAGCTCCCAGGCAGGGAGATGTAGTCAGAGACTTGATACATTTAGACACACCTAACACACACCTCTATGTCCTGCATACAGGCAGGTAAAAGAGGAGACACAGTTGGAAGTTCAGTGACTCAAAGAAAGCTGTAAAACCCAAGACTCCGGAGCAGACACCTCCGGCTATTCAGACACTCAGGAAGATAAAAAGCAATGCTCTCACACACTCATCAGGGGGTTGGGGGCATTGATGGGGCCACAGCAGGCACAGGACGCAGTTCCACCCACCGATCTTGTACTCGCAGGGTCGGAGTCTGGGGTCCTCTAGGATGTTGAGTCTCCGTTTCTTCCTCCAACAGCGGGCGGGATAGGTGTAGATCTGTCCTGGGGCCAAACCTAGAGCAACAGGGGCGGTAAGAATGCAGCCCGGAAGCTGGGCTCCGCCCCACCCCTCCCTCCCAGCAGGTACCGGGGCCGCGGTGGGTCTTCTCCATCCAGATGTAGCAGTTGTTTTGGGCCACACCGGTCTGCGAGTCGAGGAAAGGCAGGCGCAGGCTGCGCTCGGCGCACAGGCGCGCGTTGTAGCTGCGGCAGTGCTCGATGGCCTCGCGGTAGAAGTCCTCGCCTAGGCTACGGGGCGAGGAGCGGGCGGGCAGCTGTCAGCAAGGGCAGGAGCAAGGAAGCCCAGTACCCCGCCCCCCAGCCTTGAGCTCCCGCTGGTCTGGGAGGACAGACAAACCCCTGCAACCTCAAATCTCCCCTCCCATCTCTCCAGGACCCCGGGTGGGGGAGGGGACCCCCAATCTAAGACTCCAGCGGGCCTCCAGCTAAGGAGTGGATAATATAGAAGCAGACAAAACCACACGGGGACCCATCCATACATGAACACATAGAAACTCACAACATAAACCGCACAAAGTCACACGAGATTCACACACAAAGAGAGACATATCCCAATACTCACAAAGGAGAAACAGACAAATCTCACACACGTGCACACACAAATATCTCCTGAAAAACACAAATAATCCAAGTTACACAGTGTAGAAAACTACACAAATATTTATGCACAAATACACATCACATATCCAAATACACAACACTGAACAAATCACCCACACCACAAAGACCCACAAGAACATCACACACACTCATCCAAAGAACACATATAGTTACACAAAAGCCAAAAGACAGGGACTATAGAAATAAATTACACACATATGCACTTACACACTTATCCAAAGACACAACACAAATCACACATACGATATCCAGGCACAAAGAAATCACAGAGATTCACACAGGTACACACATATTCACAAAGATACACAACATAGAAACCAATATCTAAAATTCATATCCAAACGCATACAGATACACGCATATAAAACACAGTAGCAGTCAGATCCACTCATATTCACACAAAAACTTACAAATACATACCTACATATCCAAAGGCACAAGACACAAGACAAACCCGGCGTTCATATGCACACACTCAAAGACCCAAATATCCGAAGACATGTAGTGTAGAATAAAAGAGACCATATTCATAACCACACACAAATCAAAAAAAAAAAAAAAAAGAGCACAAGTCATACATACTCCATACACTCCACATCCCAAGACAAAGGTAGTGTGGACTCCACTCGAGTTTACCAAGGCCCTGGCATGCCCAGCCCATTTTACCCTCTCCCAAACCCAGGGTTTGCGGGGCAGGGACGATGACCCCCTTTCCCAAAAAGGACCCAGAGTCCCTCCACGTCCTCCACCCCTCCAGGCAGCGCGTCGGACACCATTCTTGCCACAGACCCATAGTCACACACACTCGCACCCCCGCACAGCCCGGCACACGGTGACAGCCCCCTTGACACCCCATCGGCCCCACCCCCAGCCGCCACACAGACACACACAAGCAGGCGCAGACCCGCGCGCGCCCTCCCGCGCCTCCCGCCGGCCCGCACCACCTCAGGGGGCTGGGGATGACCGTGGCCATCTTGCTCCCCGGGTCCTGCCCCCAGCAGGTCCCCGGCGGGTCGGTCCTCCCAGCGGTCGGGCGGGCGCTGAGGCCGCCCATCCATTCATTCCCGGGGGGCGGGAGCATGCGGACCGCAGCCAATCACGGCGGCGGGGCGGGCCCGCCCGAGCCATGCTGGGAGCCGTAGTCTCGACCCCGGCCCCGCGGAACCCGGGGGGGAGGGCGGAGCTCGCGTCACTCACACACGCTCACTCACACACATCCTCGTCCCACGTGCACACGCTCGCACCTGCACACCTGGCCTCGCGCACACCCGCACATCGCAGTTTACACACACATTCGCAGCCTCCCGCACACTCCCACTCACGCCCTTTCACAGGCACTCACACAACTACTCGCGCACACACACTTTAATATCTCGCAGGTGCCCGCACAGACGCCTGGCTCACTGGCACCTAACCCACAACTTAGAGAAGCCTGCCCTGCCCCAGGGTCCTCGCTCACCCCAGCCGCCGTCAACCACCCCACCCTGCTCAACTCCTCCCGCTGGCCGGACAGCAGCAGTCCTTGTTAGGAGCTGTAGCCACACCTCTGGGTTCAGATCCCAGCTCTGCTACTTGCTGGCTTGGGATCTTGGACAACATTTCTGGGCCTCAGTTTCCTTATCTATAAAATAAGGAAAGTGCTCATGGACTGTCATGAGGATTAAATGATAAACATGAATAAAAAATGTTTTAGCATAAAAGAGTAGGATTTATTCAAGTGAGAAGAAAAGAGAAAGAGCTCAGGCAGGGAGAGAGGGAACCAGAGAGCAGTTGCACAAAACATGGGTAAAATGTTTTTAAAGGGACCTGGGTGCGGCTCAGTCAGTATCTGAAAGCTCTGGGCTCTGGGCCCAATCCCCAGCACCAAAAAATAAACACATAAATAAACAAGTAAATAAATGCAATGTAAAAAGTGCTCAATATATTCATGTGTTCCCCCAGAGAAGATCTGAGATGTACAGAAAGGATCTGATATAAAAATTTGAGATATAAAATGGTGATACCTTATTAGAAAGAATAATGCCTGCACATGGTAGATGCTCAATAAACGTATGTTGAGTAAATACATGGAGCACCCACCATGTGCAAGACAGTTCTCTCCATTTCTTTTTTCTTTCTTTCTTTCTTTTTTTTTTTTTTTTTTTTTTTTTGTACTGGGAATTTAACCCAGGGGCACTTTACCACTGAATGACATCACCAGCCTTTTTTATTTTCTATTTTGAGATAAAGTCTCACTAAGTTACTGAGGGCCTGGCTAAGTTGCTAAGGCTGGCCTTAAAATTGAATCTGAGGAAGGGGACTTTACATGCCCTTAGGCCCTAACAGCTGTTTGAAGATGGGACTGAGGAAAGGACTCACACACTCAGACATCCATTCCCAAGAGACTTAACCTTCTTTTCTCTCCCACTATCACCCATTCAGACTCTAACCTAAAGGATCCCCAGAAAATGAGCTGACCTACTAAGTCACACAAAGCTCATCCAGTCTTTACACACACACACACACACACACACACACACACACACACACCATAACCTGTAGATTTCCACAAACTCCCCCCGCCCCCCAGCTAAGCCAGGTAAGACCTTGAATTGTCCCTCCTCAATCTCATGAGGGAGTAGGTGTTGGATTCACTTCCAGCCCAAAGTGACAAGAGGATTGAGTGAGGGACATAGGCATCCTCTTGATCACTCTGGTCTCTGTTCCCTCTAGTAGCCACCCTACCCTATTCACCATAAGACCCACCCCAGATACACTGCTGGGCTCAGAGGGTGACCTTCACCTTCCTCTCTCCCCTCCCATCACCCTCCAGAACCCCAGGACATCCCCCTTCACTTGCTCCCCACACCTCAGGCCTCAGAAGCTCCAGCTCACTCCTGCCCCACCTCAGGCTTTCAGCTTCCAATCCACCAAGTGGAGCCACAGTACAGATACTCCATCACCTCCCCAGAAGTCCAGGCAGCCCCTTGTAGAGGACTCTCCCTCCCTTTCTTTACCCTGTCACCTTCGCAGACCCTTTCCCATACACTTCCCCGTGAACTTGACCTCACAAGTCAATTCTCAAACAATCTCCCAGCCCCAGTCCCAGTACCCTATGTGGGAGTTGGCCCATAATAGAAATCAGTATTGATTAATCTATTTATACTACTATCAGTAATCACTGCTACTCAGCAAGTAGCACATGTAATCCCAGTTACTGGGGGTGGGGAGGGAGTCTGAGGCAGGAGAATCACAAGTTCAAGGCCAGCCTCAGCAACTTAGTGAGATCCTGTCTCAAAATAAAATAAAATAAGGGGGGGGGGGGCTGGGACAAATCTCAGTGGTAAAGTGCCCATGGGTTCAATCAATCAATTAATGTCCTTTAAGCCTCACCACCACCCCATGAGGTATAATAACTGTTAGACTCCCCAATTCACAGATGGTAAAGCTGAGGCTCAGAAGGAGAAAATTAATGGCTCAAGAGAGAGTGAATTCAGGCAGCTCCAGGCTCCAGCTCCCACAGGAATTTGACTCCAGCATTCTTTGGGAGCAAATGGGTCACCTTCACCCCTGTGGACCCCTTGGAAGGTGACCTAAGAGTGGCACTCTCCCTCTCCAGGGCCCCCCAGCCCAGCATCCAGCTGGCTCCTGCTCTTGGCCTCCAGGACCCTGCAGCTGATACCACGCCTCCTCAGCGCAAACGTGTAGGTTTGGTCAGTCTGAGGGGCCTGGATGTCTGGAAAGCCACCAACTGCCCGGACAGTTTGGGGGCCCCTCACAGGAAAGTCATCTGTCTGGGTGTGGGACTTAGGGTGAAGGAAGCAGAAGTATCACCATCATCCACCAGCTCACACGGACCGAAGCCCCAGACACCTCTCCCCGCCCTCGGCTCACAGAAAAGCCACCTCAAGTGTAGGCACGTGCCTGTAAGTTCCCGCCCCCCAGGCCCCTACCCCAACTCCCACCCCAACCCCATCCACCCACTCCAGAAACCAGAAGTGACTGGGGCCTTTGATCCCGCCACCAGACACAGCCCTCCTAGTGAATGAGTGGGGGGCGTTCCCCACCCACACGTCCATCCCAGCACTGTGTGCTCAAGGTCAAGGCAGCCAGCGCACGGGGCTGGGGGGGAGGGGGGAGGTCGCCCCGGCCCCTTTGTGCGACGCCGCGGGCGCTCGCTCTCCGCCTATTCCAGCAGGCCCCGGAGGAGGGGGAGGGGAGTGCCGCGCTCGCCTGCGGGGGAGAGGGCGGGAGTGGCCGTGAGCCTGTCACTCGAAGCCGGCTGTCACCGCCTGGGAAAGGGGGCGGGGGAGCGCTGGAACCCGGGAGTCCGGGATTCCGAAGAGGAAGGGAGAGAGGGAGCCGGGGAGAGGAGAGGAGAGAGGTGGAGAGAGCATGGGATGGCCAGGAGCTGGGAGCGGTGGGAGGGGCTGGGCTCGGACCCAGACGGACGAGTTCCCAGCCGCTGGGCCCGCAGAGGAGCTAACGTTCAGAGGAGAGGCGCAGGCACTGGGAGAGGGAGGGAATCCCCGGAGACTGAGGGCGCTCCCAGCACCCCTCCCGAGGCACCGTCCCCAGGGGATAGGCAGGAGGTGCTCTCTTTAGATGTGCATGGACGGAGAGAGGGAGGGATGCCCCGCTCCAAGCTGACCGCGGCGTCGGGGCTTCTAGGTCCTGGAGACCCGGGGAGGGAAGAGCGGAGACCATAGGGATCAAACGAGGGATCCCCGACGTCTCAGCCCCCACCCTGCGGCCGCACGGGTCGGGGTCCCCGGAGAACGAGGGGGAAGGAGAAAGATGCTCTGACGGGAGGAAGAGGGTGATGGAAACCCTGGAGACCGAGGTCCGGACTTCGGTGTTGGTGCTTCCAGCCCCGTCTGGGGCAGGCCCCCTCCCCCAGAGACACTGAGGAGGAGACATGGAGGAGAGGGAAGCCCCTACCCCCACTCTGGGTGGGGAAAAGGCCTCCGCCACCCCCTAGCCCGCGCCACATTCCTTCACTGACAGCGACAAAGAAGAGGCGCCCCCGCGACCCTGGAAGGGCTCCCGTCCCTAACCCCAAGGGACGACTGGGGGTGGCAGGCCCCCAGAGGCGTGGAGGCGATCTGGGGACCCCCATTCAACTCCCATCCGCGAGCTGAGGTCCCCCTCCCCAGCCCCAGGGAGGGCGGGGGAAGGGCTCCTGGAGATGGGGTCCGGACGCAGGGCGGGGACGGCGGGGACACTCACGACTTGAGCGGGTTCTGAATGGCGGTAGCCATGGCCCGCTCGGCTGGGCCGCCTCCGGCCCGGGGCGCCGCTGCCGCCGCGCGCGGGCCCAGCCCGGCCTGCGCCGCCCGCTCTGCCGCCCAGCGCGCTACGATTTCATTCATTCTTGGGGCTGCGGCGCGAGCCGAGCGGGGCGGGCCGGGGGCGGGGCTCAGCCAATCCCCGCGCCTCCCGGCGCACGACGGGACGTGGAGTCTAGGGGCGAGCGGCTGCGCCCGAGGGCGCCCCTGCAGGGACTACACGTCCCAGGGGGCGTCGGGAAGACAGCACGCCCATTGGCTGCTGAGGATACAGGGCGGGGCTGGGCTCCTCCCCACCACAGCATCCTTCCCGCCCCTCCCTGGAGGTGCCCGGTTCCCAGCAGGGGCTCTTTCCTTCCTCCTGGCACCGCGGACGCGGGAGCAGGTTGTCCCCAGCTTGTAGATCTCCCCAGGGTACGTGGATGACCCGTGGGGTCTGTCGTCTATTCTCGTCTGTGCCTTCTTGTCTCTAACGTGTAAACCAGCATGGAATAGGCACAGATTTAATCAATGCCTTTGTTTATTTATTGAGCACCTGCTATGTGCCAGGCATTCCACTAGACCCTAAAAGTACAGCAATGATCAAAACAAAGTCTCTGCTATCAAAAAGTTGAGGAAGACAGGAGACAAAATGGAAATTAATTGGATAAGATTGTTTCAGAGTGATAAGTGCTATACAGAAAATAAAATTGAGTGATTTGAAGAAGTAGTTTCTGAACTGACATTTGAGCTGAGACACGGAAGTTACCAGCTCTATACTACAGGGGGCGGGGGGGGGGGACATGTCTGACACAGAGATCATCCAGTGCAAAGGCCCTGGGGTTAGAAAAAGCTTGGCATGCTCAAAGTTTGCTAAGAATGCTAATGTGACTGAAGCAGAGTGAGAACAAGACAAGGTTGGGAAGAGAGTGAGCACCCAGATCATGTAGGGGCTTCAGGCCAGTGTAAAGAAAATGGATGTTGTATTAGTGCAATAAATCATCTTTGACTCCTTTTCCGGAAACATACCAAGCCCATTCTATTATTTCTATATTCACAAAATAGACCCAGGGTGGGCCCACTCTCCTCCACTCCATGGCCTCAACCCTGGTCCTGTCCATCATTGTCACCTGCCTGCACAGTCCCAACATCTGCATCCGTGGTCTTTCTCCCTGCCCACCAAATCTGTTCACACGTAGCTGAAACAGGTTGTGCAAAACATTTATTGCATGAAACTGTCAAAACTTCCAATGGCTTCTGACACAATTAGATTAAAGTACAGAGTCTTAATGCCCTCCCGGCCCTGCTCCAACCTTCCCCCAACACCCATCACATTTCTGACCTCTTGTCCCTCTTTCCTTCTCCAACTTCCTTGGCTAACTTTGCACACCAGCCTTCACCCTGTTCCCAGAATATTCCAGCCTCACTTCAGCCACAGGACCTTTGCATTTGCTATTCTCCTGCCTAAAATGCTCCTCCTATTATGCCCTCATGGCTCCATTCCTCACGTCATTAAGGTCTCTGATTCAATGTCACCTTCTCAGACACAACCCTAGGTAAAATAGCAGCCCCCATATTCTGTCTTCTGAAATACCATGTTTTTCCTCTGAACACATACCATAGTCTGTTACCGCCTTATGTGGATATTTAGTTCTTTAGCCTGCCTCCACACAGTAGGACACGGTCTCATCCCTACTACCCAAAACAGGACATGAAGTCCTACTTGGAAGGCTCAGGCAAGAGGATCTCTTAAGCCCAGGAATTTGAGGCCAGCCTCACAAATATAGTGAGATCTAGTCCCCACCCCACTCCCCAAAAAAGCCATGATAAATAGCGGGTATTCCAAATTATTTGATGAATAAACAAATGTCCCATTTAGTCATAATGCTCCATGTCCCTCCCTGATGTTGAGCTCCAAGCCATGAACCCATCAGGGAGAGAGGGTAAGGTGGGTCTCAGGCTGTGGACAACCTGAAGTGGGGGCAGGCTGGGGGTTCTATGATGGACACCCCCCAGCAGAGGATCTAGAGCTGTCACTTCAAGGCAGAGAGCTGGGAGAGATCAACAGCACGTTCACTATTCCTAGACCATCATAGTTGCCAGCCCTGTGGGCACGTGCTGGGATCACAGCTGTGATGGAGTGACCCCAGACTCTGCCACAAGCTCCCAGTCCAGTGGGGTGACAAATATATCACCTGGCAATGGCAGCCACAGATCTCAGGGACCTGGGAGGTGCAGGAGGCGGCGGGATCCCAGAGGCAGCTCCTGACCCATACTGAGGGTCCCGGAGGCCTTTCTAGAGGAGGGGACCCCTGATCTGTGTGAAAATCATCCTGAGTCCTGACCCCTGACCTATCCAGACACCAGGCAGCATCTCTGCTCCCACCTCCTGGGTCTCTGATGCCTGATCTAGTCCTGGGAATACACCCAGATCCCAGCAGTCAGCTCAACCATGGGTCCTTTCCCTTAACCCCGCAACCTAAGGGTGTGACCACCAGAGGGCACTGTGCTCCAGTCTTTGGCAGAGGCAGCTCCCCCATCCTCGGACAGGGGAGAGCTGGAGGAGGCCAGGAGGGTAGACACTGGCCCTCCATCCTGAGCTTCCAGCCCTGTTGAGGACCTGGCTCCAGACTCTCTGTCTCTCACCTCTCTCTCTCTCTCTCTCTCCCCCCCAGCCCCCATAGTCTCCAGTGGACCTGGAATCCCTAGGAAACTGTCCCAGACAGCATGGGCATTGGAGCCCAGCATTTGCTGACCCCCACCAGTCCCTCTAGTCCCTCTAATATTCAGAGGCTGCAGCCCTGAACGCCTGAGCTGCCCTTGGGACATTGAGACAGGCTTTAAGAGCTCTTCTGCCTAGAGAAGGCACTAAGAAGGTGGGGCTGGTGTGGCCACACGGTACCGGGGAAGCAACAGTAAAGTAACAAAAACCATCAGGGCCACTGCTTAACTTTTCCTGAGCATCATCCTGGGACAGAGTTTTTTTTTTAATGTTTGAAGACCGAACCCCACAGGTCCTCTCACCACCCACCCTGGGCAACAGGACTCAGTTCCCCAGGGACCAGGGAGGAAGCTCTGGCTGACGTGGGCCAGGCCCTCATGCAGATTCAGCATCCCTGCCTGGTGACAGGGAGAAGCTAATACCTTGGGGGGGGAGGGGGGGCTGCAGACTTCCTGGATCAGGAAAACGCCATCCCTGCCCATCCCCCACCTCCCAGTCCTGTAGATTCCGCGTGTCCAAAGGTTGATCCCAGAATCTGTCCTTAGTAAGTCCCCAACCCTTTCAAAGGAACCCAAGGGCCTGAGACTCTGGGTTGGTGTCCAGAGACAAACAGAAAGAAGAAACAAAGATGAGACGGTGCCAGCCTCCGGTGGGCTGGGCCGGGTAGGGGGCTTCCATAGAGCCATAAAAGGGCTCAGCTCCCTGGGATCCCTCCAGGCTCTGCTGAAATTTGCTGATACTCTGGGGTCCTTTAGTGTTCTCACCTGTAAAGTGGGAGTAAGAGTCCTAGCCTTCTGGATCCGAGGTGCGGACACTGGGAACAAGCACTTAGAATAGTGCCAGAAGCTTGGGGGCACCTGGAAACTACCTGCTGTGATCATTGTCCTCCCAAGTCCCATGACTGAGCGCCAGCTACGGGCTGGGTGTGCAGCTCAGTGTTTTATGTTCATGTCAGTAACCCAGAGGGATAGATACTGCCAATCACCACCACCCCCCCAAAAAAAATGATGAAAAAACATCTGGGCTGTAGCTCAGGGGTGGAGCCCTTGCCTAGCATGCTAGAGGTTCCAACCCCAGCACTAAAAGAAAGAAAATCCTCACAAAGGGGCACAGTCTCTGGTTGGAGATCATAAATAAATCGCAAGCCCTGCCAGGTGCGGTGGTGCACACCCCACAATCCCAGCAGCTCAGGAGGCTGAGGCAGGAGGATCTCAAGTTCAAAGCCAGCCTCGGCAATGGCGAGGTGCTTAGCAACTCAGTGAGATGCTGTCTCCAAATAAAATACAAAATAGGGCTGGGGATGTGGCTCAGTGGTTGAGTGCTCCTGAGTTCAATCCCGGGTACCAAACAATAATAAAAATCAACTGGAAGCCCTACACTTGAACTGCTGCAGGCTGACCCCAATGCACATGCACCACTCTTCCTACTGCCAGGCATGAGGGGAGGATCATAAGTTCAAGGCCAGCCTCAGCAATGGTAGGGTGCTTAGCAACTCAGTGAGACGCTGTTTCCCCTACAAAATACCCTTCCTCCAGATATTCACGTAGCTCACCCTCTCCTCGCCTCAGTTCTTTGCTGGAATATCATATTCCTAGTGACTCCTATGGACCACTTGCATTTGTTTTCTAAGTTTGCTGTAACAAATTGTCACAAACTGAGAGGCTTAAACTTCACTCATCATCTATGGTACTAGGGTCAGGGGTTTGGAATGATTTTCATCATCTCTGAAGGCTGTCTGGGAGGACCCACGTCCTGGCCTTTTCTACCTTCTGGAAGCACCACTCACACTGTGCCTCTGACGTCACATCTCCTCTCTCTCAAGCCAGCCGTCTTCCCTCCCTTTTTAAAAGGCTTTCAAAGCCAGGCATTGTGGCATGTGCCTGTAATCCCAGTGACTTGGGAGGCTGAGGCAGAGGATCATAAACTGAAGTGCCCCTGAGTCCAATCCCTGGTACCAAAAAAAAAAAAAAAAAAAAAAAGAAAAGAAAAAAAAGAAAAGAAAAAGAAAGGCTGATGTGAAACAGGGATTAGGGATAAAGAGGTGAGGTGTGGACTGGGGATGTGGTTCTGAGGACCAAACCCAGGGCCTCACACATGCCAGGCAAGCACTCTACCACTGAGACGCAGCCCCAGCCCCATGTAATTTCCTTTTTTCTTTTTTTGAGAGGAGAGAGAGAGAGAGAGAGAGAGAATTTTTAATATTTATTTTTTAGTTCTCGGCAGACACAACATCTTTGTTGGTATGTGGTGCTGAGGATCGAACCCGGGCTGCACGCATGCTAGGCGAGCGCGCTACCGCTTGAGCCACATCCCCAGCCCCATGTAATTTTCTGTCCCTACACATACCTGGGTCAGTGGAGAGCACTCTACTTTGTTCCTTTGGTATCTGCTTCGGTCTGGTACAAATCACACTGTTCATCTCGAGAGCTTTGCAGTGTGTCTCCATATTGGCCAAGAAGCCCTCCCTCCCCCTTTTAATGTTGAATTAACTATTTGAACAACTTTACTCCCCCAAGCAAGCTTTCGAATAAGTTTATTGAGTGGGGGAAATATTTCATCTGTAACTCCGATTGAGATTGCTTTGGATTTATGAATTAATTAAGAGACAAATGAATATTTCGATATCCTAACTCAGGACAAAGATGGTTTCTCTTTTTTTTTTCCCAGATTATCTTTATATTGTTTATTGGTAATGTTTTTCCCATCAAGATTTTATGCCTCCTTGATTAAGTCAATCGGTAGCCGGCTGACGTGAATACATGCCTGTGGTTTCAGATACCCAGGAGGCTGAGGTGGAAGGAGCACTGTAAGACCCAGCTTCAAGACCAGCCTGGGCAACATGGCAACAACCCATCACAAAAAATTTTAAAAAGTTGTTAGATACTTTTTCATTTTTGTTGCTCTTGAGAATAACCTGGTTTTAAAAAAATTATGTTTCAATTGATTATTAATGACAGTGTTATCAAAATGATATTGATTTAAAAAAAATTTTAGTTGTTGTGGACCTTTATTTTATTCATTTATTTTTATGTGGTGCTGAGGATCAAACCCAGTGCCTCACACATGCAGGGCAAGCGCTCACCACTGAGCCAAAACCCCAGCCCCAATATTGATTGTCTTGATAGGCTGACATATCAACAATAAGAACCCCTCCCTAAGACCTTCCTGTCCTCTTTGTTATGAGAGTAAGAAGCATTTCTGGGATATTTCAGTCCATGGTGAATCCCAGTCATATCTTCAAGAATGGCCTGACTCTGAGATCCTCTGACTCTGGTGTTGATCAGAGGTAAAGACGGATGAGTGGGTGGGCGCAGTGGTGCACACCTGTAATCCCAGCAATTGGGGAGCCTGAGGCAGGAGGATCACCAGGTCAAGGCCAGGCTGGGCAACTAAGTAAGACCCTGACTCAAAATAAAAAATAAAAAGCACTGGGATAGGACACAGTGACCCTGGATTCAATGTCCAGTACAAAAAAAAAAAAATGGATGAGTGCCTTGCAGCATCTACTTCTGGAACTCGCTGTGGTTTTTTGTTTGTTTGTTTGTTTGTTTGTTTGCTTGTTTTGTTGGAGTTTCTTTCTTTCTTTCCTTTTTTTTTTTTTTTTTTGGAACTGGACATTGAATCCAGGATCCTGCATCACTGAACAATATCCCCATATCCCCACCGCTATTAATTTACTTATTGGTACCAGGGATTGAATCCAGGGGTGCTTAACCACTGAGTCAAACCCCAGCCCTTTTTATTTTTTATTTTGAGACAGGGTCTCACTAAGTTGCTCAGAGCCTCCGTAAATTGGTGAGGCTAGCTCTGAACTGGCGATCCTCCTGCCTTGGCCTCCTGAGTCAAATGGTGCTTGAGCTCCTCTTTTGATGAAATGGCAACAGCTGGGAGAACTCTGCAGTATCCCGCCGCCCGCGTCTAGTTTAACACCAATTCACACGGCCACGAGGGGGCGCCGTTACCCACCCGTCCACACAAGGAAGGTTGCAATGCGGGGTGTGACCACCAGGGGCGCTGTTCCTGCAGAAGTACCCGCTGTGTGCTAGGCGCTGGTCTCCACGCTAGGAATACAAAGCCGGCGAGGAGTGTGTATTCTGTAGACGTGGAAGTGTAGACAGACCATAAAATAAACTCACGGATCATTTCAAATTTAACAGGAAGGCGGGGCGCGGGGACGCATGTCTGTAATCCCAGCAGTTTGGGAGGCTGAGGCAGGAGGATTGCGAGTTCAATCAGCCTCAGCAATTTAGCGAGGCCCTAAGCAACTCAGCAAGACCCTACCTCTGACAAAGTATTAAAAGGGCTGGGGATGTGTCCCCATGGGTGAGCACCCTGGGTTTAATCCCCAGAACCAAATTAAATAAAAATAATATAAAAACGGTGATCTTTGGCAGAAAGAGGAACAGGGAATGGGGCGGATGGAGACTGGGGGAGGGGTGCAGTGGGGTGTGACAAAAAGTGTCATCTTGCTGTGGTGTGGGGAGGAGACCACAGACTGTGGGAGGGAGGCACTAGTGCGGCCTCAGTGTGGGGGCGGTGGGGCAGGTCCACTGTGTTCCTTGGGGCTTTTCCATATCAGAGGGCCTCCGTCCGATTCAGTGTTTCCAAATCTTGCTGTGGGATGGCGGCAGCAGGAGCTGATGACCCACCCCTCCCCCCAGTTATAAAGTGGATAACAATGAGTATTGTTTGCCTGACCGCAGTTTCCTCCCAAGTTCCCATTTCCCAGATGAGGAAACTGAGAAGTCCAACAGTGGTACCCCAGGACTTTAGAACCTGGTTGGTGGGGAAGGTAACTGGGGGATTGAACCCAGGGGTACTATCATGGAGATTCATCCCCAACCCTTTTATTTTATCTTGAGACAGGGTCTTACTAAATTGCTGAGGCTGACCTCAAACTTGAGAACCTCCTGCCTCAGCCTCCGGAGGCACTAGGAACATGGCCTGTGCCACTGCACCCAGCAAAACCTGGGTTGCAAGCACATGCTGTCCCCACCATGAAGAGGAACCAAAAACAGGTTCTGTGAGAGGGAAGTAGAAAGAGATCCCTGGCCCAAGGTGGGTGTTCTGGGACTCCTCCATCCTCACATTCTCTGCATTTATCTGAAGACTGGGAGGCTTTGGTGGCTGTGTGCAGGGACAGTGTGGCCTCCTGCTGGACTGGACCAGCCACTCCCAGATGCTCTTCTGGGTGGCCCAGCCTCCAGGATGGCAGCTGATCCTGGCTGGATGGCTCAGGAGGGGAGAGGAGCCCAGCTCGGTTGGTAGAGGAGAGAGATGCCCTGGCTCTGGCCCTGCCCAGGCTGAGCCCTGCCACTGTCTCTGAACTGACCCAGCTGGAAACCACTCAGGCCATGGCCTCCTGAAAATTTGCTAGCAGCCACTAACCACTTCCCAGGGCCAGCCCCTCCCCTGACCTCCAGCCTCCCCGCCATCAGGAGGATTTCATTAGTGGTGGTCTGTCCTGATTGGAGGAAGGCCCTGCCAATATCCAGGATTTTCCCTGGCTCAGCCCCAATGTCCATCCCCCTTCCCACAAGCTGAGGGTCCTCAAGATACCATGTCACCCATCCTCCAAAGTCTGGCCTTCAAGTTCCTCCAGGATTTTACCACCTCAAGGGGAAATGGCTTCTCCCAAGTGCCTGGGGCCATTCAGTGTACCTCCCTGAGACCCGGGTGCTGCTCTCTGACCAGTGAGTGAGCACCTTCCGGCCACCAAGAGTAGACTCTGGGTGGTTTCAGTTCTACACCCGGCACACAGTGACCGCCCGGCACACAGTGACCGCCCAGCACGCTTCACGCCCTTTGCTCTGTGACCACCCGTGCCGGGGTGATGAGGGCCACACTGGGTCGTGTGTATCTCCCCTGGCCCAGAGGTCTAGGGTGTCATTGTCCCCAGCAGTCCTGGGCGGCCCACAGGGACCCTGCTGGCTGGGACGGGGCCAGGCAAGGGAGGGGAGGCAGGGAGGACAGGATGTGAGTCCCAAGGCGCGGCGGGGTCAGCAGGGCCTGTTCTCAGGCTCCCTGGCCAGGAGCGAGCCTCCATCTGGCGGGGCCAGCTGCGGGCGCTGGGACACACGGCCCCAGCAGGAGAGAGGGAGGCTGGGCCAGGGGCTGCAGGGACACGGGGGCAGACACCGAGAGGGAAAACAGGCACGTGGTGTTATTGTCACAGAACCATTAAATACAACTTATCCACAAGCTGGGGGGCTGGGCAGTGCTGGGGAGCGCGGGGTCAGCGAGGCCAGGAGGGTCAGGGGGGCGCCGTCCGGGTCTGGTCCTGGAGGGGGCTCGGGCTGCCCTCGGCGGAGGGGCTGGGCTGGCGGAGGCCGGGCTGTTTGTGGAGGCCCCGCAACTTGGCCAGCAACTCCTGGACGAAGTCCTGGGGACAGGGGGGGTGCTGAGACTGGGGCCCCGTGCATGGGGCTCTCCAGCTTCCTGCTCTTCAGTGGGGGCGGGGGGGGGTAGGGAGGGACGGTGGGAAATTAAGGGGCAGAGATGGGGCAGGAGGAACCCGAGACCAGGGAAAGAGACAGAGAGGGAGAGAGGGAGAGAGACCGAGATGGAGAGACACAGAGACACAGAGACATGTGATGTTTCACAGGCCAAGAGATGACCAGGAGGGTCCCCAGAGACAGAGGCCTGAGATAGTTCCAGGCCAGACTGACACAGTGACGTCTGTCCCTCAGGCTGCCCGGAGCTGGTTGGAGAAACATGAATATTTTTCCCTTTTAAAGCAGGGAAGGAAGTGGGAGGAGCTGGAGGCCCCTGGGAGGAGGCACTGAAGGGAGAGAGGCTGAGCCCCAGGACAGGCCCAGCAAGAGGCAGGGACAGGGACGGAGACAGATGGGGAGGCGCTCAGAGGGAGCCTATAATGGAGCCCCGTGGCAGATGGGGAGAGGAGGGAGGAGGAGGAGGAGACAAAGGGCATCAGTGGAGAGCAGAAGAGCTGGGGGGGGCTGAGCCCCACTGGCCAACCCCACTCCACTCCCTCCCCCAATATCAGGGTGCGGGGGACCAGACAAGGCCTGGGACTCCTGACAAAAACTCACCTCTGTGGGGTTCCTGCATGACTTCAGGAGTCCCTAAAAAAACCCACCCCACAAAAAACCCCAGTAAATATATAATACTTATTCCTCTCCAACCCCTTCCCTTTCCCAACAGAGCCCCAAGACAGCAAGACAAATGGAAGTCAGATCCCAGGGTGGACTTCCCACCTGTTTCAAGAAAGGAACACTGCCTGGGGGACTTCACAGAGTGAATGGGGGCAGGATTGAATCACCAGATCCAGGGGGGTGAGAAACTCATGCATTTTCTAACCCTGGAAAAGCGAAGACCAAAAGGATATGGCTGCCAGACTGCCTGAGTTTGAATCATAGCTGTTTTCCTACTGAGCTGTGTGATCCTGGGCAAATGATCTGACCTCTCTGGGCCTCGTTTTCCTCAATATCTGGAGATAACAATCGCACCTGCTTTCTAGGGTTTTATGGGGATGAACAGTTGGTAACTGTACAGTGTGCAGCACACAGTAAAGTGCTCAAGGAACACGTCAACTAGGGCTATTCTTTTTAGGGCCAAAGTGGAAGACAGGGAGGCAGCTCTCCCCCACCTACCTGGATTTTCCGGCTTCTCTCCTCTTCACTCTCCAGTTCCAATAATTCATCAATATTGACCTCATCGGGCATATCTGCCTCCTAAGGCGAGAGAGCAGGTCAGGGCCCTTCCCTCCCTCCCTGCCTTTGTCCAGGACTCTGGGGGAGCCCCACCAACACAGGGCCCAGCTGGCGGATTCTGGAGCAATAATGTGGCAGTCAGGGACAGCACCACCAAGGCGGGACATCTGGGTGCTGGGGGGGGAGGGGTGACAGATGGGTTGATGGAGGCCCAGAGTCCTGGACCAGCCCCATGCCTAGGCCCCTGGGCCGGTGAGCCTCGGGGCTGGCACGGGTCTGTCCCCTTGGCCGCAGTTCCTCCTGGGGAAAACAGGCCTGGTCAAGTCTTGGAATGTCATATTCTGGGACTCGGGAGAGGGGCTGGCTTGTGCCCTTTCAAGGAAAAGTCTTAGCACTAGGTGCTGGGGGAGGGGAGCCTGAGGGGGCGGGCCCCTTCCCCCAAGGGACACAAGTGGGAATAGGGCCCAGGGCCAACCCATGGGGCTAGAGGCCAAAGTGCAACTGGGTGGATCCAGGAAGATGACCACCCAGGCCTCCGGAGGTGGGCAGTGAGATAGTCAGGAGTGAGCCAAGAGTGTTCGGCCTCACTGGGCAGTGGCCCAAAAGATGTCTGGCTCAGGACCCCTGCTGGGAACAGGGTCCAGCTGTCCCCAGCAAGGGATCCCTGTGCCTACAGTCTCTCCTCCCCACCCGAAGTCCTGCTGTCTGGATGGGTGACGGGTGTGACTTTGGCCCTGCCACAGAGCTTGATGCCAAGGGTCCAGGCTGGCTGAGGTGGAGAGGTTGGTGGCATCATCTGGGCCATTTCCTACAAGGGCCTGTCGGTCTTGAGAGAGTGTCCATCACGTGCCTGGGGCTTGGGTGTGTTTGTCTCATTGTTACACATCCATGGCCAGTTGTGGGACTGCTGTCCATTATTATTATAGGATGCCACCACCAGCAACGGAATGTCTGATCACCCGTGAGTCCACACATGTGTCTGAGGAGAGAGGTCCTTGTGTCACTGTGAGGGGACATGGCTTCTACCACCTTCCTGCTGTGTGCTTGTAGGACCACTGGGAACCTGGGGCTATTTTCTGCATTCATGACTCTGAGCAGACTCAAATGACAAAGTGCCCGTCTGCTATGTGTGGACATATGGAGGGGTGGCTGATGCTCTTGCGTGCCCGAGGGCAGCTGCAATTCTGTGTCTGGGTGCACCCACAGCTTACTCAATTTTGTGTAATGGTATAACTTGTATAATGGTATATTTTGTGTCATGGTATAACTATAATTGCTGTAGATTTGTGTCTGTGAGTGGTGGTGGTATTTGTCATTGGATTTGTAGATGGCAAGAATTTTTTTCTTTAGAAGATAATGGATGCAGTTGGGTGGGGTGGCGCATGCCTGTAATCCCAGATGCTCAGGAGGCTAAACAGGAGGATCATGAGTTCAAAGCCTGCCTCAGCAACTTAGTGAAGCCCTGTCTCAAGATTAAAAAAAAAAAAAAAAAGGCTGGGATGTGGCTCAGTGGTTAAGTGCCCCTGGGTTCAAACCCCAGTACCAAAAAAAAAAAAAAAAAAGAGAAGAAATAATAGATGCGTGTGCCAAGGATACAGCTCAGTTGTCAGAGGTTTGCATGTGTGAAACTCTGGGTTCAATCCCCGGAACCAAAAAAAGAAGACATGATGATAATAGACACATGTGTGTAACTTGAGTCACTCTGTGTCCTAGACTAGCTATTGGAACTTGCAATGTCTGTGCGTCCCTACAGCTTTTACCAAGGAACACTTTGTGTTGAGGGTGTGTGTTTGGGTGGCCAAGGCAAGTGTGTCCTGGGTGGGGGGTGCAGCTCCTGGCGAATGGCAATCCACAAGTGCCCACATCTCCTGTGCTGGTGAGTTTGCGAGTGGCTGTCACTTCTGTTTATGCGTGGCTGCAGCTTCTATCATCGTGCACATCTGTGTACACTGCTGCTTCCTTTGCTGTGCGTGTCCCTGTGGTCCTATCTATCTCCTCGGTCACCATGTCTATGTTTGGCTTTAAGACACCCCTCCCCCCACCCATTCGCCAGATATGGTGGCCCTGGTTCCTCAGTTTTACCTCCTCGCCTCCTGTAGACGAACCCCCTGACCCTTCCCAGGTGTTTGGACCCATGTTTGGGGACCCAAGTGTGTCTCTGTCCACAAGCAGAGTGCCCTGCCTGGAGTGCAGGCGGGTGAGTGCCTGGATGAGTGCTGCCCGGGGGCGTGCGACCTCCGGTGTGGAGCGGGATGCGCGTGCATCGCGGACCGTGCAACGCGGACCCCGCACCCGGGCCACCCACCCCGCTGCAGCCCGGCCCGGGACCCTCCGCGTCTCACCCGGCCGCGGTACATCTCCTCCAAGCGCCCGTCGATCCACTTCTCCACGTCCAGCCGCCGCTGCAGCTCCCGCCGATCGTACTTGACGGTGACACGTGCGTGCCGTTTCTGCAGCCCCCCGGGGCTGCCCCCGGGCCCGCGGGCCCGCGATGGGGACTGCAGCTTGCTCAGCACCCGCTTGCCCAGCCTCTGCGCTGCCATCCCGCAGCCGCCGGCCAGCGCCGCGCAGTGGCCTCCGCTGGGCGCCTGGGGGCCTCTTACCGGAGGGGCGGGGCCGCGGGGCGGGGGCTCGCGCGGGGGAGGGGGTGCGGCCCCGCCCCCTCCGCCCGGGCCTCAGTTTCTCCGCGCGCAGCGGCGAGGACAGGCCACTTCCGGGTCTGGAAGCCCGCAGACGTGACAGCCTCAGGTATGGGTAGGGTCCGGGAGCCCCGCCGGGCCGCTGGGGCTCCCCAGACCTGCATCCCGGGGGCGGGGTCCCGGGACGGACTCGGGGACCCGGGCAGTCTGTGCCCTCTGGTGGCCGCGGCTGGTCGTGCAGGAGCCTTCGCTACTAGGAGGGGGCGGGGGCGGGGGCGGGTCAAGCCTTAAGACTTCGAGCCGTCTTTCCTTGTATTTTCCTTCTCTCTCTCCCCTGTCTTTGCGGTGCTGGCCTATCGTACTCTAGGCAAACCGCAAAACGATCATTGATGCTCCACCGTCCATCAGTTTATTCACTTGCCCCAGTCAACACATATTGAGCGCCTTCTAGGAACAAGAGGTGGAACAATGAAGCCCGGGCTTCGTGGAGTTGGCACTCAGTGGAGACAGATAGTAAATACACTATGTAAAAAGCCTGTCCTGGGGGGCTGCGCTTGTGGCTCAGTGGTAGAGCGCTTGCCTAGCAGCGTGTGAGGCACTGGTTTGATCCTCAGCATCACATAAAAATAAATAAATGAAATAAAGGCATTAAAAAAAAAAAAGAAAAAGAAAAAGAAACTTGGCTTGGTGGCACAGGCCCTTCATCCAAGTTTCTTGAGAAACTGAGACAGAAGAACTTCAAATTCAAGGTCAGCCTGGGCAACATAGAAAGAACCCGTCTCAAAAATAAGTAAGTACAGGGGCTGGAAATGTGGCTCAGGCGGTAGTGCCCTCATCTGGGATGCGTGCGGCCTGGGTTCGATCCCCAGCACCACATACCAATAAAGATGTTGTGTCTGCCAAGAACTAAGAAATAAATATTAAAAAATTTCTCTCTCTCTCTCTCTCACTTTCTCTTTAAAAAAAAAATAAGTAAGTACAGCATGTTATGCACTTTGCTATACTGCGATAAGCTTCGTGGAGAACTACAAAGCAGAAAAGGAGAAACAGAACCGGAGTGAGGGAAGGATTGGGATTTAACAAGGGTGATCAGGGAAGCCCCTCACTTCACAGATCTTCCAACTTTTGATTATATGCAGCAAGAATGTTACTTTAAAACTTAGATTCTGGGGCTGGGGATGTGGCTTAGTGGTAGAGGACTTGCCTAGCATGTAGAAGTCATGTAAAAATGGATAAAATAATAATAATATAAATTAGCAAGAATGTCTCAAATAAAAAATAAAAAGGACTGAGGATGTAACTCAATGGTAAAGTGTCCCTAGGGTTCAATCTCATTAGGGGAACAAAAAGCTGAACACCATTAGCCATCAAGGAAATACAAATCAAAGTAGGGTGACTATTTGTGTGTGTGTGTACACGCATGCGTGCACAGGCACGCATGTACAGGTACGTGGTACTGGGTATTGAACCCAGGGCCTTACACGTGCTAAGCAAGTACTGTTCCAGGAGTTTCATTCCCTGCCCTATTTTGTACTTTATTTAGAGAGAGGGTATCACTGAATTGCTTGACGCCTCACTGTTGCTGAGGCTGCCTTTGAACCTGAGATCCTCCTGCCTCAGCCTCCCAAACTGCTGGGATTACAGATGTGCACCACCACACCTAACCTATAATTTCTAAAACACGGTAAATAATAAAGAATGGGCAAGGATTTAGAAAAATTAGGACCTCATAAATTGATGATGGGAATGCAAATGTGCAGCTACTTTGGAAAACAGTCTGGCAGTTCTTCAAAAGATTAAATTTGCTGCTGGGCACCGTGGCGCATGACTGCAGTTTGGGAGGCTGAGACAGAGAGTTGTGAGTTCAAAGCCAGCCGCAGCAACTGCAAGGCACTAAGCAACTCAGTGAGACCCTGTCTAAGAGGTTTCTTTTAGGGATAATGAAATTTTCCAAAATCAATCGTAATGATAAAACCTTTGGAATATATTAAAAACCATTGAATTGTGAGGTGCAGTGGCATATACCTGTAACCACAGCTCCTCAGAAGGCTGAGGCAGGAGGATCCCAGCCTGGACAACTTAGTGAGACCTTGCCTCAAAAAAAAAAAAAAAAAAAAGTGAAAAGGGCTGGGGATGTAGCTCAGTAGAAGAGTACCCCTGGGTTCAATCTCAGGTACCAAAATATAATAATAATAATAATAATAATAATAATAATAATAATAATAATTATTATTATTATTATTTACTACTTTAATTTATTGTCTATTTCCCAACTAGTGGTTTACCAAAGGCAGGGTGGTAGCAGGGATCCATCCTGGGGTACAGGCAAAAGGGAATCTAGGCTGGGGATGTAACTTAGTGGCAGAAGCATGCCCCAAGCCCTGGGTTCAATCCCCACCACACCAAAAACAAAACAAAGCAATCAAAAGGGAAAAAAAAGGGTGGAGTGAGTAATATCATCTGTGATAACATAAAGATAATAATAAAACTGATCAACACTCAGTCTAGGTTTCATCAAATGTTTCAATGACAATTTCAACAGTGTAGTGCTAAAAGTATCTTTCAACTTCAGGAAAAAAATTATTTTGTTGGTGTACTTGCTAATAATAGATGCAATTATAGTAGAGTTTTTTTCCTTTTCTTTTCTGGTAATCTCATTTTAATAATATGTATGCAAGCTTCAAATGATATACTTTAGTATTCTGTCCTTTAGTAAAAAACATTGCATTTGTGTTAGTTTTGTATTGCTGCATAACAAATCAACACAAACTTAGCAGGTTAAAACAAAACAGGTTTATTTATTTATTTTAATTATTTTGGGGGGATGGGGCCTCCCTGCGTTCTCAGACTGGCCTTGAACTCTGAGTCAGCCTCCCCAGTAGCTGGAGCTTCAGGAACACCACTATGTCTGACTGAGGCCTTCATTTTCTTGCCGGCCCTCAATCAGGGCCCATCACAGACCCTATGGTAGGTTCCCTGCCATGTGGCCCCCTTCATGGGTCCTCTCCAACTCTGGCAGCTAACTTCCTGAAGCCAGAACAGTTTCTGTTTCTTTTTGGTCTCAGGGATTAAACCCAGGGGCCCTTAACCACTGAGCCAAATTCCCAGTCCTTATTATTATTTTGACACAAGGTCTCATAAGTTGTTTAGAGCCTCACTTGGTTGCAGAGGCTGGCCTTGAATTTGCTGTCCTCCTGCGTCAGCCTCCTGAGCAGCTGGGATTACAGGCCAGCCACTGCATCAGGTTCCATGGCATATCTTATTTATTTACTTACTTATTTTTGATACTAGGGATTGAACCCAGGGGTGTTTAACAACTGAACCTCATTTCCAGCCCATTTTTTATTTTGAGACAGCGTTTTTCTAAGTTGTTCAGCAACTCCTTAAATTGTTGAGCCTGTCTTTGAACTTGCAATCTTCCTGCCTCAGTCTCCTGAGTTGCTGGGCTTACAGGCAACCACCTCTCCCGGCTCTCCCCGGCACACCTTGATTTCATCAAAAGGCCAGACAAGTGATCAACCCTTGCCATCTGGGTTTGTGCTCTGTGATATTTGCACAGTGACAAATGATGCATTTCTCAGAACAAATCCCCATAGTTGAAACAATGTGCTGGGTGTGTTGGCACATACCTATAATCCCATCGACTCAGGAGACTGAGGCAAATGGGTTACAAATTGGAGGACATTCTCAGCAATTTATTGAGACCCTGAATCAAAATTTAAAAAGTAAAAATAAAGTGGGATGGGTATGTGGCTCAGTGATAAAGAGCCTCTGGGTTCAATCCTCCAGCACCAAAAAAAAAAAAAAAAAAATTGCTGGGCACGGTGGCACAGCAACTCAGGAGGCTAAGGCAGGAGGATAGCAAGTTCAAGGCCAGCCTCAGCAATTCAGAGGGATCTGGTCTCAAAATAAAGATTAAAAAAGACTGGGGATGTAGCTCAGTAGTAAAACACCAAAGCACCCCTAGGTTCAATCCATAGTACCAAAAATAAAGACTGTATAGAGAATTCCCGGGTATACAGTTGACCCAACACATACAGACTCAGCCATATGTGTTCTTTCTGAAAATATGTTTCTAACACTTTGGACATTTGGGCTGAGTCTCAGGCCTCTGACTCTATGTATTTTTTCCATTTAAATAAGATTAGAAATAAAAATAATAGCACTGTGGTGGTAAAGATGAAAAGAACTATTCAGCATTCTACACATTCCTTTGGAGTTTTCATGTTTAAAAAATTAAAACAGGGTTCAGTGGTTAGAGTACTTGTCTAGCATGAATGAAGCTCTGGGTTTCATGCTCAGCACTGAAAAAATACAAACAAACAAAAAGATAAAAGTGGAAAAGGATGTGAACTTTGATGTATAATATTTTTATTTTGGTAAGTGCAAACTTTCTTTCATACATAAATTATTTTACTGAATTTGAGTAACATCTTTTGTTAAATAAAAATGACAGGTCATTGTTTTCAACTCGGCCCCAACAGAACAGGCTAAAAGTAAAAATGGGGGCCTGGGGTATAGCTTTAGTTGTAGAAGACCTTTGGGTTCAATCCTCATTAACATACCCACACCCACACACACAAAAGGAGTAACTCATGCTGAAGTTCCTTGTCACCAAGCTGAACCGTAGGCTGTTTATCTGACCTTTAAGGATGATTAGAAAGATTACAGCCAATTTTTACACATAGGCTAGTTTCAATTGAGATGATAATGAAGTTAATGCTATACAAAAGAAGTAACCAGATATAACCATATCTTAACTAAAGGGTTATTTTCCTATTGTCTGTCTCTCTAATAGTAACTTTGGAATAACCAGTCCATTTTGTTCTTTTGTATCTGCTTTCTTCAGCCCTTCTCTGTCTATAAAACCAACCTCTTCTGCTCAGTCCTTCAAAACACTTATTCTGCTTTATGGAATGAAACGTGGCCCAATTCTAGAAATGAAAATACAACCAATTAAGATATTTAGGAAAGAAAACAAATATTTAGGGTTGTAGGTTGGGCATAGTGGTGCATAGCTGTAATCCCAGCTATCTGAGAGACTGAGGCAGGAGGCGAACAAGTTCTAGACCAGCCTGGGCAATTTAGCAAGATCCTGTCTTAAAATAAAAAGGGCTGTGGATTTAGCTCAGAGGTAGAGCACTCTTGGGTTTAGTCCCCAGTTGTTCAACACCAGCGCTGGAAAGACCCTAGTGGGCTGTTTTCTAATCCCAAAGTAAGAACTTGGTGGCCAGGCATGGTAGTTCACGTGTGCAAACTCAATGACTTGAGAGTCTGAGGCAGGAGGATCACAAGTTTGAGGATAGCCTTAGCAATTTAGCAAGGTTCTGAGCAACTTAGTGATCTGTCTCAAAATAAAAAAGGGCATGGGGAGGTAGCTCAGTAGTAAAGTGCCCCTAGGTTCAATCCCTAGTACCAAAGAAGTTGGTGGCCTCAATGGAGAGAGGTTTTTTTTTTTTTTTTTTTGAACCAGAGATTGAACCCAGGGGCGCTTAACCGCTGAGCCACATCCCTAGCCTTTTTTGTATTTTATTTACAGACCGGGTCTCCTGAGTTGCTTAGGGCCTTGCTAAGTTGCTGAGGCTGGGTTTGAACTCAGGATCCTCCTACCTCAGCCTCCTACAGGTGTGTACCGCCATGCTGGCTAGTTTGTGCATTTTATTTATTTTTTTTAATATTTATTTATTTTTTTTTTTTAGTTTTCGGCGGACACAACATCTTTATTTGTATATGGTGCTGTGGATCGAACCCGGGCCGCACGCATGCCAGGCGAGCACGCTACTGCCTGAGCCACATCCCCAGCCCCTGTGCATTTTATTATACACACTCTCCTAAGCAGCAACAGGCCAGGATACAATGGAAGTCCATCCCACATCTAGAAGCAGGGGACAACATATACAGGATAGATTGCATGCCAACTGCACATATGGGTTTCTTCATGTGTTTTATGAGAACATGAATTTACAACCAAGAACATGACTTTTCTTCTTCTTTGATCCCCACCTAAATACTGGAGATTAGAGAAGGCGTCACTTTCCCTCCTCCTTGTTCCCTCCAACACATTCTTGGGAGTTTTCTTAGCTTACCTGCAGAAACATTAAGCCTTCTATGCACTGACTTGTGTTTACTCCATCACCAGTACCACCGCCACACACATACAAATTTAGAGCCAGGCACAGTGGCACGTTCCTGTAATCCTAGCAGCTCTAAAGGCTGAGGTAGGAGGATTGCAAGTTCAAAGTCAACCTCAGCAATTTAGCAAGGCCCTAAGCAATTTATCACACCCAGTCTCAAAATTATAAAACAAAAAGGGCTGGGGATTTGGCTCTATGCTTAAGCCCTTTTGGGTTCAATCCCTGGTAGAAAATAAAATAAAATTAGAATTTATTAATTTATCATTGCTAATTATTTTAAAACTAAAGAGCAAAATGAAATATGGTTCTTACATGATTATACTTTTGTTTTTGTAGTGCTGGGGAATGAACCTACAGGTGCTTAACCACTACAACCCCAGCACCACCCCCTTTTTTTAAGTTGTAGTTGGACACAATACCTTTATTTTATTTATTTATTTTTTTTATGTGATGCTGAGGATCAAACCCAGTGCCTCGCACATGCTGTGTGAGAGCTCTACCACTGAGCCACAACCCCAGGCCCCCAGCCCTTTTTATGTTTTATTTTCTCTCTCTGAAGTTGCTGAGGCTGGTCTGGAACTTGGGATCCTCCACCTCAGCCTCCTGAGTTGTTGGGATTACAGGTGGGTGACATGAAGTCTGGCTACAAGATTATTTTTGCAAATTATTTTCTGGTAGAGAAGAGGGGTATTTTTAAGAGCTCACTCCAGGTCTTAAATATGCTATCTCTACTATTTGCCCCAAGTTTATGCTGCATTCTGACAGGGCGGGAATTTTGCTTTGCTCACTCCCTTAGCTTCTGCAGTAAATTCAATAGTACTGGCTCAAGGTGGGTGCTAAATGAATGTGCTGAATAGTGGACCTGTGAGTGAATGGAGAGGCCTGTGTTTTCCCCAGCCTCGACCTGCCACAACTTTCTTCTCTGTCTTCATACCTAAGCCAGGGCTTATTGGGAGACAGTAGAAATGGGGGATTCAAATGCTGGCAGAAACATTCAGACTATTGACCTTGAATCTCAAGACCTCACTGTGAGACACCAGATTTGTTGGTTCTTTGTCTTTTAATTTTGAAGAATGAAATCCTTAGCTATGAAGGGTGAAAGCAAAGAAACAGGATTTATTAAAGTAACAGAAAGAAAGCCAAACTCTAGCAGGGGAGGCAAGGTTTTTGCTCGTTGGATGTTGTCGATGGGTTTATACGATAAGGTTAGAGGGGAGTTAGCTGGCCTTGAAGACCATAGGCTAGAGATTTTAAAGAAGTGGGTCTTTGAGTCCAGTCATACCAGGCACCTAATGTTTATTTGCCCAATAAACAGGATGTCAATCATGTTCCACTCTGGCTGGCTCAGGGACTGGCTCATGATTCCTTCAGGCTCTGGAGTCACTGGCTACTAGCTATCTACTTCATTTGTAAGCTCCTCAGGCTGGGGGACCCTTAACCCTCTCTGCCTAACACATGTATATCTCCTGCTCTCAACAGCAAGATTTTAAAAAGTGGCTGGCACTGTACCTGTAATCCCAGTGATTCAAGAGGCCGAGGCAAGTTTGAGGCCCACTTATTCAATTTAGTGAGGTCCTAAGCAACTCATCAACTCTGTCTCAAAAAAAAACTAAAAAGGGTTGGGGATATGGCTCAGTGGTAAAACATTACTGGGTTCCATCTCCAGGAACAAAAAAGGATGACTGGCAAAAACCTGGAATTGTAAACACTAAGGTAAACACCATACTTGATAACTCAGTTAAAAGGTTCTTCATATATCATGCCACAGAGGAGCCTGCACACTGGGAGTGTCTCTGATTCCTGGAACACACTGATGACTGTCCCCTTAAGACCTTAGCATCTGTGTTCCAGATGCTTGAATATTTGTCCTTGTCCCTTCTCGTCTTTAAGAGCTCATAATCAGAGGCACTTCCGTCAAACTCTTTCTCCACATCCCAATTCAAAAGGTCTCTTGCTGTTTTACATCCAAGCTGTCAAATTTATGTCCCACTTCTTTTAAAAATATTCTTTTAGTTGTAGATGGCACAATGCCTTTATTTTACTTATTTATTTTTATGCAGGGTTGAGGATCGAGCCCAATTGCTAGGTAAGTGTCTACCAGTAAGCCCCAGCCCTGTCCCACTGTTTTTAATAAAGACAATGTTTTCTTTCTTTGTGTGTATGTGGTCCTGGGGACTGAACCCAGGAGTGCTCTCCAACTGAGCTATATCCCCAACCTTTTTATTATTTTATTACTATTTCAATACTGTATGTATTTTAATTATCCTGTTGAATGTCCTCTACTTCTATGCCCCTCCACACTGCTCCCCCCCCCTTTCTTTTTTCCTTTTTTGGTACAGGGGATTAAACCCAGGAGCGCTTAACCATTGAGTCACAATCCCACCCATATATATATATTTTTTGGGTGGGGGGTGGGGGGTGGGGGGGTACCGGGAATTGGATTCATGGGCACTTGACCACTAAGCCACATCCCCAGTCCTTTTTTGTATTTTATTTAGAGGCAGGGTTTTGCCGAATTCCTTGGAGCCTCGCAAATTGCTGAGGCTGGCTTTGAACTTGAAATTCCCTTGCTTCAGCCTCCGAAGCCGCTGGGATAGGCCCTGTTGGTGTGCGCCAGCGCCCCCACTCCTCAGCTCATATAGCCCCACTTCCAGAAAATCCTCCCTGACCACCTTTTTTTACAATATTTTTATGTGGTGCTGAGGATTGAACCCAGTGCCTCACGCATGCCAGGCGAGCCACATCCCCAACCTGAGTGCCTTCTTTGGCTCTCCCCTTTTCAGGTATGATCACTCTGCCTTGAGCTTCCCCAGCCCAGCCCTGATGCCTGTCCGTGGCTGGCTGGTGGAGTATTTCTCTTCTTACTTGTACTGGGAATCCTGGAAATGGGGTCCATCAGCTGCCCTGGTATTCCACCGTCCCAGCCCCTGTTCACTAAACCCTAGGCTTTCTGCAGCACGGTCCTAATCACTCTTGTCATCACTACTCCAGACTGCTCCTGTCTAGTGAGCGAGGACCACAGCTGGGTCCTCAGGCGCTCAGTGAATGTTGAATTTAGGAATAAACCCTTTTCCCACGAAGGAAGTCTAAAGCAAAAAGGGCAGAATGCAACAGGTTTCCAAGAAATATGTGCCTCCCACTCAGAGGCCTAGGGTGAAAGAGAAGGCACTCAGACGTCGTCGCCAAAGCCCAACCGCAAATGTGCCAGAAGTCTTGGCACTCAACGAGCCTGAGCCCCCGCCTGCCGCGTCCCATCGGGAGGCGCCAGCGGTAGCCCCGCCCCTTTCCCTGCGCCAGGGGCGGGCCCAGGTGCGCCAAGGGCGGGGGAGCATCTCCTCAGGTGCCGGCCCTCTGCGCCTGCGCTGTGCTCGCCCCGCCTCGCCAGGTGCGCCCCGCCTGCCTGCCTAGCTGCCTTCTTCCAGCCGCTTCCAGGCGTCCGCCATTGGCTCTAGCGCCCCCCTGGGAGTTTGGCGGTGTGGCGCAGTTCTGAGTTGGGAAGGGTCCCTGAGTACCGCGAGGGGCAAAGGGACGCGTGAAAAGCGGGCCGAAGCGGTGCGCTCGAAGACAGTGTCCGGTCACCGAAGGTCTGAGAAAGGACTTTCGGAGCCGTGGGCACCTCGCGGATCCCGGGGGGTGGGGGGCGACCGCACCTGAGCTTGTGGACCTCCAGCGCGCGTGCGCGCCCAGGGTCTTCCCGCACCTGATCGCGAGACGCCAACGGCCTGCGGCTCGAGGCCTCGGCGGCGCATCCCAAGGCACCCGTCATGGCGCAGCTGTGTGGGCCGCGGCGGTGCCGGGCGCTCCTCGCCCTGCTGGCATCGCTGCTCCTCTCCGGGGCCGAGGTGGCCGACGGAGGCCGAAGCATCCACGGTGAGGGCCTGATGGGTGTCCGGGGAGGAATGGATAGCGGGGGCTGGAGGCGGGGCCCGGGGGGCAGGGACGGGGATGAAGTGGGTCTGGGCCTGGGAAATGGGGGGGGGGAGAAATTGGGGACTGCTTGGGGGTGGTCGGGCGTGTAGGGCGAGCTGCTGGCCCTAGCGATTGGTCCTTCAGGAGGTCTGGGGGCCCTTGGGACTGAACGGCTGGCGGAGGAGCAAGGACAGGAAAGTTCCTTCGGAGGAGGGAGGGGACGTTGGGTATTGACCAAGAAGGAGTGGCCTTGGCCCTTCCTGTGGCAGGAAGGGGTTGAGGAGCCGCATCGAGTACTCTTCGTGACAGCGGAAAGCTCCTCGGCCAAAGAAAGCCAAGGGAGACAAGGCCTCTGAGGGTTGTGGCTTGCATTTGGTGACCTGGTGGCAATTTTGGCTTCAAGGAAGAAGCCCCTATCCTCATCTCTTTGGATATTGGGCAACAGTCTCCAGAAATTTTTCTAGATCAGTTGCAGTAGGTTTGGTGGCCAAAAAGAAAGGGTTCTCAGTGATGGCCGAAGAAAGGAAGAGAAGAGGAGCAACTGGTGGAGGGGAGAGACCTTGCCAAGGTGCAGGGACGAAGGTGCCTTCCGGCTAGACAGCATTGGCAAGCAGCCGCTGGGGTTGGCTTCTTCAAGTGTTGTTATAACCTTAACCACTTCAGACAAGTACCAAAGGGTTTTGAAAAGAGCTCTCTGGGAAGAAGAATCCATTGATTCAGCGAACTTAATCCCTGCCATGTGTCAGAAACTGCTGGCAGTGGTGACAACAGTTGATTCCATAGGCCTGGTTCTTGGCACTCACAGAGCTGGTAGTAGAGTGGGAGAGATGGTGTATGTTTAAATAAAGAGCACTGACCATAAGATTAAATGACTAAGAGGTAAACAGAAAGGATGAAATACAGGAACATCATCATCTGATGATGATGGGGGTTCCTTTAGCTCCAGTGGTCAGGGGAGGTCTCTCTGAGGAGGGTGGCATCTGAGCTCCGACATGAAGAATGAGGAAGTGGCAGCCACACACAAAGACCTTGGACACTAGTGTTCAGTTTTCTGGATGAATGAGTACAAAGGCCTTGAGTGTGGAACAAGCCTGTTATATTCAAGGAAAAGAGGGAACCCCCACAGCTGGAGCCGAAGTGAGAAAGGGGAAAATGAGAGGTGGAAGAAGTGGGCAGGAACCAGGTGGCCCAGGGCTGTGCAGGCAGGCCAGCACTTTGGGTGAAAAGAGAGAAAGGAAGCAGGATGTGTGCCTGCTAGGTCCTCATCCCCTGTGGTAACTTCTGGAAAACGGTTAATTGTCCTATTGTTGAGGCAGGGAGGAAATTTAAAAGTTGTCCAAGTTGTCAGGTGCCAACGGGAGAAGCACATTCCTAGAGGTCACAGTATGAATCAGAATTTGTCAATTCTGGGCTTTTTCAGATAAAGAAATGTTAAGATTTATCTCCAATTACTTGGCCTGCGACTACATGTGGTTACAGCTTACTCTGAGCTTGTAGGTATTGTTTAATCCTGGATGTAACCTGGCGTGGCGTGGTGGTGACATGACAGGCCTGCTTACACAGCAGTCATTGACAAAGCCAGGTCTGACTGCAGAGGACCTCTCTGTTCTTCATGTCTCCCCCTCCCCATCCCACTTTTCCCCTGATGGCTGCAATTGGCTGGACCTACTGACCTTTCAGAAGTTCTAGTGTCTTTCTGGGTGAACTGCTGCCCTCACTTATCTGAAGTGCTGTTTGAAAGCTCAAACAACTTCATCTGAGGCAGGAAGCAGTCCAATTGTTTTGGTTTTCTCACACAGAGAAAACCAAAGCAATTGGAAAAAAAGGCCACCTGCTGAGTGAGGTGTTTCTCCTGGCACATGGAACTGCATAGGTGCTGCCAGGTGAATATGTGGAGAGACGAGAATAGGGAATGTGTTTGTGTTTAAGGGAGTGATTATAATGGTTGGTGTGGAACTTTTTTTTTTTTTTTTTTTTTAAAGAGAGAGTGAGAGAGGAGAGAGAGAGAATTTTTAATATTTATTTTTTTAGTTCTCGGCGGACACAACATCTTTGTTGGTATGTGGTGCTGGGGATCGAACCCGGGCCGCACGCATGCCAGGCGAGCGCGCTACGGCTTGAGCCACATCCCCAGCCCCCTGGTGTGGAACTTATTCTGGGTAAAGATGCGAGCAGGCTGAGGAACATGAGGATGGTAGGGCCAACAGCTTGTTGCAGTTGAGGTTCTAGGGAGAATGAACTAGAGAGTAGGACACAGTGGGCGGTGACTGCAGTAATGAAAGTATGGTTCTGAAGAGCCTGGTGTTGTTGGAGACAAGGTCTAGGGTGACTGTAAGATTTGAGGAGTTGGGAGGACAAGTTTACTGGAGGAGAGAAAGTCAGGAACTGAGGCCAGAGGATCATCTGTCTGGATATTGCCTGCTAAAAACAGCCTGAGAGGTGGTGAACCCAAATAAAGATTGTGGAGCAGTGAGCAGTAGGGACGTGGGTCAGAGGATACACAAGGTGGGCAGTGAACAGTCTGACAAGAATGTTCAGAGAGGGGGCTAGGGTTGTGGCTCAGGGGTAGAGAGCCTGCCTAGCACATGTAAGGCATGGGTTTGATCCTCAGCACCACATGAAATAAAATATAGGTATTGTGTCTGTCTACAACTAAAAATATATTGAAAAAAAATGTTCAGAGAGTCAGGGTTGGGGATATAGCTCAGTTGGTAGAGTGCTTGCCTCGTATGCACAAAGCCCTGGGTTCAATGCCCAGTGCCACCACCAAAAGAAAAAAAGAATGTTCAGAGAATCAATTGAAGAAGCGAGCTTTTGCTAAAGGTAATCCAGAGGGTCCAGGAATTGGGAGATGGAGATAGGACAAAACAGGCTGTGTATTTTTTTTTTTTTTTTTTTGGTACTAGAGATTGAACTCAAGAATGCTTTACTACTGAGCTACATCCCAACTCTTTTTATTTATTTATTTTTTATTTTGAGACAGAATCTTAGTTTAAAGGGTCTCATTCAGTTGCTGAGGCTAGTCTCGAAATTGTGATCCTCCTGCCTCTGCCTCCTGAGTCAAACTCTGGGACTTCTTGTCTGTGATCAGTGTATCCTGATCTGAGACTGACCATGTTGGTGAGGCTCTTGAGTGGTGGAGGGCAGTGGGAGGAGTGTGGCAGGTACACACTTGAAGGCCTGGAGGAAGAGTCCTCCTGACTCCAAACCTGCAGACAAGTAGGGAAACTTTGTCTTGTGCTAGATTTTTCCAGAATCAGGGACAAATTTGTATTCCAAAGAAAGTGGCCTCTCCTGAGAAGCTTCATATAATGTTTTGGTGACTTGGGTGGTTTGCAGAGTCAGGAATTTCTTATTTAAGACATTTGGCTTTTGGCTTTGCCTGAAAAATAGATCTGGTAGAACCTGACCAGAACACAGGCCTATATTCCCACATGGCACTCATGGACTGGAGCCCAGAGCCTCTTGGGAAGGACATATGCTTCTCCCCCAGTCTATAATTATGTATATAGATTTACCTGCCTGCTTTTTTTGTAGTACAGGGGATTGAACCCATTTTTAATATTTTTATTTCTCTCAGCCTCCAGAGTAGCTGGGAATACGGGCATGCACCACTGTGCCTAATTTATTTGCCCACCTTTTATATCTGTAGGCCTTTGGGATGTATCCCCCACCTTGAGGATATGCTTTATTTAGTAGAAGAGATAGATAATACCTAACAGCTTTTAGAAATTGTGCAGTACTAGTGCTATAAGGAAGGTGGAAAAAAAAAAACTTTTGTCATACAAATAGGCATAATTTTTTTTCTTCTTTCCATGTGATGAATCCTGATAGTTAGGGTTTTTTGTTTTGTTTTTGATGCCAAGGATTGAACCCAGGGATGTTTAAACACTGACCAACATCCCTCACCTTTTTTATTTATTTTTTGTTTTATTTTAAAAATATTTTTTAGTTGTAGATGGATACAATGCTTTATTTTGTTTATTTATTTTATAAATAAATGGTTCCGGTGGATGGAACCTAGGGCCTCGCACATACTAGGCAAGTGCTCTACCACTAAGCTACAATCCCAGCCCTCGTCCTTTTTATTTTTTTTGAGACAGGGTTTCACTAAGTTGCTTAGGGCCTCTCTAAGTTGCTGAGGCTGGCTTTGAACTTGTGATCCTCCTGCCTCACCCTCCCAAATTGAGATTACAAGTGTGTTCCACCACTCTCAGCTTAAATCCTGATATTTAAAGGCCCTGAAGTACATACTTTTGATCAGTACAATATTTCACAGTTTAACCTTGGAAATTGCTTTAGGAGCTATCCTTTAGGTGTACTTCCTGCTGCCAGTAACTTTCTGCCTGGCCTTGGGCATCAGCTTGTGTTAATGGTTACTTGACTTAGGGTTCTTTGTGGGTTGCTCTTGGGAATTTCCACTGGAGCCTGGCAAGTCAACATTCACTCCACAACCTCCACTGGCTTCCACGTGAATCTTCAGTTTCCATTAACCTCTTGGGTTAATTACAGCTTTCCCAGCCCTTCAACCCAAGGTGGACTTTCCAGAAAATCTCCAGGGTGTACGTCAGGCACCACTCCTTTCTCTTCCTCCTTATTCCCACAGATGGTTGTACAGGTGGTCAAACTTAAGATGACATGTAAGAGCTACAGTGTGCCTAGAGTTAGTAGCTGATCAACATCTTATGTAACATTTGTCCTTTATGGAAGAGGTGCTTGACCTGCTTGAAGGCAAGTCATGTTGACATGCTTATTCACTGATATAGCCAACAATTTTTTCCTCAGTACTGGGATTTGAACCTCAAGAAAATTTTACTTCTGAGCTACATCCCATCTATTTTTTTTTTTTTTTTTTTGGAGACAGGGTTTCACTAGGTTGCCCAGGTGGGCCTTAAACTTTCTACCTCAGCCTTTACCCACCAGCTGGGATTACAGGTGTGTGCCACAATGCCTGGGTAGTCAGCAAATATTTATTGAGCACCCACCAAGTGCCAAGGCACTGTTTTAGGTTCTTGAAATAGAACACTAAACAAAAACACACACGCCTGGCTGTTTCGCCGAAATGAGAGGAAGATAGTGCAGTCAGGTGAGCGTGTGTGTGTTTGGGGGGGTGGGAGGTGGTGTGAGTGCCATGAGGTGAGTACCCTAGGGTTGCTATGCTTCCTGCCGACAGCCGAGCTTTGGGAGCTCTTACAGTCCCTACAGGATGATGAGGGCCTTGACTTTAGGTCCACCAAGGGAAAGTGGCCTCTTTCCAACAGAAACATTTGTTTCCTTTGCTCAGCCTGGGATGGAGAAAGCAAACTTCTTTCACTCTCCCTCATTTTACCTGTGGTCGAAATCGTGCACACTCAGGCTTGTCCTAGGGTAGCTGGCCAGGCAGCTAAGCCTCTTTTTGTCTGTTCTGAAGCCAACAGGTAGGCCAGATAAGGGATGAGTTTCCCTGTAGGGGTTGCACTGAAATGACTTCGTCAATCAAGGAGGCTTTTTGGCCTGGTGGGCATAGGACTACTGAAAATTTTGCAGATGACTCCGGAAGCATCGGAGTATGGATTATGGGTTCATTGTATGATCCTGGTCACGAGTATATTTCACAAGCTGTTTCTGTCAAGATTTTTTTGGAAAACTTCTTGTGAGAGAATGAAATGCCAGAATGTTGGATGCTGAGGCCCAGGAACTTAAAAGTTTAATTACTTTGAAGTTTATTTGAAATCCATTTTCATTGAAAGCCATTTTACCTTTTTTTTTTTTTTTTGGTAGTATGGGGGTTAACCTAGTGGCACCCTACCACAGAGCTCCATTCCCGGTTCTTTTTATTTTAAGGCAATTGCTAAGGCTGATCTCAAAGTTATGATCCTTTGGCCTCAGCCTCCTAGGTCACTGGGATTTCAGATGTCTGCCACTATGCCTGGCTCACAGTGACTCTGAATTGGGTTCTGGGTCCATGGCTTTAGAAAAATAAATGCGTAAATTAAAATAATAAAATTTCATGGATTGATTAGAAAAAAAGTATCTAAAGAAGCTCCTTAGAGGAGTGATGGTGAAAAAAAAAGGTTGAAAATCATTGTTCAAGTTTCATTAGCCTTCACTAATTTCAAAACTGGTTCTTGCTTCACAAAAGGTTAAGAACCTGGGGTTGTGGCTCAGTGGTAGAGTGCTTGCCTAGCATGTTTGTGGCCCTGGGTTTTATTCTCAGCATCACAAATAAATAAATAAACAACCATTGACAGCTTTATTTTTTTTTTCATTTTTTTATTTATATATGACAGTGGAATGCATTACAATTCTTATTACACATATAAAGCACAATTTTTCATATCTCTGGTTGTATACAAAATATATTCACACCAATTCATTTCGTGTCTTCATACATGTACTTTGGATAATAATGTCCATCATACTCCACCATCATTTCTAACCCCATTCTCCCGCCTTCCCCTCCAACCCTTCTGCCATATCTAGAGTTCATCTATTCCTTCCATGCTCCCTCTCCCTACCCCACTATGAATCAGCCTCCTTATATCAGAGAAAACATTTGGTATTTGGTTTTTTGAGATTGCCTAACTTTCAAGATATTTCTTATTTTTTCTTTCATTGAATTGTCAAACTTAATTTTATTTTTATTTTAGTTTTCAAGATTTAATTTTTTAAAAAATTTTTATTATTAGTTGTTCAAAACATTACATAGTTCTTGACATATCATATTTCGTACATTTGATTTAAGTGGGTTATGAACTCCCATTCATTTTTACAAACATTGACAGCTTTAAAAAAAAAAAAAAAGGCCCTGGGTTTGATTCTCAGCATCAGCATATAAACAAACAAACATTGACAGCTTAAAAAAAAAAAGAAGAAGAAAAAGAACCCCTGAATGAATTCATAGCATGGGAAGGACTTGGAACAACTTGTTTCCTTCCAAGTACTCTGATGGGCTACTCAGTTCTTGCTGTGGACTTTGGTAAGGGTAGAATTTATAGTCCTTTTTCAGTGATAAATGTGAAGTGATGATAGGAGTAGTGGTTTGCTTTGTGTTGATAGTTTATGAAATGTAAAATTTCATACCTAAACATGTCAAAATTTTATATCTAAAACACCAAGATTTTATAACCCTAATAATTTAACTTAGATTTGTCATTGTAAATGTTCTTACCTCATAAATAGAGGTTGTTTTAGAGTTTCTGAATTATTTGTCCTAATAATGACAGTTTGCAGACACCCAAGCCTAGAGGTGATAGATAGGTAGTATAGCTTTCTGTACTGGAAACTGAAGCGCTTAAATATGTACAATCTATTTATTCACCTAACCAAAATAGGTGGCTTCATAGAGCAGTGTAAACTAAGTCTGATTATAAAAAAGCTTTGGAATTTTGCCTGGTAGAATTAAAACAGCCTTTTGGGAGGCTGAGTTTGGAAGATCATTTGAGCCCAGGAGTTTGAGACCAGCGTGGGCAACGCAGCAAAATCCCATCTTAAAAGCAAAAGCCAGAAACAGCCTGAGTACCTCCTTGGTGTTCTGTAATCTTCATTCACACAAACCTTGTGTTTCTCATTCTTTAGGAAGGCACTCAGTGTTCAGATGGGTAAGCAGAACATAATTGTTTTTACTCCCACTGTGCCGCTGAGCTTCATCCCCAGCCCTCCCCCACCTCTGATGGTGTTTTGGTGCAGGGATTAAACCCAGACAGGCTTTACCACTGAGCTGCATCCCCGGGCCTTTTTGTTATTTTGAGACAGGTTTCACTAAATTGCTCATTCTGCCCTGGAAATTGGGATCCTCAAACTTCAACCTTCTGAGTCACTGAATTACATGTATGTGACACCACTCTGGGCTGTTTGTCCTTTCTTATTCTGATCCCTGGAGGCTCTGCAGATGGTTGTGCAGCAAGAAAATCAGGGGATGGGTGATGCATGGTTTGATGTCCTCAGTCACCATGTTTGGTTGCACTTTTAGTGAAATGTTTTGTTCTTCATCTTCATTCCCTCCATTCCTAAATTAAATTCTAGTGTTCATAAAATACAGCATCTACTATTTATTAAAAGCTATTGCTGGGTTGTGGCTCAGTGGTAGAGCGCTCACCTAGCAGGGGCAAGGCCCTGGGTTCGATCCTCAACACCACCTAAAAATAAATAAGATATTGTGTTCAACTACAACTAAAAAATAAATATTAAAAAAAAAAAAGCTATTGCCACTGGGAATGTAGCTCAGTGGTAGAGCACTTGCCTAGCATGTATGAGGAGGCCTTGGGTTCATTCCCTAGTATTGGAAAAAAAATATTTTGCCAAATATCATTTTAAGCACTTATAATGGATTAAAAGCTCCTTTAATCTTCAAAACACTTAGGATGTTGGTAGTTTGTGTTAGAGAAAAACTTCCCATTTGCATAGTTTTAAAAAAATGAATCTGCAAGCTTGCAGTATGGGGCCCGTGGAAGAGCGCCAGCTGTCTCCTTACTTTGTTATTTACAAGTGAATTCAAGTTACAGATTCTGTGTGCTAATTCTCCCAGACTGCCCAAGATTGATCTGGGGATGTAGCCCAGTTGTAAAGCACTTGCCTGACATAAATGAGGCCCTGGGTTCAATCCCCTGCACTGTAGCCCAAGATTAATAGGGCATTCCACAGCAGAGAGGGAAGGAAGGAGATCACAAAAGGCAATTTTTTTTTTTTCCTTTTTCTTTTTTGCATTAGTGGGGTATTCTACCATTGGGCTACTTCTCCAGCACACACACACACACACACACACACAGTTATTTTTTTAATTATTATTATTTTTTTTTTTTGAGACAGACTCTTACTGAATTAACTAACCTCAAAGTACTTCCTTTTTTTTTTTTTTTTTTTTTTAATACCAGGGTTTGAACCCAGGGACATTTTACCCACTGAGTCAGATTCCCCAGATCCCTAGATCTTTTTGTTTTGAGGCAGGGTCTTTCTTGCTAAGTTGCTTAGGACCTCAACAAGGTACTGAGAGGTTGGCCTTGAACTTTTGATCTGCCTGCCTCAGCCTCCCAACCTGCTGGGATTTGGTTTGTGCCACCACACCCAACTCTAGCTTCAAAATTTCTATCTTCCTGCCTCAGCCTCCTGAGCAGCTGGGGTTACAGATGTGCACCACTATGCCCAGCCAAAGGGTAGTATTTGCTAACAAACAAACCAAGAAATACTTTGGTGCTAACTAGGTTCAAATACATATGAATCACGTAAGGAAGGCCTTCACCTCAATTTAGGCCCATTTATAATGTCTTAGTTGTCTAACATTCCCAGCCTTCACCCTAACCCAGAGGGACATGGTGGTTCCATAATCAGAGCTTTATCTTCAAAGCCTCTAAAATCTGCTTGCTTTTTTATATTTTGAGATGGGTCTCACTATGTTTATCAGGCTAGCCTCGAACTTTTGATCTCCTGCTTCAACCTCCTGAGTAGCTGGGATTACAGGCTTGCGCCATCACATTTGGCATATTTGCCTATTTTTAACAGCTCCAAGTATTTCCTTTTGTGGGTGTCTTATTTAGCCAAACAAGATGTCATGGTGATAAATTTTCAGCTGTTTTAAATCTGTGAACACCCAAGCCCTTTGTGTATGTGGTAATACTTGTCCTTGCCCGTGTTTTTTGTAATTCTTGAATTTTTTCCCCTTTTAAAATTTTTTTAGTTGTAGATGGACATGATACCTTTATTTTGTTTATTTATCCTTTTTTATGTGGTGCTGAGGATCGAACCCAGTGCCCCACACGTGTGAGGCAAATGCTCTACCGCTGAGCTATATACCAAGCCCCATTTTTTTTTCCTTTTGATACTGAGAAGGCCTGTTATCTGTCTTTTCTGTATAAAGTACGATTACCAAATACTTGATGATTATTGTAGCAAATAACCTCCTTTTGGTGGCTTTTCTGAAGAGTAGTGTTTAGCAGTGAGTAGGTGTGCTGCAGCATTTTTGGCAAAGGAAGAACCTGAGGAATGTGTGGTCTAAGGAATATGAACCCCAGGAATCTGGGCTATAGGTTTGGTCCCACAGAAGAGACTTAGAGAGTCCTTCTGAGCAGTGTTCTTGTAAACCTTCTCTCAAGAAGGGCTTGGCAAACTGCAGCTTGTAATGCCCTCTAATGTGGCCTGTGAGTGAGAGGTCTGATTATTACTTATTTTTAATGGTTGAGAAAAATCCAAAGAAGAACATTTTGTGGCATTTGAAAATTTTATAAAATTGGTTTTTAGTGTCCATAAATAAGTTTTATTGGAACATTGCCATGGACATTTATTTACATATTGTTTATGGTGCTTTTTATGCCATGATGAGCACAGCTGCAACAGACACCCTGTGACCCACAGAGCTACAATAAAGGCACAGTTTTCAGCATATGAATTTCATTTTCCAACTCCATTAAATTACCTCTGACCCCTAATAGCAGAGCTCAAATTTCAGTTACCACAGTGACGATTTGGGTAAAGTAGAATTGCCAGCTGCTGGCTGTTCAGATCTCAGGCTGTTCAGATCTCAGTTATACCCGTGTTAGTGAGAAGTAGTCTCATAGAGCCTGACCACTGCGTGTCATCCCTTGTTTCATATTTCACAGCAGAAGCGTGTAGTTTCATGTTTTGTCTCCTTGTCCCTATGATAAAACCCAAGAGTGCAGCAAAGAGAAGAAGTGGTAACTTCTGAAGGTGAAATTCCAGCCAAGCATAAGTGAAGCAACAGAAGACCAGCCAGCTGTGGGAATGTTGACACTGATGCCATTTCAGAGGCTGTGGCTATGTGGCCAGAGGAGTTTAGTGACTACTTCACAGAAACCAGGAAGGTTACTTGTGGGTGATGTCCCAAAGCAAGTCATGCCAGTAGACACCTACAGGGAAGCAACTCTTAGGAACACAGAAAGAGCAAAGGATAAAATGCTGGAAGCCAGTGCAGATCTAGAAAAGACTACAGTGTTGCTGCCTCCGTGTCATTTGAGAATCATACTACAAACATTGTTCTTTGGGGGAGAAGAAATTAAACACTTTTTAATTCTCATAATTCAGCTTACTGTGTACTAAATACTAATTTCACACTTGTAACAAAGTTTAATAATGTTTTGACAACCACTCCCCCCACACACATACCTTTTTCAGTTTTTATTCTGAGGGTATGGCTAAATTAGGCAGGCTGGCCTTGAACTTTGTAGTCCTTCTGTGTAGGTAGGATTATAGACATGCCCCATCACACCCAGCTTTGAAAAGGCCATGAAGCAGTCTCCATTGATTGAAAGATTGCTTTGCTTGACCCCAGCACTACATGTTACTGCCTGTATTTACTGTTTGGCCCTGAACCATGTTCAGAGGAAACAGATATTGCTGGGTGAGGTGGGGCACACCTGTAATCTCAGCTGTTTAGAGGCTGAGGCAGGAGGATCCAAAGTTCAAAGCCAGCCTAGGGTATTTATTTATTTATTTTTAGTGTGTGCTGGGGGGGATTGAACATAGGGTGCTTAACCACTAAGCCATGTGTCCCCAGCCCCTTTTATTTTTAATTTTGAGACAGGGTCTCGCTAAATTGCTTTGGGCCTTACTGAATTGCCGACGCTGGCTTTGAACTTGAGATCCTCCTGCCTCAAACTCCAGAGTCACTAGGATTATAGGCGCGTGCGCCAGCATGCCTGGCCAGCCTGGGCAATTTAGTGAGACGCTGTCTTAAAATAAGAAAAAATAAAAAGGACTGGGGCCAGGCATGGTGGCACATGCCTGTGATCCCAGGAGTTTGGGAGGCTGAGACAGGAGGATTTGAGTTCCAAACCAGCCTTAGCAATGGTAAGGTGCTAAGTGACTCAGTAAGTCCCTGTCTCCAAATAAAATACAAAATAGGACTGAGGATGTGGCTCAGTGGTTGAGTGTACCTGAATTTAATCCCTAGTACCCCCCCAAAAAAAGGGGAGCTGGGAATGTACCTCAGTGGTAGAGTGCCCCTTGTTTCAATCCCAGGTACCTCAAAAAATAACAATGAAAACAAAACAGCCAGGTATAGTGATATACATTTGTAACTCCAGCAGTTTGGTAGTCTGAGGCAGGAGAATTGAAAGTTCCAGGCCATCCTGGGTAATTTAGTGAGACCCTGTCTATAAATAAATAGATCTGGGGATGTAGTTCAGTAGTAGCACCCCTAGATTCAGTCTCCAGTACTGCAAACAAACAAAAAACAGATGGGCAGAGTGGAAATAGCCGAAGGACCTCTTCATGATGGACTTCAGGCTGGTGAGATGATCCAGAGCTGGGTGTGGTGGTGCACGCCTGTAATCCCAGGAAATGTCATGTATATCAGACAAGAAGACCTTGTGCTTCAGTTTTTAGCACCCGTGGGAGTAAAAAGTGTATTAAAGACTAGAACCCTAGGAAAGTTATCTTTGCTTGTTTTTAAAAACTTCGGGACTAGGGTAACTCGGTGATAGAGCACTTACCTAGCATGCTGAGTTACTGAGTTCAATCCCCAGCAATCCCTTCACCACACATAAAAAATAAAATAACATACTCTGAATGAATAACATGAGTAAAAGATAACAACAAGTTCAAGTTGATCATTAATTTGGAGAGAGGGAGAACAGGCAGGATTGAAGTGAGAAATATATGGTTTCATTTCTGTTCATGTTTTAGTGCTTTCAAATGTAGAATTTGTGCTTTGCAACCAAGTAGGCACAACTCCAGCTGTGCTTTTTTATTTTGGGGGGACAGGATCTCCTTAAGTTTCTGAGGCCTTGAACTTGTGAACCGCCTGAGTAGCTGGGATAAACAGGCTGCATCACCAGACCTGGCTCCAACTTGCCTTTTTGAAGAATGATTAGGTACTATCTTCTCAAGCTTGTAAAATAAAATTGGATTGGTAGTGCCCCGGAGCCAAAAATTCCACTAATATCCTTGTTAGAAGGTGACAGCAGATCATTCAAGCTGGCTATGTTGAGTGAATTTATCTGAGCCATCGACTGGATGCATTGGTTAATGCTCTAGTGACTGCAGAACCAGAGAAACTTGTTTTCCATGGTATCATTTAGTAGTTGAGAAGACCAGTCTGTTTCCCAATTTGATAATAGCCAATGTTCAAAATGCCTGCCAGGATTTTAAGTTAGGGTCATATTTTAGATAATATGTGTTTTTGTTTTCTTGTTTTGTTTTTTGTGCTGGGGATCAAACCCAGGGCCTTGTACATGCAAGGCAGGCACTCCACCAACTGAGCTACATCTTCAACCTAGATAATATGTGATTTTAACCATTTTTGATGCTTTTGTAAAAGAATGCTACTGTTTTCTAAAGATGAATTCCATTTTTATTTTACATATTATGAAATGAGTACTTCCAAATTTAGTTCCCGCAGCTTCTTCCTGTTCTTCCTGTTTTTTTTTTTTTTTTTTTAATTGGGTGCTTACTACTGAGCTACATCTCCACTACTTTTTAAATTAAGACAGGGTCTTGCTAAGTTATCTAGGCTTGCCTCAAACTTATCATCCTTCTGCTTCAGCCTCCTGAGTTGCTAGAATTACAGGCATGCAGCATGCCTCGCCCTTGCTTATGTTTTGAAGACATGTACTTAATTTTGCATTTGTGAGCATAGAAATAGGACCTGACATATCATTCATGATTGCTTCTCAGTAGTATTCTAAGACCAATGATTTATTATTTATTTTTTTTATTGTTACATTTTTTTTTTTTCCTAGCAGGTATTTAACCCAGGGCACTGGGCTGGGGATATGGCTCAAGCCTGGCATGCGTGCGGCCCGGGTTCGGTCCTCAGCACCACATACAAACAAAGATGTTGTGTCCGCCGAAAACTAAAAAAAAATAAATATTAAAATTCTCTCTCTCTCTCCTCTCTCTCTCTCTTTAAAAAAATAAAAAAATAAATTCTTTATTTAAAAAAATAAATAAATATTAAAATTCTCTCTCTTTCCCTGTTTCTCTCTCACTCTCTTTAAAACAAACAAACAAACAACAACAACAAAAAAAAAAACCCAGGGCACTTTACCACTGAGCTGTTTTTTATTTTGAGACAGTGTTTCACTGAGTTTTAAAAAGTAAGGTTAGGAGGCTGGGATTGTGGCTCAGTGTTAGAGCGCTCGCCTAGCATGGGCGGGACCCGGGTTCGATCCTCAGCACCACATATAAATAAAGGCATTGTGTTGTGTCCATCTACACCTAAAAAAATAGCTGAGTGATAGAGTGCTTGCCTGGCATTCCTGAGTAACCGGGTTCAATCCCCAGTATTTTTATTTTTTTTTAAATTTTGAGACAGTGTCTCACTAAGTTACTGAGGGCCTTGCTAAGTTGCTGAGGCTAGCTTTGAACTTGTGATTCTCATGCCTCATTAAGGTATTGGGATTATAGGTGTGTGCCACTGCCCTTGGCTGTTGTCATTTCTTTCTTTTATATATATATATATATAAATTATTATTATATATATATAAATTTATTTATTTTTAGTTGTAGTTGGACACAATGTCTTTACTTTATCCATTTTTATGTGGTGCTGAGGATCGAACCCAGGGCCCCACATGTGCCAGCTGAACACCGTACTGCTGAGCCACAACCCTAGCCCCTGTTGTCATTTCTTAATAGAAGAACTCATAAAGAAATAACTTCCTGAAATTATGTCCAACCAAACCCCACCCCCACCCCCAGCCTTGTCCAGTGCTTTTGGTATGTTGCTGTCTGTGACCCTGTCCTTTAAGTGTGACTGAAACCAGGCCCCAAAGAGGCCTCTGAAGAAGGGAATTGGCCTTGGTGAGCCCTCAGACTGTGATAACAGCCCTGAGGAATTCTTTGGCTTTTAGGCAGCTCAGTTCTGTATTTCTGCTGCCTTTGAAGGGTCCCTACCTTAGCTCTCAAGTGCTCTGAGCAGATGAGTGGAAATTTAGACCCCAGCTCTATTTATTGTTTGCCTTACTTTGTCCACCCCAAGGCTCAGAGTCCTTATTTAAAAAGTAGGGGTGTTGCTTTGTGGTTCGTTTTCTTTTTTCTTTTTTTTCTTTCTTTTTTTTGGAGGAGGGGGGTACCAGGGATTGAACCCTGGGGCGTTTAACCACTGAGCCCCTTTTTTAAAATTTTTATTTATAGATAAGAGTCTCACTGAGCTGCTTAGGACCTCAATAAGTTGCTGAAGCTGGCTTTGAACTCGTAATCCTTGGCCATGGTTCACTTTTTTTTTTCTCATTAGTTATATGGACACGATGCCTTTATTCTATTTGTTTATATTTTATGTGGTGCAGAGAATCAAACCCAGTGCCTCACACATGCTAGGCAAGTGTTCTACCACTGAACCACTACCCCAGCCCCCATGGTTTACTTTTATTGTGACCATTAGAAATAGGCACATAACATGAGTGGCATAATGTTAGGTGGAGGCAAATAATTGGATGTCAAAAAGTAAGTAATGCTCTTCATTTCAGTTCTTTTCTTTTTTCCTCCAGTATTGGAGATCGAACTTGGGGGCATTCTACCACTGAGCTACATCCTTAACCCTTTTTGCATTTTATTTTGAAGATAACCTTACTAAGTTGCTGAGGCACACTTCACACTTTTGATTCTCCCTGCCAGCCTTCTGAGTTCCTGGGATGATGGGTGCATCTGTATGCCTGCTCATTTTTTTAATCTGAATCTGCCACGGTATTTTAATTTAAAAAAATTTTTTAATAAAGATGACAAATCATAGAAATCATCATAAATACCAAAATATTTCTGGCTTTTATAAAAGCTTTTTGGAGAGCAATGAAAGAAAAAGTACATTGGTGTTATTTGTGGCGAAGTGAAGACTGTATGTGTTTTATGACGGAACACTGCCTCCTTTAAAGCAAATACACAGACTAAAACAAAATTGCTTTCCATGACCTCATTTCTCTCAAGCCTACAGAATAAAGGTTCATGCCATACAAGTTTAAAAGCAATTTAGTAGCCAGGCATAGTGGTGCTCTCCTGTGGCCCTAGCTATTTGGGAGGCTGAGGCAGGAGGGGCAGGGGTTGTGGCTCAGTGGAAGAGTGCTTGCCTAGCATGTGTGAGCACTGGGTTCGATCCTCAGCACCACATAACAAATAAACAAGTAAATAAATACATTGTGTCCATCTACAACTAAAAAAATATATTAAAAAAATAAAAAGACACTCCTCATTTTGAGACACTTCCTTTCATACTCACAGAAAGGAGTCTTTTCCTAAATGGGAGCTTGAAGCCAGGGCCTCACAAATGCTGGGCAGGCACTCTACCACTAAGCTACAGCCCCAGCCCTCTTGAGTTTTCTCTTAATACAGATGTTTCTGTCTGCCTGTGGGACATCAGGGAAGTCCTTTCTTCTCTCCTTGCCCAAGCAAACCTGAAAACAAGGCTGCTTTTTGGATCTGGGAAGTTCGTGTGCAGCACTTTAGAACAGATTGAGCAGGTGCTAGCACATCCAAAGTTTTGCAGTCCCGTGGGGTGCTGGGCAGCACTGTGATAAGAGGTGTCTCTGAGGCAGACCCTGATGCTGTTGGGAGTGGTCTGAGGGAGCCTCTGTTCCATTGCTGGGTCCCCTTGGCGAGAACAGCACTAGAATTATTCAGCTAACATCATCATTCCGACAGCAGGTGGCTCCCAGTGACCTGCTGCATGTCAGCCTGCTTTCCCAGGTGGTGTGCTGGCAAACACGTGTGGGTTTTGTGCTCCACGGTGGGTTTTCTTCTTGGATGCTGTTACTGAGTGTCTAGGTTTCCTGTTCCTTGTTAGCTCTGTCAGCATGCCCATGGCCCATGGTACACCTGCAGATCTGAACCTATAACATGAGGGCTATGTTCTGGGCAGTAGAATTCACTCAACCTTACGTAGATCTTTTTAGTCCCCCCCACACACCTTTTTTTAAAAAAATTTTATAATTGTTCATTGACATAGTGCCTCCATTCGTTTTTATATGGTGCTGAGGATCAAACCCAGTGCCTCACATGAGCAAGGCAAGCGCTCCACCACTGAGCTACAGCACCAGCCCCTGTTTTTCCTCTTTATATACTCTAGGCTTTTGTTTCCCAGCACCTAGCATGTAGCCGTCACCCTTGCTTTTTTAAAGCCACCAATTTCTACCATTATGCCATGGTCCTGTGGTGTCTGGTGGTTCCCTCCTGGCTGCCTTGAGCTTTATCGGCCCCTCCCTCTGGACTTTGGTCTTTGCTTGGAGATTTAATTCATGTACTGTGGGATTCATCCATTTAAGGCAAACAATTCCTCCCTCAAGTTTTTTTTATTACCAGTAACGGCTTAGAAAGTGTGACTGACATAAAGCAGAGTGATTGCCAGGGTGCTCAGTGTGGCAGGGCCTTTGGTAGGCTGTGGCTGCTACTGGCTGCTCCCTGCATAGGTGATGTTTTCAGTTTGGGACTGTAGCGGAATCCAGTGGGTCCTTTCTGTCTTGTGCGGATAGCGGTGTTGCCTCTGGGATTTGACGGGTGTGGGGTGTGATTTGGGCCGTTTTCCCTGGGCCTTGTTAATCCTCTGTTGAGTGACCTTTGGGCAAAAGTACCTGCTGCAGGTAGAAACCAGGTGATTCTGGTTCTGGTTGACTGGGTCCTGTTATGTTGCCCATGCTGGCCTCAAAATCTTTGGCTTCTGCCTCCCAAACAGCTGAGGCTACAGAGGCACACCACTGCACCAGGTCCCCTGTTTTTGTTTTTAATTTACATACCATAAAGTCACTCATTTAAGTATACATTCCAAAGATTTTTACATTTTACAGATTCATGCAGCTATCACCACAGTCCAATTTTAGAATATTTCCATCATCCCCCAAAGATCCCTGTGTCCATTTGCAGTCACTGCCCAGCCCACCCCCAGCACCAGGGAATCACTAGTCCACTTCCTGTCCCAGTCAGTTTGCCTTTTCTGGACATACTGTGTGATTTCATTCACATGAAACCTCCAGATAAGGAGCGTTTTGACTGATTTAATGGATGGTTGCTTTTAGATAACTTCCTGCTTGGGAACATGCCTTTTCTGCGAGTTAGTTACCTGGGACTTCCTGGCTTGTGTGGGAGCTCCTGGGGAAGGGAGTGTGCTTCTTGTACATTAGCAGCCTTCTTCATGGAGAGATTGGTATTTCGAGAAACATCTGGTTTTGTGCCTATCAGGGAGTATTTTAGAGACACAGCAGTCCTGTATGCTTTCAGAGGTTATTCCCAGTTGGTGAAATAAGCCAGGCAAACATCAAAACAACTAGAGAGGGGTAAAACGACCCACCTTGGCCTGGTTAGGTGGCACAGCATCCACAAGGGTCCTGGAGTCTATGTTTGCCACCCTGGATGCTTGCATGGAGACCTGGTTATCAAGCCCCCTTGTGCGGACCCTATGCAGAACAGTATTAGTGGGGACTAGAGTGCAGGGAGGTGTGGAATCCAATGATCAAGTTATTTTTGGTGGTTTCCTTTCCTGGGAGTCATCCAGAGAAAGGTGATTCTTCTAGGCTAGTTTTTTTTCTCCCTTTCTGAGAGGCCAACCTCTAGCCTTTTATATGCAAATAATCTGGTTGGCGTTTTAGAACATTGTTTTTTATTTCCCTTTGATTAGAATAGGGCCAGATTTTGGGACTCCTTGAAACCCAGGTCTATCTTCTTGTGCTCAAGTGGAAACAATGGTGGTGTGGCCTACATTGCCAATGAGATAACTAGAGTTAGGAAGGTTGTTTCTAAGGCTTTTGTGATTTGAGTGGCCTGTCTGGTTTGGGAGAGGACAGAAAAACTTAGGGAAGGTGCTGTACTCACCAGCAGCACATCTCCTTCCTAGCCCCACTTCGCCAGCTCTGATCTCTCAGGGCTAAGCTCCCCTTGGCCTGGTTACGTGGCACAGCATCCACAAGGGTCCTGGAGTCTGTGTTTGCCTTTGCAGGTCATTTTTCTGTATTGGTTGTGTATGTCTTGATAAGGGGGACCAGGGGCAGAAGCAGTACACAGCCGAACCACAGCCAAGTGGGTGGATGGCTCCTGCTGGATGACATGGTTCTTCCTGTACAAGGAAGGACTCACCAAGCAGGCCTGAAGGCAGCTCAGGCTTTAGAAACAGTTCACAGAAGGACTGGCTGGATGTTAAGGCTCTGGTGCTCTTGGAGATAGGAAGATTGTGGGCCTCCTCCTACAGGAATGTGCATGTCCTTTGAAGCCATATTGCCCTGTCACAGCAGCTGGGTTCTGCTTTGTGTTTCAGACTTTTGCCGAGTTGCGAAGGTGGTGGGGCGATGCCGGGCCTCCATCCCCAGATGGTGGTACAATGTCACTGAAGGGTCTTGCCAGCCATTCGTGTATGGTGGCTGTGAAGGGAATGACAACAATTACCAGAGCAAGGAGGAGTGTCTTGAGAAATGTGCTGGTGTTACAGGTGAGACCTTGATAGTATGGGAAATTTTACTGTTTAAAAATAGTTTATTGGATGTGGACACTCTCTGCTGTATGCTGCTGCTTCACTGCAGAACCTTCCAGAGATTTAAAAAGCAGAACAAACTAGCTCAGTGTGCAGCAGCCTCACAGGCCTCACCTCCTCTTCCTGAAAGGGAGAACAGACCTCTTCTGATTGAAGGTGCCCGCCTGCACAGTCCTGGAGGATGGAACCTTCAACCTGCTCACAGGCTGCCCTCCATTCCCTGGGCCTTTGGGTTATTTTTAGCTCTTGGACAAATGACACAAAAGTTCATACAGCTAAATTATGAGTTAACACTGGAATGTGGGTCGTGGGATCAAGATAATGTTGATCCTGACAGCCTAACAGTTAAATAAAAACCTAACATGCTACCAGCAGGCCCTGGCCACCCCCAGCCTGGGAGGACTCCTTGAGAGCTAATGGCAGGGAGGTGTTGGCATCCTGGGACCTGATCCTTCCCAGGTATTCCAGAGCCCGAAGATGGGGCTGCCAAGACACACTTTTTTTGGGGGGTGAGGGGTACCAGGCATGGAATTTGGCACTCAACCACTGAGCCACACCCCCAGCCCCGTTTTGTATTGTATTTAGAGACAGGGTTTCACTGAGTTCCTTAGCGCCTTGCTTTTGCTGACACTGGCTTTGAAGTTGTGATCTTCCTGTCTCAGCCTCCCAAGCTGCTGGGTTTACAGACATGGGCCACCGTGATTGGCCAGACAGTTTTTTTTGTGTGTGTGTGTGTGGATACAATATCTTTGTTTTATTTTTATTTGGTGCTAAGGATCGAACCCAGTACCTCATGCATGCTAGGTAAGTGTTCTACCTCTGAGCCACAGCCCCAGCCCTGGCCAGACAGTCTTATAAGCACTATCTTAATGTTAGTATATGACTTCATGTAGGTTTTTTTTTAGTTGTTTGTGGAAGGAGGATTGAACTCAGGAGCACTTGACCACTGAGCCACATCCCCAGCCCTATTTTTTATTTTATTTAGTGACAGGGTCTCACTGAGTTGCTTAGGACCTCACTGTTGCTGAGGCTGGCTTTGAACTCTTGATCCTCCTGCCTCAGCCTCCCAAGCCTCTGGGATTACAGGTGTGTGCCACCAAGCCAGGCTCATGTAGCTGACTTGGCTTTGAGGCTGTGGCTCTTCAGTGTGGACACTGTGTTGCCCTTTCAGCACCTACTGTCAGCCCCTGAACCTGCCCTGCCTGTCCTTGTCTGGTGCTCTGGTGTTTGTCACCCACTGGCTATAATCCCTCTTTGCTTTGAGCTATGCATTCAGAGATCAGATAAGCTTATTTAAGTTTGTAAAGAGAGAACAAAAGTGGCCTTGGCTGTAACCTCAGGTCTAAAGCAGTGCAGGAGCACACAACCCAGCAGTGTACCCCTTGAGGAGCAGTTTGCCTTTCTCTCAGCAAGAATCTGGAGAGCTGAGGAGGCAGAGTGTGAGCTGAGATCAGAAAGATCAGTCCCTCATCTCCGGGGGTAACTGGAACTTCCCAAGATGGCGACTGAGGGAAATGTCATTTATTTTTCCATCATCAGCAATGATGCCATGTGGGGAAATTTACCGCTGTGCTCTCCCCATCTTCTCAGGAGGAGGATTGAGGTGTTGGGGACACACAGGGGACCAATGGGTGTAAGAAGAAACGTTGCTACTTGGGGCAAGGGTTGTGTTTTGCTGGGAGAAGGCAGGTTTGCTGACTTCTTGGAGCTGGGCCAGAGCCTGGCGCCAGCTGCAGGGGCCTAGAAAGTTCATGTGTGGCACCAGCTGTGACTCTCGGGTTCTCTCACAGCAGCCTGAGAAGAGCTGGAAACTGCCAGAGCCACAGTCCTGGGAGTTCTTGCCAGCGTGTCCGCTCTCCTAGGTAGGCGAGCTCTGGGGAGCCAGATAAGAATGATTATTAATTTATAATGAGAACTAGAACGCCTAGGGGACAACACTCATGTCCCTCTGCCCACGCTTGAGTCCACGTAGGCAAGCCTCTCAGGCAGATTGCTGGGAGGTTGCTTGGTGGGGAGAGAGGCAGAATGAGGGGAGCTGTTTTATGAGGTGATTGTCAGTGGCATTAGGGTAGGTAGGCCAGCCCTGATCCTCTCCAAGGTCACTCCCAGACCAGCCAGCCTCTTCACCCACCTCCTTAACTTGTTGCGGGGGTGGTGGTGGTGGTGGTGGGGGTGGGGTGGGGGGGGAATAAAAGGTACTTCACATAAAACTGGTCATTTGAACCTTATTTTCTTTTTTAGGCAGTATTAGGGTTTGAACCAAGGGCCTTGCACAAGTTAAGCGTATACTCTACCACTGAGCCATGTCCTCACCCTTTTCTTTATTTTTTCTTGAGACAGGGTCTTGCCAAGTTGCCTGTGTTGGCCTTGAACTTGTGATCATTCAGCCTTAGCCTTTTTTTTTTTTTTTAATATTTTTTAACTGTAGGTAGACAAAATATATTTATTTTTATGTAGTGCTGAGGATCAAACCTAGTGCCTCACACATGCTAGGCAAGTGCTCCTCTGCTGAGCCCCAGCTGCAGCCCAGCCTTAGCCTTTTGAGTAGCTGGAATTACAGGAGTGTGCCACCACACCTAGCACTGCTTTAAGTTTACACCGTTGTAGGCCTCTTAACCTTTTAATTTTTTTTTTTTTTTTTTTTTTTAATTTTGAAACAAGGTCTCTCTAAGTTGCCCAGGCTGGCCTCTGTCCGGCCTCTCTGCTTTTTAAAGTCACTCAGTATGTCTTTGCTCTGATTTCCTTAAAGTTGAATTCTCAGAGCCCGCCTGGGTTCTTCATGTCAAAATCAATCATGCGACTGAACACACCACCCACAGAAGAAATGAGCCAGCACATGCCTATAACCCTAGCACCTCCAGAGGCTGAGGCAGGAGGATCGGGAGTTCAAAGTCAGCCTCAGCAACTTTGTTTCAAAAGATAAAAAGAGCTGGTGATGTGATTCAGTGGTCAAGAACCCTTGATTACATCCCCAGAACCAAAAAAGGATAGGAGCACCTGAGGGCACCAGACCACCCACACCTGCTGGCCTTTCTTCACACACAGCGGGGAGGTGCACTGTCTTCTGCATTGTTTATTTGTTCCCTTGCAGAAAATTCCATTTATGATCTGGACTCCAGTAGGAATGGAGGAGCTTCTTCTGTCCCAAGTGGTAAGTTCTTAAAAAGACCCCGAAGGGAATGAGGGCCACCTGGATGGCAGTTGAGAAAGGACATTGTAATTTGGGAGTTGTAGAGGGCTTCCACCTCCTGGTCCTGTTGGCTCAGAATCGGTAAACATGGCTCTGCCAGGGCAGCCGGCTTTGGGCTGCGACATTCTGCCACTGGGGAGCTATCCTGTCCTGCGCACAGAAGGGTTAAGGGTTCTGTGGTGCTTCCTGGCTGCCCAGAGGAGACTCAGGTCCTTCCCTGCCTGCAGGCCTCGCCCCGCTATGCTGTCTCCTCCCCCACCCCAGCTTTCTCGCCTGTTCTCCCTCCTCTGCTCCCTGTTGTGTTGCTG